>NW_008709687.1:763957-838143 GCF_000327385.1 Lottia gigantea | reverse complement strand
CCNCCTCACAGCCACGAAAGCAAGTTTTTCGGGCAAAAATCTCACAATGATATTAGAAATTCGGGCAATCTCAGATATTCCGCCCCTCTCGGACATAAACCTGGCTCCGCCACTGATGTGAGGTGCTCTCTCAATTCAAAATAAATTTTTCTCCTACACCAGTTGGCCACACCCCTGACACCCTAGTCCCACACTCCAGGGCGTGAAAACACCCCAGGTTGGGAGCCGGGGATATATATATATAGGTGATAATGGCTCGTCATTGTGAAGATGATTTTCCACGACTACAGACTACACCCTTTTTTTCATATTTAAATATTGAAACTGAAGTCGTTGTTTCAAGGCAGGGTTTGTTGTCTTGTATTTCGCAATTACAAGACCAATTTTCACAATAGAATTGCCATTATGTCAGGCACCGTATGTTAGTTAGAGTATGACTTGAATGTGTATTTGCATTGACTTTTGTATTGTTTGCAAACGATACATTTTTACCAATCTCTTAATCATCTTCACAATGTTAAGCTATTATGAACTGCTTAATACCTTGACCTCAAAAGCCACCTTTCTTGCACTACGGAAATTTGTAAGCGCAACGACGTGATTGCATTGTTCGTTAGCGAATACAGCCAATCAGATAACTTGATGGAAAAATTGTAAACATTGTGGCTGCGCGTGTAATCGGGCGCTATGATTGGCTGTATTCGGTAGTGTACAATCCAATAAAATCGCTGCATTTATTTACCGGTTTCCGTATTAGACGCAGTTCGTAATAGTTTGACGTTGTGTCGCAAGATGTCTCGTTTAGGGGACTGATTGACGAGCTATAAAAAGAACTTGCTTCTGGGCAGTGTGTTTTCTAAATACAAATGGTCAAAGAGAGTTTTTGAAATGCTTAAGGTAGATAGTTCCAAACACGGCACCAATTTTCAGCGCACATAACACACTGTGTTTCTATGGAGATACTTTTTTAAATTTATGATTATTGTTATTTATTTGTCCTTTGTATAATGCCACTAAAAACAAAGGTATGAGTTGTGTGCATAACTGCTGACGGGTCAGACATGATAAAGAAAAGTCTACCTCATAACAAAGTAAACTATTCCTTTTTATGATTGGACTCGTCCATGGATGTGCATAATACTGTTTGACGTACAATTTTTTTTTCAATTTTATCTTTGCACCTTATTCTGATAATAAAAGATTTTTGAAAATCAGTGATCTTTTGATTGGTCTGTCATAAATTAAATGAGTTTATGTGTACTACAGATGAATTTATCACAATCTGTTATCATTGAGATACGGCTTGATAACTTTCAAAATGGCGACCTCCTTACATTATGTTTTGCTTTTGATAGTTTCCGCTGGCCTTCTTGACGCTGCAGTTCTTGGCGACTTAGTGACGTCACTACCGGGTTTAAGTTTTGAGCCGGCTTGGAGACATTATTCTGGATATCTGAATGCTTCTGGTACGAAACGCCTGCACTACTGGTTTTTCGAATCTGCGGATAGCCCGAGCACGGATCCTGTACTACTGTGGATGAATGGCGGACCAGGCTGTAGTTCATTGGTCGGGTTGTTCACGGAAAATGGACCGTTTCGAGTAATGTTGAACGGTACCGTTGTATATCACGAAGGTAGTTGGAACGAAATCGCAAATGTTTTATACCTGGAGGCACCTGCCGGAGTCGGAATGTCGTACTCGGATGATAAATATTATCGAACCAACGATGACGAAACTGCAAGTGACAATTATTTAGCTATCAAGGACTTTTTCTCCAAGTACCCAGAATATTCCAAAAATAGTTTTTATGTTACTGGTGAAAGTTACGGTGGAATCTACGTTCCGACTTTAAGTGCGTTAGTCGTAAGAGATCCTACAATAAACTTCAAAGGTATGGCGATCGGTAACGGAATGAGTAATTACGACAAGAATGAAAACGCTCACGTATATCTGGCTTACTACCACGGTTTGATCGGAGATTCTCTATGGCGCGATCTGATTAACTCTTGTTGTAACGGGACGCTGGAAGAACGGTGCATGTTCACGCTGCATCAAGACCGACCTCACTGTAAAGACGCATTCAACACTGCCCATCACATCGTTTTCGAGGGTCAGTTGAATTTTTACAATGTATACCACGAGTGCCGAAACTCCATGTTCTTAAGATTCGATGAAGAAATTGGGAAATACACCACGGGGGCTAGGTTGTGGATGAGTCCAAACAGTGAGCGACTTCAAAAAGAGGATAGATTCATTAGATCACTTCCGGTGGATAAGTTGAAAATATCCATGGGATGTTTGGACACAACCTCAGTGGATAGATACCTCAATACACCGGAAGTTCGGAAAGCTATCCATGTACCGGATTTTGTGCCAAGATGGGAGGTAGAAACTCCAGCGGTGATGCTTCATTATACGGAAGTGTACCCCGATCTTTCAGCACAGCATCGCGAAGTGCTGGAAGCAGGTAAACGCATCATGATGTACAACGGAGATGTGGACTTCGCTTGTGATTTTCTCGGTGAATCGTGGTTTGTCGAGGATTTGGGACTGGAGTTAGTCTCCGGGAGAAAGATGTGGTACTACACAGCCCAGGATGGGACGACCCAAGTGGCAGGCTTCATCACAAAATATAAAAATTACGATTTAGTGACCGTCAGGGGTGGCGGCCATCTTTCTCCTGCCGACAAACCCTTTGAAGTCCTGCAGATGATGAAAAATTTCTTGGTCGGGGAATAACTTGTGTTCATAACATTGAATCACAGACTAGGCCTACTTAACTCTGTCAAAATAAGGCTGGTTGCTCAAACTAGACTCCAGCATTTTCCCACTTTTTGGACATTTAGGCCCGAGGCCCAGTTACACGATCTATAAAAATGTTTTTTTGTAGGAGAACCCCCTAGGACCCTTCATAGGAGGCTTGCACCTCTGACGTATCCACATTTGTAATCTCAGGCCCCCATTCAGTCATCGTATCGTGAATACTGGTTATGACCCCTAGGAAGTATGACCTTCTTTAAGTTTGAATTAAATTAACTTCTTTAAGTTAACCTTTAAATAAATGTTTAATTATTCAACAATATAGAATACAGGTCCAAGGTCTACATATTTTGCTATCTGTACATTGTAGGGGGATATAATAAATTCATCCTATGGTGTAAATTGCAGAACCGCAGTGTAATAAATCCCAGAGGCTTGTATCCTACAAGCATTACCGTATTGTACTAATAAGCTAGGATTAGGATCTAGATACATTTTAATTTAAATTTTTGAAACACTATGTTCAATAAAACCCAGGAGTAGTATACTATATTAACTGATGATGACAATGTAAATTATAGAAACATTGTGTACAATAAAACTCGAGAGTAGTATACTATATTAACTGATGATGACAATGTAAACTGTAGAAACATTGTGTACAATAAAACTCGAGAGTAGTATACTATATAAACTGATAATGACAATGTAAATTATAGAAACATTGTGTACAATAAAACTCGAGAGTAGTATACTATATAAACTGATGATAACAATGTAAACTGTTGAAACATTGTGTACAATAAAACCCAGGAGTAGTATACTATATAAACTGATAATGACAATGTAAACTGTTGAAACATTGTGTACAATAAAACCCAGGAGTAGTATACTATATAAACTGATAATGATAATGTAATTTGTTGAAACGTTGTGTTCAGTAAATCATTTTGCCTTCAGTCTGAGACAGGGTAGAAATATTGGCAGATTAATAGCAAAGAGGAATTCACATCTATAGCATTTCAAAATAAATATATTAAGCCTTCAATCAAACAAAATAAAACTTCATAAAAGCAACAAAAAAAAAATGTGAAAAAAGCTGAAAGCTGCTATCTTTGCAGTACAGTATCTAAATCTTACTGACATACAATCTACACAGTTATTTAAGAAAATTGTCTGTTTGGAGACAATTAGACAAACACTCTATCAGAGGCTCACGTTCCCTTAGTAACAGTACAATGATTATCCACATCTAGCCGTTATTTGCACAATCCCATATTCTGGTCAAGACTATCTAGATGTAGATAATCATTGCACCATTGCTTTAGGAACATGGTCTAGGCTAGGCTGGAGCTAGCCTATCATAGAAATATAATATAAAGAAACTATAAGTATAACAAAGGGGAGGAAACTCTAAATAAAAATAAACACACTTCAAAAAGTCCAAATAATCAAAGCAAATTCCACAAAAATGAAATAAATAAAACTCACAATTAAAAAAAATCAAGATTGCGGGGGAAATAGTTACTTAATACCGTTAAAATTAAGAAAATTAAATGGGTATGGGGGTATCTTCAGTTCTTAGATTTTGGGAGGCAAGACATTTTAGGATTAATAATACAATTCATAGAATCAATATATATATATGTATATATTATCTTAAATGTTAAGGGAAATGAAAAATGAAATGAATGGAGTTTTTTTAAGTCCTACTTTTCTGCATTAAATGTTAAGGGGATACAGTCGTCAAAATAGTGACTTAACCAGCTGATAGAGCTCAATTTCAGCTCTGTATAATAGTCATCTTAATATTTATTGTATCAGTTGCTCAATTTGAGCTATCTTTATAGTCGTCTTAATATTTATTGTACCAGCTGGTAGAGCTCAATTTCAGCTATCTATATAGTTGTCTAATTTATAACTTTACCAGTTGATAGAGCTCAATTTCAGCTATCTTTATAGTTGTCTAATTTATAACTTTACCAGTTGATAGAGCTCAATTTCAGCTATCTTTATAGTTGTCTAATTTATAACTTTCAGGCTGATAGAGCTCAATTTCAGCTATCTTTATAGTTGTCTAATTTATAACTTTACCAGCTGATAGAGCTCAATTTCAGCTATCTGTAGTTGTCTTAATATTTACTTTACCAGCTGATAGGGCTCAATTCAAGCTATCTGTATAATAGTCCTCTTAATATTTAGTTTACCAGCTGATAGAGCCATGAGTAACCCTTTTTAGAATGGAAGTCTGACATCTAGTTGTGTTTAATTCAATAAATGAACATAAATAAACAACTTTATTGCTTTAATAAAAGGATCCATCTCCCCAATGTCGAGTTATTACAATCTGTGTCTAATACCTTGACTTTACTTGTCTCTTTTCTGTGTCATGTAAGTTTGTAAATGCAACGATTTGATTGGAGTGTACGATAGCCAATACGGCCAATCAGGGCTCTCGACAGAAGGTCTGTAATCCTTAGGCATAATGTTTAAAATTTATTTTGAGGGCTCTGATCGACTGTATTCACAAGTGTACAATCCAATCAAATTATTGTATAAATTACAAACTTCCATTTATACAAAAAAAGAACCTGATGAAGTCAAGGTATAAGAAGCAGTTCATAATAGCTTGACATTGTGAAGATGGAAAGGACGTAGCAGTCACTGTCAGATATGGCCTTGAATATAGTGTTCTAATTCAATATTCAAATCATGAAATATAATAACAAATATTCATAACAATAACAAGACAATTCTAATAACAAAACATCGTATTCTACATTTATACAACTTTTAATCCTTCAATTCCCAGCCAATATAGGGTCACAAGTTGCATATCATTGCCAATAAGAACAGCGGTCATATGTTTCAAACCCAACTCTCATGCAACTGAGTTGTGAGTTGTGTTAGGAACTCATGACCACTTTCATTATTCGCCACCATAAGCAACTGGTAATCACTGTCGTGTCAGGGCGCCTTAAGTCATTAAATCCTTTAATATATATCTTATTAATTCAAAAATAAGGGTCTTGGTATAAGTGGCATATAAGATGAAATATACTTTACAAAAGAAATATATCAGAAAATAGTATAATAGTTAGAAGTTAAACTTATTTCTTATTTCATTCTAAGGAATATTTTAGTTGAAATTCAAAGCATTCCATTAAACAGGGCCTTGTTTTTCAGAACATAATCCCTTTGACAACTGTCAAAATAGCTATCAGAGCCTGGCTGGGATAGAGGCAGATGTCTCGGACTACACAATGGGTTTGCATTTCTAAACTAACTATTCCAGAATAATTTCTCAATGCAAAATTAAGGTAAAAATTTAGCAAATGCCTAATAAACTGTTGAAATCTTTAACATAGTTGCATAGACATATTTCAAAATTTAGCAGAGGGAACTTGACAGAAATTCTGTACAACTAGTCTAAGAATACAAGGTGTTCAATGGCACTGATATTTATTAAGATATCAAACTATTTCTGAAACTAGAAACACAAAAATTAAATTAAACCATTAACAAGAAATTAACAAATATTCAACCACATAAATTAACATTAATTTTATATTTATTATTGCAAAAAATCAAATTGTGGATATACTCCAAACACCCCCATAGCTGCAAATAAGCTGTTTCAATCTTAATAATCTTAAAAAGGAAGTTGGAACAATTCATTTACAACTAAGGGTGATCCTTTTCTTGCCTTTTGAATTTTATTATTAGGATTTCTGAAACTTTCTGAAACTAGGCCTTAAAGTCTCGAAAATTCTTAAAATTGAATTCATCACTGATTCTTATTATTTTAAATATTATTTACAAATCAAACTTCAAACTTACAATAAAACTTCTAAACGATAAGCTTCTGAATGTCTTAATAACTAAATAATCATATAATCTTAAATCAGTACACCTCATTCTACACTTTAGAAAGCAGCAAATTCTTCATCTATGGCATTTCAAAACTCTATAATACAGGAGCATTGTAGAAAAATATTTCTTTTGGTTCCACAAAATTATATTCCATCTTCCAAATTCCACATATTTCAAATCTTAAATCCATATACTATCAAATCTTGTTATAAATATTTTTTCACTTTTTTTTTTCACATTTAAAACTCTATAATGATTTGAAATCAACCTCTTATTCCATATTTAGAAGTTTCCTCATTTAAACCATTTTTCAATAATTTCCACAATTTTTTTTTCGTTCCAAATATTCTTTTCTGTCTTTAACAAAATTTATATCTTCTTCTTTAATTTCACATTTTTTTTTGTGTTTTTCACATATTTTCACATTTTTTCACATTTTTTTCAACAAAATTAAAATCTGTATCAACACAAAAACCATTATAAATAGTCATTTATTTCAAATTGAGGGAATCGGAATATTGATGTAACTGTGAGGAAGTAGTTACGTACCGGTACCGAGGTTAGACTGAGAACATCGCGTGACCAGGTCACTGTACGTTCCTCCGTGTAAAAAACAAACTAAAACAACAGTCATATTATCACATCCTAGTCCACCCATCTGACAATCTGGAGCTAAACACCTCATCATCAATTCTTCACAGATCTAATTAGAAAATATAACTATTAATTAAAACACAGACCTAATTAGAAAAATATTTAAATACATTATTTTAATTGAATATAATTATGATAGAAAACAAAAAACACCCCAATTTAACAAGTGAGCCCCTCCACTCATAGTTTCAGTGTAATATAATATTGATATAAATATGCATGTGTGGCAGAGTTCATTAAAAAGTTGAGGGATGTTTAATTCCTAACATACTATTGTATATTCAAAACCACCCTGATACACTTAAAAACCTCCTTTCAATTCCATTAAGGCATCGGCCCATGTGTAATGAAAATTGAAAATAACTTACGACATCTGGTTCCATGCCTTCTGCTATTCTACATCTAATAAAATCTACCACCTCCTGATTGGCTAGAACATCCCATATACCGTCACACGCTAAAACCACAAACTCATATTCATCTGTTATATTCTTTTCTATTACATCTGGGTACGCTGAAATTCATAAATTCAAAATCATTAGCTGCAACCAATGTATCGTCAATATGTTGTTATGGATTTTGAGTTTAATTTCGTCATTTGGATCTTTAGTACTTGTTTTTCTTTTTTATTCCAAGCTATGAACATGTTCACGTGAGGTGTAGAGAGAATTAATAATGATGAGAAAGTAATGGAAGGGTAATATCTGAATATAAAATTTGCTGTTCTGTAATATTTGAATATAAAATTTGCTGTTCTGTAATATCTGAATATAAAATTTGCTGTTCTGTAATATCTGAATATAAAATTTGCTGTTCTGTAATATCTGAATATAAAACTTGCCGTTCTGTAATATCTGAATATAAAATTTGCTGTTCTGTAATATCTGAATATAAAATTTGCTGTTCTGTAATATCTGAATATAAAATTTGCTGTTCTGTAATATCTGAATATAAAACTTGCCGTTCTGTAATATCTGAATATAAAATTTGCTGTTCTGTAATATCTGAATATAAAATTTGCTGTTCTGTAATATCTGAATATAAAATTTGCCGTTCTGTAATATCTGAATATAAAATTTGCTGTTATCTGAATATAAAATTTGCTGTTCTGTAGTATCTGAATATAAAATTTGCTGTTATCTGAATATAAAATTTGCTGTTCTGTAGTATCTGAATATAAAATTTGCTGTTCTGTAATATCTGAATATCAAATTTGCTGTTATGTACGTCAAGGGCAATTAAACTCAATTCCTACCAAACGACATTTCTGTACGTCTTTAATACCGAGTCTAAAGACTTTCAGATCCTGTTCCATGTTTCAGATGGAAGATTCCCCAAACCTTAAAATTTTAGTCTAAAAACATTATTAGATATTTTCACTGGAGTATTTTTGTCCAAAGACATGGCAATTTTCTCTCACCTGTGACTATTTGTTCTTCTGATCTTTTCTGTGTATTTTTCTTAAAGACGAAATCTCCTAAAGCCCTTGATAAAGCTAAATTACCTACAAAGCAGATATTGAACAGTTCATTGCATTAGTAACACAACTTGGGTACAGATAACCTGGTATAGATCAACACTAACAGGTTTGGCAAGCTGGTAGACAAGATCTACTTGAACTTAAGATGTTATCCCTGTAAAGAATGAATCTTTTTCTGTTTCCTTTGCTTAGGGGCTGGCTTAAGTCATTGTACTATACCTACCATTGACTCTATTAAATTCTACCCAGCCTCCTGCTGCTATAATACGTCTAGACTCTGATTCATTACTTGGTTTATGATCGAATGATAACTGTTCAACCTGTCCTCCAACACTTGCTACAGCTCTAGAGTCACCTACGTTGGCCTACAAAACAGAAAATCATAACTAAAAGAGGTTAAGAAGAGGTTTGATAGAATTAGCTAGTTGACACAATCCACAAGAAGGTTTTTTTTAACCAAAAAGTGTCTCAGAGGAAGAAATGATTTGTTAACTTACACAGAATAATCTTTTATTTTTAAGTAAAACAACAACAGCAGTAGTTCCAGCGAGTTCATCTTTCATGGCATCATCTACAATATGACATAATCATCATGATTGTTAATATTAAATTATAATGAGCATGAACTTTGCCATGCAGTGTGCAAGGAGGAAAATTTTGCCAGGACAGCTGCATTAGACTCCCAGACTATCATTCCAGACATGTGCCTAACATGCTCAGTCACTTAATCCCCCTTCATTGGATTGAGCAAACCATGGATCCTATCAAATAAAGGATCGTATTTACTGTTAGAATTTTTGCTGAGTGGCATACATATTACCTACCTTTTAACATATCTTCATCTAAAGAAAGAAAACCTTGTTTCAGGGCTTCACTGATTTGGCTTTGTGCTAAAAATCAAATTCAATCAATCAAATTATTATGAAATATGGGTGGTCTCCATCAAAGAGATTTAAGTATTTCTTAAAATTTTAACATGTATTGTGTTGGAGAAAGATATTCAATGGAATTTCATATGCATATATTAAATCCATTTAAAATAGCCGACTCCTAAAAAAAATCTCCATCTGAGCAAAATAAGTACACTACCAGTACTGTAATCAAGTAATTTGCATATTTAATGAACCAGACTATCATAATTATTTCATCAATCAAACAGAAATAGACTATGACTACAGTAACAGCTGAGGAATTATTCAACATTTAGATTCAATCCAATCTAAATCCTGATCACCAGGGTTCAATTTTATGGATATCTCCTCGCATTTAGCGATTACCTCATTTACGATCCAATATTTCTTCTGATTAGCCAAAATTAAAATGAATCAAATGAAATTGTTTTAACCATATCTAGTCTCTATAACCTTTAGGAACTAACGTGGTCTTCCATGGAACATTTAGAATTGCTACAAAATTTTGATTTGCAAATCAAATTTTTATTTGATTAGTTAAAACTGAAATTTTTTGTGATGAATTGTTAATCAAAGGTATTCAAAATCAAAATAAACTGAAAAAAGAAATTGAACTTTAACCTTACCATAATATGACTGTGAGACAATTTTTTTATGTAGATTATTCCCAGCATACTGGGCAATTTTACCGCCTGAAAAATACAGCCAATCAAATCCATTGAAAAAGTGATATCATAAAACGCTGTTAGTTCAATTGTAAGTACTGTACCAGACATATGATTGGAATGTGAAAATCAATGCTATGTTTTAAAGCCTTTTAATAATCCCTTTAAGATAACAACGTTAAGGTTTTTGAGTGATCTGCCACTCAACTATTATTTAAATCAGTTAACTGCTTAAGAATAAGTACCAGTACAGTAGAGCTTTTTTAGCAACTCCTGTTTCTGATCCTAATGCAAATTTACCCTGAATGCATAAAATAAATATATTCTTACCTCCATGTCCATCAAAAACACCAAAGAAACAAGATTCCTTGTCCCCTGGTAAAGACAATAGGTGAATATGGGCATCTTCCATATCTTAGAAAGGCAGGTTAAGATTAAAAATATTATTTTGAAATCCTGACACACTTTTATCATCACTAGTGCATAAACAGTAATTGAAACAATTCAGAACTCAAGAATAGGAACAAGACAATATTCTGTTTAAAACGGTCTGAAACCCCACTGCTACAAAAGCTACTCTTATTATCAAAATTTGCTTTTCAACCAACTTCTTAAACTACCGGTATCTTAGTCATATCAGCTGGTAGAAGGATCCTACTAATGGTTGTTTCTTTCTCAAATTACCTAACCAAGAGCCTCAGATTTCAGATATTGTAAACATTGATAAAGGATACTGATTCTCCATCCCTGCATACATGATGAACCAACTTTCACAAATTTATTCTCACATTTAGACGTCTCTTTTGTAGTGACAGGTTCAGACAATGTTTGACCCATTCCTGAAAAAAAAATAAATTAAATTCTCATTCCATACATCATTCACTGAATTTATCAATACAAAACAAGGGATATAGGTACAAATATCATGAAATCAAAGCTCCACACATTCCTATTCTATTTTGTTTACCGTATACAGGGAAACAATATTTTACTCAGGAACTGGGAAACAGGCTTATTACAGCCTATGTGGTCCCTTTCTCTTTTTTCAACCCTAAACCTAGAATCCTAGACAACTGCAGCTTCTACTCCACCAAATTCCATTTGATTCCATCAAACCAAAATATCAGAAGACATGTAAGCTTGGTAGACTTTGAATACTTAATTTTCATTGAGAAATTTTGAAAAAATAATTAATATTCAAAGTCATTAGAAGTGATGAATTTCAGAAAATGACTACTTGGGCTCTGTGTTGGCAGTTTTGTTTGGTGCACAGGAGTATCGGTCCTTTTCCTAAAATCCTTGAAGTCTACTTAGTCTAGAGACTGAAGTTAATCAATGATATCTGTATCGTCAACTCATTATCTTAAGAGATTGGAGCAAGGTAAAGTAAAGGCCAAATCAGTTCAAGCAAGAGAACTGAGTCAACTTGCAGTGTTTGTGTTGCAATCTTGTAAAAATTTTGAGAAATGTTTTGAATTCGTCTGTTCCCATATGACAGACAATCAGACAGCCTGTAGAGCATCTGACAGCCCAAATCTCACAGTTCCAATCTATACCTTTACATGTATGTCGTGTTTTTGATCATTCAAATAAAACAATTTCAAAGAATTTTAATCACTTCTGCTTATTTACAAGTTCTTCATTCATTTATGCCTATCAACTACCAAAACAAAAACATTCATTCACGACACAAAATAGTGCTATTGTGACAATCTGAACAGTGTCGATTGTCTGATCTATTCTAGACTTTTGAATGCAGGCAGGTTGACTTTTACCCTTTTATTTCAAATGACCTAGAAATCAGTGCATGTATAATCCATTTGCAATTTCAAATATTGCGTAATAATATTTCCTTTGAACTTTGACCCTAAAATTAGACCGCCATTTTTTTTATTTTTGCTCCGGAATAATTTTTAAACATATTCACTTTTAAATATATTTGAATTACTCTAGAAGTTTTTCAAAAAATAAACGAAGTTGTGAATTAACTTCTTGGAATTAAGGTCAATAATTGATATATTGTCACAAAAATTCTGCTGAATAAATTTGTAGGATGTAAACATCCGGTTCAAACAAACCTTTTCTCCTCTACGGGGAGTTTTGCACACAAAAATGAATCGAGCACGAAGCTCGGCGATTGTTGCCCTTGCTTTTGGAGGTTTTGTTGGTATTTCGATGTTTTTTGTCTTTCTACAACCAAAACAGAACCCACATAAATGGAGTAAGTCAGTCACCACTGTCACTCATTCATTTATTCGTTCATTCAGTCTTTCATCCACATTCAGTCTTTCATTCATGTATGCAAGCAGCTATATTAGTATATTTGACTCTATGTAAATGATAAATGAACCTATATAGACATAGTGAAGAGCTTAACGTACATCTCCATCTCTCAACAATGCAGTGTCAGATTACGATCATGCGAGATGTAGCCTATAAATTTACTGTGCTTTGAATTGACACTATCATTGACAGTAGAACAAAAGGAATCAAAGAGAATACTGAAGCTGTTATTTAGATAAGAAGATAATACTCCATCCTGCAATCTTGGCCTATTTTAATCATATAACTCTTTTATATTGTCATATTACAGGAGAAATTCAAGAAGAGAATTGGAAAGGTGTAGAGAAAGGTTATCGAGAGAGTCATCAACCTGGAGGTATGTACATATACTCATTGTTAGAGCTCATCTTATGATGCTAACACATGTTTCAGGGCAAAACCCTCATCAGGCTACGTATTGTCAAAATGATCTTAGCTCTAAGATATCCTAGAAACAGTGTTAGAAGTTAACATCCTAGCGCTAAGATCGCTTTCGAGAATACTTGGCTAGGATAACTGATTTTCTAATGTCCTATAACTCCTATTGGAGTTAGGTTTATGTGGATAACAACATTGGTCTATTTTGGTTTCTGTTGGTGCTTTCCTGCCCAGTTCTAACACTTTCTACCCTTGAATACATAAGTAGACTATTTTGAATGTTCTTTTCTCTATATTACAGGTATGAAGGTTTGGACAAATCCATTTGATAAAAGGGGTGACAAGAAGTGAAAAGCTATGTGTAGCTTAAAGACATTTAAGATTAAGATACATTGTTGTACCCTGGCTAGAAAATGGACTGAACTGTGATTGAACGTGTGTATGTTATAATAAAAGGCCGATGAATGAAACTCAGAGACTTTAGACAGAATCATTGTGTTTCAGTTTAGTCTGTTGTCAATTTTTTATCATGGCTATAACTGCATTTTAATCTGACAACCTTTTACAGTAAGGTAAACTTTGCTGAACTCAGGAGTAGTAGGCCAATACCATAGAATTGTGTTGAGTTATTTTGTGAACTGATATTTAATTGATTGTGAGTGACATTATATTAAGAGGTGATGGTTTACACATTCGTCAATGGTTCTGGCATTTGTATTTAAATCATGATAGCAAATTCAAAAGTTTTTGTTTCGATAATGAGATTTTTATACAGCAGTCCAAGCAGTATCTTACAACAGAGAGTGTGGTTTCAAGCTCATTCAGGCACATTATTGTGCCTTTTTTGCAATCTTGAGTTCTGCCTGTTTGCTGTCTGTGCAGTATTCATTTGTTATATAATTATGTGACGATTTGTGAAATTATTATGTATGTATGATTAATTTGTAAAAATGTACATATAGATAGTGTATATTTTAATAAAAATTCAATTGAGATTTCTTAACTGTGTCTAATTTTCCAAAAATCCAACATCGAAGATTATTTAAAGGGAGTTAGCCTAAAGCCCGATCCTAGTAGCAAGGATGGTCTCAGTCATTATCCTTGTAAGATTGAGATTTCTTTCCATACACTCAAATACAAAACAATCAGATGTCTGATTTGTAATAACTGATGCCAATCATGGATAAATTAATCCATCTGTCAAGAAATTACCACTGAGACTAAGCGAAATTATTTGTGGTCTGAATTGAAATATCACCTTGACCTTAAATCCCCACCCGTAGACTTCATTAACAAGACATGATTTTCCTATTCCAATCTTTGTCAATAATACTGGTTGATCGAGAGTACGAGTTGCGTCCCCTCTATTTATACAGGAAGTGCTATATTTTGATGGAAACATTTTATTAATTTTGTACAAAATTTAATAACAAACAGCTTCTGAAGATGATCTGAAGGCAAAATTTGAGGCGATTTGTTGTTTTTGTCGACTTGCTCTCGAGTAAGTTACAGGTAAGTCGAAAATTGAGCTTAAAAATGTTCACTTGCAAAATTAAATGAACCATTGCCTTGGCATTTGGCATTTTCTCTCTTACAACTATAAGAAAGAAAGACCCGAGTAGTAGAGAAGCTTGTCACGGAGAGGTGTCATTTGACTCTTTGCCAGGATCTATTTTATGAAGCTAATCTGACACTGTTTTAATCAATCATTATGCATTGGCTAATCATCTGCCAGAGCCTACACTGACTACTGACAGATAGTGAGATAGAGGGTCAGAGAGAAGTTTCTCAGACTAAAGGTCTTAGCTTACTCACAGTCACACTGCATCCTGTCTCTGAAACTGAAAATTAAATTAAAATGTCTTGATATTATATTGTTTTAGATTTGAGAGCTTCAGCCTTGAGGTTAAAATCATACATACAAGATGGCTGCCGGGGAGAAGATAACGTTGACAGATGCATTACAGAATGTAGATGTGCTGGATGAATTGCCACTACCTGATCGACAGCCCTGTATCGAGGCCCTCAATAAATCAATCCACTACCAAGCTAATTTTGATACTAATTTTGAAGATCGTAATGCCTATGTTTTTGGTGTGGCTAAGTATATTGAACAAGCTACTATTCATGCTGATATGGTAAGAATGATTTCTATTAGAAAATCTAATCATTGTGGAAGGTACTAGTACGTCAGAAGAGCAATATCACTTATCACTTAATTATAACAATTCCATTTTTTAAAAGTCTTTGGACATTGTTACGGGCCATAATTGAGGAGATTTTCTGGACGAAAAGAAGAATTTATCCTGATTCATGTCCTGGAATAGAGCTCATTTCATGCTACTAGCACATGTTTTGGATACTTAACCGTCATCAGGATAGCTAGTTTCGGCAAATATAAGACTAAAGATTTATAAGCCAAAGTAAGCAGACTCATGGAACAGGTTTTTTTTTTTCAGAATAAGTTGCTAGAGGAAGGTAAGGAGTATGCTGTAATGTTATTTACCTGGAGATGTTGCTCCCGAGCTCTACCACAAGTTAAAAGTAACGATCAACCCAACAGAACTCAGATTTACCAGAAAATAGTAGAAGTTTTGGAACCACAAGTCAGTAAGCTTGTCAGATTCATGCACTTTCAGGTAGGTGGCTTTTTGTTACTGTATTTGTACACCCAGCACAATATTTGAGCGGAAATTGAATTAATTTTCTGACTGAAAGATTAAAGCTGAAATGATTGAATAAGATTTGAAGATTTGGCTGTATTTGCCAGTCATGTCAGATAGAAGAGCCAATATTCCTGGCTATGATATGGGTATTTAGGGTTGATCACATATCATAATATACTTGACCAATAACTCTCCAAATTAAGAACTCAATGAACATTCATTTTAGACGATTTATTTTCTTGACTGGCTAGTTTTAGATCAAATCAGTTTTTTTTTAGGCCCTGGAACACGAATAGAAATTCTCATGAATAAAATAATTATTTACTTTCAGAATCGAGCTATCAGTCGTTTTTCAGAAGAAGTTAAAAGACTATGTCATAAAGAAAAGAGGAATGATTTTGTATCAGAGGCGTATTTATTAACTCTAGGAAAGTTTATGAATATGTTTGCTGAATTGGATGAGTTAAAGAACATGAAGTCAAGTGTCAGGAATGATTATGCTGCTTATAGACGGTATGTTTCATAAAAAAGCTCTAAGATATTAGTTGGGTTTGGGTACATCCTGATTAAGAACTTTTCTGTCCAGATTTGAGATATGAGGAGAATTGAGGAACTTATGATATGAAATTTAGACAAGTTCAAATCAAAATAGGGGACATTTGGTTTACTTTGCGTAGCATTCGCTAAATGATGTTTTGTATGAACTTCCAGAGATTTTAGAGCTAGAAAATTTAAGAATAATTTATATACCACATCCACAAAATAGTAGTTAAGATCTTTGAAAGTTGTTATCCTTATATAATCTTAGCCAGTAAACAGGAACCTCAGTTGCTGTCCTTTTGAAATATTGTCTTTTTTCCTTTGTTATATCTTATATTTTCTGTTGAACACAATGGACACAAAAATTTAATTCTTCCATTATTTTCAGAGCTGCTCAGTTCCTGCGAGTATTATCAGACCCAGTGGCACTACAAGAATCTCAGACATTGTCTATCAACATGGCTACACAGAATAAGATACGAGACACATTAAAAGAAGCGATGTTACAGATACCTGGTTATGAAGAATTACTAGCTGATATTGTGTGTTTATGTCTCAGTATGTATGAGACTAGAATGTATCTTGAACCTGAAGAGAAGTATATGTTAGTCAAGGTAACATGTAATTTCAAATTATCTTGGGTTTTTTTGGACTTGCACAACTTAGTAATGACATCTCTTCGTTAATTTGAAAAAATCTACACCGAAAATAGGCAAAGTTGAATGATTCCACAAATTCAGAACAATCAGAACTCAGCAATCGAGAGACTGATATAAATGATCTTTGGGATCTACATTCAGCATATATTTTCATACCTTGCAAATTTGTTATTATAGGTGATGGCATTTGGTTTGAACCTAATGGACTCTACAACTAGTAATATATATAAAATGGATGCCAAGAAAAGAATCAACATTAGTAAAATTGATAAAATATTGAAGGTGGGAGCCAAATATTAGTTAATGGAATTTTTTGGCTTGTCAGATTTTTTGTAATACTGTTTATAGTAAAATATATTTGCTCTGTTAACTGACTGAAAGTGATGCCGACACTTGACAGACTCTTAAAAAGGACAAGTTTAAAAACCCAGTAGCAAAGTGGTATCAGGTGTACCAGAATGCTTTTAGACCTGCATTGCTAGTGACACCTGTAACAAAAATTATTATGATGCAGCTCAAAGAAGATAATGATTTCGAGCTGGACTCAAGTTTAATGCCATTAGGTTAAAGAATGACCACAGGAACAGTCTTGTCCACCAGCAGAGCTATAATCTTTTCAATTTTGTTATGAGCTCAATGTTATATTTGTTTCAGACATTAGAAATAGTACCACTATATGGTGACATGCAGATAGCACCCTACCATTATATTAAATGTAGTCCTAATTTTGATGGGTCTAAGTGGCCACTGTGTGAACGTAACGAGCCCAGTCCCCAGTCTAACCTGTTAGCTAATCTAGAGGCTATACGAGAAGACCATATGGAATATATCAGTCAGCTATCTAGACACAGTAATGAGGTAAGTTTGCTCATGTATATTTTAAGCATTTGGCAGGTTTAAATTTGATTAAGCTAAGCTAATCAGTAATAGTGATCCCAGCTCACCGTCGAGATGTGAGCCATTAAATCCTTGTGTATCCAGAATTATTCTTGTTTGAAAGTTGAAATATGTAGAGATGTAGTAATAGACAGTGAAATTCCTAGTTTGAGGTATTTTTTAATGGAATTATTTACTTTTTCCATGTCATTAACCTCTGAAATTTGATCAAAGAGATAAATTTGATCATTCTGTACTACATGTGGTTCATAATTATTTAATGAAATCCTCACTCTTGGTTTAAAGCTGTAACTTGCCTCTTTAACTGTTCATTTGTCACTTTACAGGCTATAACCACAATGAGAGACCAACCTCGATCTGATATAGAAAATAAAGAGCTATTTGATTTAGCTTTAAAAGGTCTACAGTTACTTTCTGCTTGGACTCAACAAGTTATGGAATTGGTAAGTTAGTATTTTCTGCAGTCTTGAAAAGCCATGTGTCTAAGGCTTGGCATCAATATCAAGATTTGAGATGCTGTTTTGGATAAGGGGCCTGTTGATGATGATCGCAACTAATATATATTTAAAATTTCAGTATTCTTGGAAGTTATTGAACCCTACTGACCCTCATCAGAATCCTGACTGTCCTAAAGATGCTGAAGAGTATGAAAGGGTAAGTAACTCTTGTCTTCTTTCAGACAACATTTATTTCTGCACTTTCACAGCTTTTATAGCGAAATACGATGCCTGGACTATCAAATTTTATTTTTTATTTAACATACACTGTGTTAAAGATTATCATCATTTGGTGGCCACAACTATTGCTACATAGATGCTTTTTATTTGTCATATACTCTGAAGTAATAAAGTATAGAGCAAGTGACACGAGCCTTTTGGGTATTATATCACAAATATCAGGAATCCAAGACTGGTCAGTGGTATATTTTTTATTTTCGAATAAAACCCTTGTTTTGGTTTGGTTTGAAGGATATGATTGCCAAAGCATCCATAGAGTGGTAAAATCTCCCCTGTTCGGAGACTGGGGCCCCCTTTACACTCAGTTGATATTTTCCATTTTTTGATAATCTATTTTTTATTTTATGATAATTTCAGGCAACACGTTATAACTACAGTAGTGATGAAAAATTTGCGTTGATTGAGGTTATAGCTATGATAAAAGGCCTCCAGTTATTAATGGCTAGAATGGAATCGGTCTTCATGGATGCCATCAGACGTCATATTTACCAGGAACTACAAGACTTTGTTCAGTTGTTCCTCCGTGATCCATTGCGTAAAGCCATTAAGAAGAAAAGTGACGTCATTAAAGGGTAGCTATATTATTTCTTTTGATAAAAAATGTTAAGACGCATGTGAAATATCCAATCTTTTTTTCATCTGTAATGAAAGTAAGATCTTGCATTCACATTTTTTTCTATTAACTTATTAGAAAATAAAATGGTGTAATATTTCCTACTTGTTTGCACCTGACCTGGCTAATGAATTCAGGTGCCAACACTCTGCAGTGAGCAATGAGCAAACTTTTTCCAGGACAACAGCATTCGCCTACTTGTTTTTTTTTAATTTCCAGCCTTCAATGTAATTGAAAAGGAGCTGATCAGAAAGACGTAAAAATGCTTTTTTACTTACTTTTCTTTACATCAAACATTGCGTTGTATTTACAGTATAATAATGGCGGTAAGAGATACATGTGTTGATTGGTTGAGAGGAGTAGAACCACACGATGACCCGGCGTTACGTGGTAAAAAAGACCCTGATGATGGTTTCTTTATCAAAGTTCCAAGACGAAATGTTGGTCCTTCAAGTACCCAGGTACTATATGTTTTATATCTATTTGTAGTTATATATGTTTTGTATCTATTTGTAGTTATATTTGTAGTTATATATAATTTGTATCTATATTTGTAGCTATAGGTGGTATGAAGTTAACAATGTGTATCTATTTGTAGTTATATATGTTGAGTGTCTATTTGTAGTTATATATGTTGTGTATCTATTTGCAGTTATATATGTTGTGTATCTATTTGCAGTTATATATGTTTTGTATCTATTTGTAGTTATATATGTTTTGTATCTATTTGTAGTTATATATGTTGTGTATCTGTTTGTAGTTGTATATGTTTTGTATCTGTAGTTATATTTGTAGTTGTATATGTTTTGTATTTATTTTTAGTTATATATGTAGTTGTATATGTTGTGTATCTGTTTGTAGTTATATATGTTTTGTATCTATTTGTAGTTATATATGGTAAGAACGATGTTAGAATCTCTGACAGCTGAGAAGAGTGGAGGAAAGAAAACACTACGTAAAGATATTGACTTCAGTCATCTTCAAACTATTGATAACTTCCATAAAACTTCTTTCTTCTGGAATTATCTTATTAATTTTAATGGTAGGTTAATTCATTTTCTTAAAACATTTTCAACAACTCTTTCCAGAGTATCAAGACAAAATATTTTCTTTGGAGTTCAGCCCTGGATTTTGAGGGTTTTTTTTGTTTTATCTGAGTCATGTTATATTTAGATTGTTAAAAGGAGGGAACTAAATGTAGGGCAGATCTTTTACCATTACTATGATAATTTCAGTATTTCAAACTGCATTCCATTACTTTTTTGCTCGGCAAACAACAATTTTCTATGTGGGTGGATTCTCAGGTATTTCCTAAGGTGCTCACAGGTACCACCCTGGGGCACAGCCTACAAGTACCTCACTTGTATTAGAAACATTACTCCCCTAAACTCCTGATTATGTGTTTAAATTTATAATTTTAGAGACTCTGTTTAACTGTTGTGATCTATCTCAACTATGGTATCGAGAATTTTATCTTGAATTAACCATGGGAAAGAGAATTCAGGTAAGATTATTCTCAATATTCAATATATCATAAGTTTAAAAGTTGATAAAGCACAAAATCATGCCACTCTTTTTAGAAATATTTTGAGATGGAATTGTAAGTATTTTTGAAAAATGGTTGACAGTTTATTGGTATACATTAACTCACTTCTTTCATAACAAAGTATATAATGTTTCAACACAATTTACACGTGTCGTCATCAGATGAAATGAAAATATTCTCATGAATACCCCCTTTTTTCATTTCATCTGATGACGACACGTGTAAATTGTGTTGAAACATTATATACTTTGATATTAAAGAAGAGTGTTATACCATCATATATACCCTTGTTTATTTTGGTTATATGTGCTCTCTGCTTCTTAATGTTGTTCAAATCTTCCATATTAGTCAAGGTAATGTTATTTTTGATTGGAATAAAATTAAGAAGATTATCATAACAATGTTTTTTATTTTTCAGTTTCCTATTGAGATGTCTATGCCGTGGGTTTTAACTGATCATATTCTAGAAACTAAAGAACCCTCAATGATGGAGTGAGTACCTGATTTAAAATTTAGGTTATGCTATCTCAAAAGCAACAAAAGATCTTTACGATAGTGACGTCTTTAAACAATTTAGTTTTAGTGGACCATTATAAAAATCTGTACAAGCAAAATAATGCCAGCAAACAAAAATCTCGTCCAAAGCATGACAAAATTAGGAGCAATATAAGTATAGAAAGGAACTCCTCAATTGAGACGTACCATCAGGTGTTTTGATAGGAGTAAGCATGATCTGCTTATACTATTTATTTTTCTATTTAGGTATATCTTATATCCCTTGGATTTATACAACGATTCTGCCCACTACGCTCTGACTAAATTCTGTCAACAATTTCTTTATGACGAAGTCGAGGCTGAGGTGAGCGTCCTTTCAAATAATTTAAAAGACTTTTGATTAGTTATGAATGAAATTATGTGGAGAAAGTAGGACTCGACAAATTTACAGCCCGATGAAAAGAAGTTTACAAAGATCACGTTTATCTTCTAGTCCTTTACCAAACTTCTTGACAAGGATCATTCCCAGGTTATCTGTTACAGTTTTCAACTTGGTGAACCTGAATTATGAGAAAAGATGACTTATTTAGGGTGATCAGACTTTCAAATGTCAACCAAGAAGCAATGACCACCATCTAATTTTTTGTGTATTTTTCAGGTTAACCTATGTTTTGATCAGTTTGTCTATAAACTTAGTGATCAAGTTTTCGCTTACTATAAACATCTCTCGGGCAGGTAAGTTCATTAAAAATTCAAAATCTGCTAAGACAAATATCACAAAGTTTTCATCGTTCAATATTTGGATGTAACGTTAGCTCGTTTTAAACCTACGATTTTAAATTGTTAACATCTAACTATCTGAAGATCTAATAACAATGTCTGTGAATTATCATATTGTTTTTGTAGTATTATGTTGGATAAAAGATTCCGATCTGAATGTGCTAGTCATGGAGCTAAAATTAACTACCCTACTGCCAATAGATATCAAACATTACTCAAACAACGACACGTTTCGGTAGGTGGAATCTTTAATGTCAAACATATTCAAAGGGACCCTTCAACTTTAACAGTTGTTTGAATGTTTGCTGGGACAATGACCCAAGGCCCAATGTGCAAAAGGCTGTGTTGTGTAGTTCTGAATATTAGGCTAATCCCGCTTTCCACTTGGAACATTTCTCTCATTGCACACTGCATGGCTTGACCTATCTTCATCAGAAAAGTTGCACTAAATACAACCTGGAAGTCTTACTTAGTCATACGTAAAAAAATTACAGATTTTTGTAATTGGAATATGTAAAATGTTGAACTCTAGTCGTTCAAATTGGACAAAAATGATATCTAAAATTATACATGTAAGATACTACTTATTTGAGAAAAGGAGATGTAAAAATTAAGAAAATATTAATTTCAGATTTTGGGAAGATCAATAGATTTAAATAGATTAATAGGACAAAGAATCAATGCTGCTCTACAGAAAGCTTTAGACGTGGCCATAGCTCGATTTGAGGCTGGAGATATTACTGGTATAGTGGTAAGTTCATAGTCTTATTTTTAGAACACCATTTGGGTTGTAAATTGAGATTTTTCAACCTTGTTTTCATTGATGCAGGTTGGAGCAATCTCAATGTCCTAGCAGACGACAATCCAACTTGTTATTGACTGAGCTATTCCACTGTCCTAGCAGACGACAATCCAACTGGCTACTGACTGAGCTATCCTACTGTCCTAGCAGACGACAATCCAACTAGCTACTGACTGAGCTATCCCACTGTCCTAGCAGACGACAATCCAACTGGCTACTTACTGAGCTATCCCACTGTCTTAGCAGACGACAATCCAATTAGCTACCATCTGAGCTATTCCACTGTCCTAGCAGACAACAATCCAACTCACTACCGACTGAGCTAATCCACTGTCCTAGCAGACGACAATCCAATTAGCTACCAACTGAGCTATTCCACTGTCCTAGCAGACGACAATCCAACTGGCTACCTACTGTTCTTTTTTAATGGTATGTTTGCAAGTCAATTTATTTTTTTTAGGAATTAGAAGGATTATTAGAATGTAACAGGCTGACTCATAAACTACTGAGTGAATATCTAACATTGAACGATTACGATGCCATGCTCCGTGAAGCCAACCATAACGTATCAGCTCCGTATGGACGTATTACACTACATGTATTCTGGGAATTGAATTATGATTTCTTACCTAATTATTGTTACAACGCTGCTACCAACAGGTTTGTGTTTATTTCACTCTCATTGGTTGAATTATCTAAAGCAGGGACTAATTTCAACCCAAAAAATGTAAGATGGTTGTATTGTTCTTATAAGTTACTCAACAATCAATTTTCAAATGTTTATCCTTGATTCTCATTGGTTGAATTCTTATCTTAAGTAAGGGCTTATAATCTATCCAATATTTAATTTTCAAATGTTGAATTTTGTCTTAAAATTTGGGGAAACAATGCCTGAACTAAATTGTTAAATGAATAAGATTTTCATTGACCTCCTTCAAGATTGAACAAGGGCCAGAAATTTTAAAATCTCCAGAATATCTGAGCCACTAAATGTAAAATGACAATAATTATAATTATGTTTTGTGTGTGTGTTTATTTCAGATTTGTAAAACATGATAAGTTGACATTTGTAACAGACGCCAAGCGAGAGAAAGCACCCAACCCTTCTCCTCATTATATCTGGGGTACAAAGGTTAGTACGAATAAATTAATATAATCTCAGATTCCCATATGAAGTGACAACAGTCTAAACTGCCATGTAATGCTGTTATTGAATTGTAGGAGAACGCAATGTTGAATTTTGATTCTGAAAAGTGTTATGTATAGCCAAAATTTAACTCTAGCAGCAGATAATGTATAGCCTTAGATTACTTCAAGTTAAGATGAAGCAAAGTGACATAATTGAAAAAATAAAAAATATTCTTCTTGAGTTTAGTTGTCATTCCAAAAGTAAAACATTTTATTCCATAAGGCTACAGTCTTCATATCCCTGTATAAACCTACCCTTTCTAATTTCCAGACCCTGACAACAGCCTATAGTACAATATACAGCCTGTATACCCGGTTTGTGGGTACCCCCCACTTTCATTCTATAGTACGATTACTAGGGTATCAAGGTATAGCTGTCGTTATAGAGGAACTCCTTAAAACCATTGAGGGCTTCGTAAGTATCAAATTCTCACTCTTTCAATTGCAGACTTCAATATCAATGCTTAGTTTGAGTCAAATTTGCTTCCATAGACGTCTGACTTAAAATTGGAATGGTGGGAATTGATGCAATCAGTGCTCACGATGTACATAAAAAGTTTTAAAAAATGCTTTATAACCCCTTTAAGAATGTCATTCAAATGTAGTTATCTATATACAGGTATTTTACATTGCTAAATACAATAATAATTGTTATATTTATGTTATTTCAGTTGAAAGGTACTACACTTGAATATGTTAAAATGTTAATGAAAGTTTTACCACCAACTTGTAAACTTCTAAGATTTGATTATGGTTCACCAGGTACAGTAACACCATTTTTTATTTCCCTCATTGCATACTGCAATAAAGTGTAGACATGAATCTCATTTTCTATTGTTACTTTTTTAGACCAAATTGCATGTTTTTAATTCTTTTCATAGAGTCCACATAGTTAATAATGTTTATTTGGTATTAAGGTTCAGAGAGTCTACAAAGCTAATAACTTTTATTTGTTATTGAAGGTGTGCTGGCATATTATAACGCCAACCTAGTAGACTTGATCCAGTATCCTGATTTAAGAATGGAAGTCTTCCAGAGTTTCAGAGAAATTGGAAATGCCATTTTATTCACAGTACTTCTTGAACAGGCCATGGTAAGGCGCGTTTTTTTTTTGCACTTTACTAGAAATTGAGACGGCATCAAATCTCTCTCTGCCTGTAACCATACACTATAGGGTTGAACATGGAATACATGAATGCATTCTGGTTAAAATGATTTTTTTCTAAATCCCAGCATTTTTCCCCCTGCTCGTCGAATGTCCGTCTGCCTGTAACCATACACTATTGGGTTGAACAAGGAATTTAACTGTGTAATAACAGCGAGATAATATAGCGTTTCTTTACTATCACAACACTCTGACGTGAACAGAATTATATATATTAAAAATGGCAGCCAACAGATATAGAACGAACCAATGATTAGCCCTGTTGTCTTGATAGCTTTCTGGGATAGCTTCCAATTAGGATTTGTCACTGTGGATTTTTTGGATGGCCTTGGCCTTTCTGAGGCTTTCTGGGATAGATTGGAGTTTGTATTCTGGGATCGATTTGAGTTCAGATTCACTGAGGCTTTCTGGGATAGCTTTGAGTTTGCAGAGGACTTCTGAGGTAGCTTTGAATTGATCACTGATTTGTTTGGGTCTTGATTCCCTGAGGCTTTCTGGGATAGCTTCCAATTTGAGGACTTCCTGACTAGCTTTGAGTTGGGATTAGTTGTGGAGGACTTAGCTATCAGAATATCCATTGAAGACCTGGTTATTGTGTTGTGAATGGGATAGGAAATTATATCCAGTTCTTTCCCCTTGTTGACCTCCTCATCATCATCATCATCATAATCATCATCATTATCATAATCATCATCATCCCATTTCTCAGTCATAGTTGATGAGATGCTCTCAATCTCACACTTAACCTCTTGACCCCTAGAGGTCATATTCCAATCCAAGGAATGTTGCTGAGCGTGGATTTGATTATGGATTTTGTTTGCCATGTAAAAGATCCGTAGATACATGAATAACATGACTGCTGCACTGAAAAAACAGATACTGCTCCAAAGGATGATATAGCTTGAAGAGAGCAACTCATTCATTGCACAGATCCCTTTATATGTATTCCAACCTGCTAGCGGAAGAATTCCTATTCCGATTGATATTACCCACAATCCAATGATGCATCCCATAATTCTTTTAAGCGTTATAAATTTATCGTATCTGAGTGCATGAATGACAGCAATATAGCGTTCAATTGCAATTAGGACCAATGTTAAAATGCTGGACATAAGACTCGTAAAAATTAGGACAGGTCCCTCGAATGTCAAACACAGATAGATATTGGATCGTATTGCGTGATAAAGAAAATGACGATGGACGTCAAAGTTGTATCGAGCGTAAACCAAGAGCAGGCTCCAACTCGCGGAATAAAGAAAGACAACTCCAAGGATGATATCGGACACAGCTAAACTGAACAGTGGAATATTGTTAATCGTATGTAAATGTCGATTTCTGACGAAAACCAAAATAACGAAGGCGTTGATAAAAATTATTAAGAAGCTGAGAAATATCGAGATCCAATATACGGTTTCACTGTCTACATGACTAAAACAGTCCGTATGTTTAGCGTGTTTCAGCATTTTATGAAAAACATGATGGGATATTCCCATTGAGGTAGCGTTACAATTCTCAATATGTACATATTTACAAAATTTCATCCAAAACCCAACTCGTTTTTCAGTGTCATTGACTGTCAAGAAGTCGATAGATTCTAACGATGCTTCACACTTGTTGGTTGCCATGGAAATGAAAAATATGACGTCTGGTTTCGTCTGTAACAAAAAATTGAAAGTGCAGAAGTAAATATTCAGTCCGGTGAAAGTGACATTCTGTTCTGCAGTTTTACACAATGCTCATAGATTTCCAAATTAAATTTTGATGTTAAGATCCAGCAATGAACTTTTTGGAGACATTTTTTTGAAAATCACAGATTTTTCTCAGTTTGTTTTATTTATTTGTTATTAGAATTCTTGACACAAGTGTCACTCAATGATTTCCAGTTCTTGTTAACATAAACTCTTAGACACTATAAATCCCAGTTCTACAATAAGAAATAGATTCTGATAATGTTTCTCCCTTAACTATATTAATTTATCTGATAAAATAAAAGAGTTTAAAAGGTTTTATTATGATATCTCTAGATGGTTAATTGACCATGTTGATTCAGCTTCGTTATCTCTCCTATTGGTTAATTAAAGGGGGGTAATCTGTAGGTTAACGAAGCTGTCAGAACGGCTTTAGAATGACCAATAAGGCTGATTTTTATACGCCCACATCTTTCTATGTGGACGTATATTTTCGGCACCCCTGTCCGTCGGTCAACATTTGCTTGTAAAACTAGATTTTTTGATGGAATCAAATTAAATTGGGTATGTGTATTCATATTCATAAACGAAGATCAAGCAGAGTTATTGTCCTTGCCCCAAAATCTTGAATATTAACCATCCGCATGCCATGGTAGCGTATATGACTGTGGTCCACTATCTTAATAGATGAAATCATCAAAAGGGCTTTTGGGTTTTTCTTGTAGGATGAATATCTGAAAGTTAAAAATATCCAGCCGTTAATTTTTTAATGCCAAAACTATTAAAAAAGTTTGGAGATTCTTCATGTGAATCAAAGTATCTTAGAAACACAAACTTATTTAACATTTAGCTTGATTTCATTAACAATAATATGTTTGTGTATGCTAGGAACTGGCAGCCATCTTTAAATTTGAAGTTGCTACATTTTATGAGTCTCATCTTTAAAACCTACGATATCTCTTTGAAGTTGTTATAAATGTTGATATTTAGACAGCTTAATTTGTTATCTAAACAAGGTTTTAATCCTATAATTACCTCTAATCTTTCTTATCTTTAGTTAAAGCAGTTGAACTTATTTTAGCACTGACATATTGTAGACAAACATGATGCTAGAGATCCATTCTGAAAAGCTCTCTAGGAAGCTTGCATGTTCAAATGCATAGGCCTAAATTCATATTCACAATGTCAACTCTGTCTTATACCTTGACATCATTAGACACTTTTCTTGTTTGAAAATCCTATGACACCTGTCAGAAAGCTTTAAATATATGATTAAGGCTAAAACCATATGTCCATCATTCATACAAAAAAGATTTTTTTTATTATATAATTTGAGTTTTTAAGATTGGGTGTTTTTTTGTAAGAACAATATTTTATTGATTATTATTAAATTGGATGTTCAATGAGCTTTTAGGCAATGTACAGTAGTAGAAGTTAGGTGTAATGATAATATTGATTACCGGTATAATGAACTATCAAATGCCTAGTAACCCAAATATTTTAATATTGTTACAAGATAGTGGTTATTACAGATGATAATATAGTTTGTTTAGAATTATTATAGCTCTTCTCTTAATACAGCCGTAGGGATGTTGATTTACTTGTATTTGCCAGTCATGTCTGACTAGAGAACTATTTTTATATTATTACAGATGATAATAGTTTGTTTAGAATTATTAAAGCTCTTCTCTTAATGTTGATTTAATTGTATTTGCCAGTTGTAGACTATCGATTTGGTACTATCTACCTGTCATGTCTGACTGAATTTGATCTGAATTGGTTTTAAACAAATCAGAACACCACATCAATGTTGTAGCCAACTGGCATACAATCTATAACCTTGTTTAATATTTCGAGAAAACCTTTTCAATTGGTTTTTTTTTTTTTTTTTTTTTGCAGACCCAAGAAGAAGTATGTGATTTAAAACATGCTGCACCATTTCAAAATATAATTCCTAAACCACATATTCCTATAAAAGGTAAATATATTGTACGGTACTCTGCCTCAAAGATTCTGGTGTTCACAGAGCTACCTCTTTAGTCATTGGCACCGCTTATTGCATCCCTATATATCCTTTTAAAAGGATCATAAAGAATTTTTACACCTTTTTATGAGATAGCATTAATTTTCATCATTCTAATTTCAATTAGTTGTGTGCAATTCCACTCAAACGAAGTGTTTATGACGTCACTTTTTTCAAATATCTTCATTGCATGACCCACGAATGTGTGATTTAAATATACAATGGTGCAAATTGATACTATCATTGTCCCCGATACACATAAAAAGTTTAGAGAACCTCTCTATATTGTTGTAATTTATTTTACAGAAGGTGATAATAGAAAAGATAAAGAAGCAGAATTAAAATTATTTATGAAACAATTAGAGAAGAAATATGCTGCATTACAAGTTGTTTCTGTTATTAAAAAACTTGGCAATCAGACGGTCAGTATTGTTCAATATTTTAGATATCAATTACTGTAAGAAAGCAGACGGAGGCTAGAAGCAGACGACAGATTTTTGAGTCAGTTGAAATCAAAAACTTGGTCATGTGTTCTGGCTTTTGTCACATGAATTTTGTCATGCATGACCACAAAGTTCATGTATCATCTGTTGTTTCTGTCTGGCTTAAAGAACGATTCCTAACTGCTAAATCATTTAGGATGAAAATCTCCTATTTCATTTTGACAATTGCAATTTGAAATACAGTAGGCGTCTTTTGACTGAAGTTGGGACCCACCCACTTTTTTTTCTTGTGCTCTCTCTAAAAAGACATACACATATATTGTCATTAATAATCCAATCAGAAACAGAAACCAATTAGCATTATTTCATATTTTTTCTATTACTATATGATAGAATTGTAATGTGTAATTATAGCAAGCTGATATAGCGGCAGAAGGTGATTTATTAACAAGAGAGAGGCTATGTTGTGGACTGTCTATGTTTGAAATAGTATTAACTAGAATGAAATCATTCCTGACTGACGCACTATGGCACGGTGAACCCCCCACTAATGGTGTTATAAATATAGATAAGTGTACAGAGTTTCACCGACTATGGAGTGCTATACAGTTTGTATTCTGTATGCCTATGAGAGAAAATGAATACACTATCGAGTAAGTGTTTAAATTTTTATATTTTAAAGGCAAAAGAGGCGTCATTTCTTACAATTATGACTCAACTTGCTCCATTCTCAATCTAATCCAAAATTTTTTTATGTTTTCAGAGAGTTGTTTGGAGAGGGGTTAAACTGGGCTGGATGTTCTATTATTATGTTGCTAGGACAACAGAGAAGATTTGAAGCTCTAGACTTCTGCTATCATATACTGAAGGTCAACAGAGTTGATATGAAGGATGAAAACGTCAAGGGTATTGTAAGTATCTGGGGTAATGAATGGGGGTGAGGTAAGGAATCGGGGATAGAGTGGGTAAGGAATGACAGGTGGTGTAGGTTGTTAGGGATAGGCAGAAGAGAAAGGGGTCGGAATGGGGTTTGGTATTAGGTGCTCAGGGCATGGACCAGCGAGAAAAGGGTGGGAGGATAAAGGGCTGAAAGTGGTATAGTGTAAGGGTAAAGAAGAAATAAACTAAATGGCGAGAATGGGGAAAGGTACTAGGGGTAAGGAAGATATTGTGCCTTGACTCTCACATATTTCAATACATAGCCCTTTTTCTCTCTCTCCTCATTCCTTTGTCTGTCTACATTGTTCCTTGTTCAACCCTTCTTCCCTTATTTCAGCAATTGAAGAAAATGGTGGATCGAATCCGAAAGTTTCAGATTTTAAACAATCAGATATTTTCAGTATTAAATAAATACATGAAGACCACAGACGCCGAGAGTATGCCAGTCGAACATGTTCGTTGTTTTCCTCCCCCCATTCACCAATCTCTAGCTACTACTATATAAACTGGTCTCAGTGATCTGATAATTACTCAATATTCCATGATTAAGACTAATACCATTCAACTTCTAGCTCACTGATTTTCTTCATAGGAAATTCAGAAAGATTTCTTCAGCTGTTTAGGTGAACTCAATCTAAAATTCAATATATTCAGATCTTGATTAAGTGAGAAAAAAAATTTATGTTAATTACTTTTCCTTATTTCACTATTGAAGAAAGATACTGCTATTTAAATGGTTGTCTTTAAAATGAAATGTAGAAAACAAATCATTCATTTTCAAGACCAATTCCAGTTACACTATCACACTAGTTAGTTTCACCTATTTTAACAGATGAACTTCATCGAAAATTCAACATAGTAAGATCAAGATAGAGTAAAGTATTAATGTCTAACATCAATTTTTCGTATTTTTTTTTCCACAGCATTTAGCTCATTTTATTTTGATGTAAAATTATTAATTCTTCCAATTTTCGTATATTTATTGTGCAATCTCTCTCAATTTTTACACAAATTTTTCATTTTGTACGTTCCTAGCTTAATTTTTTTTTATCTGATTATAGTATTTATTTTTTGAAAAAGCCTTTAGGAGAGGGTCATTTAGTTAAAATTTTATTTATGCATGAATTGTCACAAAATAATAATTTACCTGATTTTTTTTTTAAAGTATGTAAATGTATATATAAAAAAATTTTCTAATTGGAATCTTTCCTCATTATTCCTGTAAAAAGGTTCTGATAATCCTGTAGATAGGTAAAGGATATCTGGGGTATGTCAATGCCAAGAGGCTGGAAGACAGATTTCTCAAGATCTTAAATTTTTCTCTTTAAAAAAATGTATATAATCATTTTTTTGTCTATTTTTTTTGCGTTTTCTGCAAGAAAACCCTGGCACATGATATACCAGATAAAAGACTATTGGACGATTATTTGAATTTTTTAGACATAAATTTTCAATTATTGAATCCATAGTCTAATGTACATAGATCATTTTGTATCTTATTTTTTTTCTCATTTGTAAGATATATTATAATCTTTTAGAAGCTTAGCTTAGTATTTGTCTTTTGGTGGTTTGTAAGTTCATAACCAATGTTAAATCAACATCTATTGGGAAGTTCTACATTTAGTAAGGGAATAGCTTCATTTGTTTTTCAGGGACCAATTTCACTTGAAGCCTTTCTGTAAACATTATTTTGGTAGTCGAGTCTAAATATAGCTTTTATCAGTTTTTTGTCTGCATGTACTGTCTCAAGACTGGATTTTGAAAGGTAACTTGCCAATTATTTTTTTCATGTAAATTATTGGTTGGTTCCTAGATGACAAGTTAACATCCAATTACAGCTAACTGATATCACAGACTGGATCAATGGTAGTATTCGATACTGTTTGTTAAGTTAATGAGAGAACTTCATATCCTGTTGGGTCAAATGAAATGGATAAATTTGAATGACTCTTTAATAGTTCAAAGATATTTAAATTGTCTTTGGGTTAATAGATTATTTAACGAATTAAAAATCGAATTTAGACATATTGAATAGCTGTTAAAACTTTATATATTCAATGTATTTATGTAAGTTTTGTAATTCCACATCTATGTCATATTATCTTGCTTGTAATAAACTGTATCATTTATCAAACCTGTTAGTTACACCATCTCCCCTTCATCCAGGAATTAGATACCTGAAGGTATCAGCAGTTCTAGGCCTGACCTTGTAAATGAGACAATAAAACAAGGTCCTGTGTCTCATCACTGGCCTGTGTGTTATAAAGTTCATAAACTTTTTAATACTAAAACAAATGTTTTGAATAATTTTTATTTAACAAAGATGATTATTTACAAAAAAAACATGACACATGAACATTTTGCCGTTATGTGATATGAATAAATTCTACAGAGAACCAAATGACTTGGCTTTGTAGTTGAGAATCCATGATAAGAAGTGCTATAGCTCTAGTGATGAAACATGCTCCTGGAACATTCCAATTCAACATATTAAGCTCATAAGTTGATGTTCTTTTTGGCCATTCTATGTCCGAGCCCATTGGAACGATTTCCCTTATATATATATATATACAACAATGAAAATGATAAACTAATAACTAATGCCGTCATCGAACTGTTTTCTTCAGAAGACCCTGTTCTATTAAATCTAAATCCTGGCTATCATCTTTAATAATTTGTATTAAATGTTCTAAACCTTCTTGTTGCTGTTTTAATAACTAAAATTAAATAATAAAATACTTTAAACAATCTTTACAATATCAAGCATCTTACACCTTGACTGCAATAGCCACTTTTCTTGCATTATGGTAGTTTGTACATGAAGCAATTTGATTGGATGGTACGCTAGCTTATACAGCCAATCAGAGCCCTCCACATAAAGACTGTTAACATTGTGTTGAGGCCTCTGATTGGCTGTATTCACTATTCCAATTAGTTTTAAAATCTATTAATTTTCGTGTTTATGATTTGAATAAGTCCTGAAAAGCTTGATTTTGTTACACCTACCTGTTTCATTTCATGTTGTAACTCTATATCCATATGATAATTGACGTCTGGTCTGTTGGTAAACAGATGGTTCTGCATTCTTATCTGAGACATCAACTCATTCAGACGGCCCTGGAAAACACAGGTAGAAAATTGAAGAGAACAGAAAGTCTAAGAGAGACTAACAATTTTGATACGTTAACCTTGTACAATTAGTCTGAGAAGTGCAGAAAACCAAGGTAACATGACGCTTGTCCTGGGACCAGATGGTAGATATGATCCAAGCTAGATTGTTAATGCTCTTATTATACATTAAAGGCATTGTAAGAAGATTTTCTAAATTCTTTATGTGTATTGGAGACACTGATAGCATCAATTTGCACAATTCCATTTTTCAATCAGACATCTTGGAATTGCAGAAACCAAAATTGGAATTGAGCAAAACAGAGAGTCACCAATACACTACAAAGTTTAGAAGATCTCTTTACGATGCCTTTATGGACAGAATACCATACCTTAAACTGTGTAGGGTGATTGAGCTCAGCTTGTATAGCTTCTAGTTGAACCTTGGTATGTTCTTCTTCAGCTTGTATAGCATATCCCATTTTACGATAAACTTCTTGTTTCACTATAACCTATAGATATAATATAACTTATACATCAGTCTCAGATATACTTCTAATATCATAATCTAAAACAGATCAATTCTCCATTTTGTATAAACAAATATCACTCAGTGAAGAGTTCAAATGTCATCTTTCAAGGTTGCATATTGACCTTACCATTAAGCGTATTAAATCAATCTAAAGGGATTGTTAAGAGGTTTTCTAAATTCTTTATGTGTATAGAATTAGTGGCATTGTAATTGATTGAAATTGGAATGTGGCAAATTGATGCTATCAAGTGTCCCCAATATACGTTTTGAAAACCTCTTAACAAGTTAACAATTCCCTTAGTGAAATCCTGAGTGGTACAATCCCTACCTACCTGTAAGAGGCGATGACCCAGTTCTAAATGTTTTCGTTTATACTCTTCTAGTTTGGCTAACATATTACTGTGTTTATTCTGTAACTCACTCAGATCTTCCCCCATTTCCTACAGAAACACACAAAATATACTCAGTTTAAAGCCAGCAGAAATAATAGGTTATAAGGTTTTGTAGTACAAAATTCATTGACTTCTAGGTTTTGAATCAACCAAAAAAAGAGTGTCATGTAAAACCAGAATCTTGATAAATAAGGAATTGTGGGATATCGAAACCCAAAGAGGTTGTCATATCGCTCTACTTTGGGCCTCGCTATCCAACAATCCTGTATTCTATCAAAAACAGATTCTACATGAAATGACATAAATAATGCCACCTTTTGGACAACCCTTTGATAGAAAACTTGTTAGATTACAATGTAGACTAAGAATATCAGAAATTATAAAAAGATCAGAAATTGTAATCTCATTTAATTAGATTGTTAGACTGTTCCACATCTCTGTCCTGAAAAAACAGAAATATTCACCTACATCAATACGTTGTTGATGAAGAGAGGTCTGTTGTTCCTGATATTTCAATCTCTGTTGAACTTCTTTAAATCCAATCATTGGAACTGGAACATACTCTTCAGGATTCGGGTTATCTAGCTTTGCTTGTTGCCATAGTAACGGATCAATGCCTAAAATTAAGCGAAAATAAAATCAGATGAAATTAGTCAAACCTGCTTGGGGCTTTTCTCTTTGTCTTCCTTCCCTTTGATGTACCTGCTGCATGTTCTACACTTCACCTTCCCACCCCTCACTTTGATATACCTGCTGGGGGCATGTTCCCTTCCCTCACCGTAACATACCTGCTGGTGGGGTGTCTAAATAATCTTTCAACTGATCCACTGATAATTCCATTTTCGGTAAAATGCTGTCTACAGTGAGCTCATTGATTAGACTGTTTTTCTGGGAAGGCTGACTTAAAAATGAAAATAATTCCGATGCTGGAACACGTCTAGCTGGACCTGAGGCGGGTCTTTCTATTACGTAGAATATTAATTCAGTTCTGCAAAAAAGAAAACAATTTTACTCTTGAATGTTAAGCTGACAAACACAATTGATAAGTGGCATCAGATGTTCTGAAGAGAAGAACATGCAATTCCAACAGGTTGGAAAAAGTCAAACAAACAGATATAATATGATATCTTGAGATTGTGTTAGAACTTTGATCAGTATTCAAATAACAAAATGGTGGGCTGTCAATATTGACAAAAAAAATTTGTGCACTGTCTATAATGCGCACACTCAGTTTGGCACACCCTTATTAAGGGGTGAAAGCCAAAACCGGGCCGACTCTGGGAAGCATTGGCACAGGCATCAGGGGTAAAAGCTGTGCACTATACATGGTATATATCCCTGTGAATATTCGAGTCTGAGGTTCACTTACTTATCATCTGGTAAAGGCTTGCTGCCTTCCACACAAACAGACAACGTTGGTTTACTACCCAATATCCTATGCAGGACATCCACAATTTGTTGTTGGACTTTACACACTTCCGAATGTTTCTTTTTTAAAGTTATGATTATCAAACCATCAGTGTTCTTTTCTACTCCTTTTATAGCATTATAGCCTATAGCCTGCAAGATATAGCATTAATATAGCATCATAGCTTTAAAAACAGCTTAATAGCATTTAATCATTTGAAACTTGCATGAGTGCATCAAAAAATAGAGGTTGTGGGTTCTAATATGGTTAGTGAGCTTAAGTCTTGAATTCCTCATTATTACAGCAGATCCAACTGTAAATTTGTACGGTTAATCTCTAAAAGATCAATGCCAACAGGCCAAGTTCCCAATTCAAAAAAATTCCTGGCAAATCTCACCTCAAATCAAATCTCACCTTAAATCTACAGAATGGGTTATCTGCCTTGAATTCCACCACGCCATTTTGATTATATAAACCCTTTCCTGTCCCCCAGAAGGCCTGCAGTTGGTTCCATTTAGCGATTATGGCATCACGTTCATCTCCATAGATCTGAGGAAGTGACACAGCCATCGCCATATTGGATAAATCATTGGCTACTTGCTGTTGTTGCAGCTGTTGTTGACCTACAAATTTAAATTGATTGTTTAATTCAAAACATAGGCCTATGTTTAAATTTTGGGCCTTGAATTATGTATATATAGACTTCAGAAGTACTAGAAATTCACAAAAATGGCATAATGCTGTCAAAAATACTTCAAACTAGAAAAAAAGAAAGAAGTTTTCCAATTAATGTTTTACCTAAAAGTCCAGTTCCACCAAAATTGGATGTACCAGCTCCTAATCCAGTTGAGGCTCCAGTCCCAAAACCAAAACCTGTTGAAGATCCTGCACCAAATCCAGTTGTACCTGTGCTAGCACCAAAACCTGTTCCAGTTCCAAAACCAGAAGTAGTTCCAGTTCCAAAACCGGAAGTAGTACCAGTTCCAAAACCAGTACCTGTAGTGCCAGTTCCAAAACCAGTACCTGTAGTGCCAGTACCAAAACCAAATCCTAGGAAAACAAAAACACCGGTCTAGTTTTGTAAAGGATTCACAATTTATAATCCTCGTGAGTCAGTTTACTTTTTTTACAAAGAGTGCTTAAATCTGTCTGAAAAATCTTCCTTTGTTTTGATGTGATATGTTTTCAGTTGTAATCTGCACCATGCATCATCACTGGATAGTTAGCCTACTACATAATCCATTAGGCCTATTAAGGCATCTTTTATAGGCTATATCAACTTTTCTACAATAAAGGATCAGTTTACCTGTCGAAGTCCCTGTTCCAAAACCAGTTCCAGTAGTTGTTGTGGTACCTGCTGTTCCAAACCCACCAAAACCAGTGGATGCGGATGTTGCTGGAGTGCTGAATCCGAACCCTCCAGCTGCAGGAGTGGTTCCAAAGCCTCCACCGAACCCAGTCGCGGTGCTTGCAGCCGGAGTGGAGCCAAAACCAAACCCTGTCGGAGCAGCCGTGGTGGTTGCCGTAGATCCAAATAATGAAGGCTGTGTAGAAGCCGTATTTCCGAATGAAAAGGCCATGATCGATTATGACCTGAAATCTAAAATAGAATAGGCCTCATACAATTTGTCAAAAATATAAAAAGGTAAATAAATATTCTTCAAATCGCATGTACCACCATTTCTACCTTCAAAATGAAGAGTAACGTGAGAGTTATCTTTTCATTGAGTTCAGACTACAGTTAACATATGTCATCACTTTCAGAGCCGTCTATATACGGCTCTGATCACATTGTTCAGAAAATTATAATACAACAGGCCTTTGGTATCAAACCAACTCACTTTGTACATTTCAAATATCATAGTCCCAGTTTTGGGTATTTTGTTATGATAATGTCAATAGGTGCAAGAATAGACACGCTAAATGCACGTGATCACACAATTTTTTTTTCGACCTCACATAGACTTGTTGTATATCAAAATTTAACAATATCCTTATTGATAAGAGTTATACACGTCAAAAACGAACGCTACTGTAAATTTACAACTTGATTGCAATGTTGGTTTCATGTTTTTCTCAACATGTCCCAAAAGGGAGGGGGTGGGGGGAGGGAGGGGGCAAAGTGGGAATGGAGGACGGTAGGGGAGGGGCAAAAGTTCTACAGACAATTTCGTAAATTTGTCCTCTCACCCAGGGGCCCCCACCCCAGAATAAATGTAAAATTGAAAAAAAAATGTACCAAAGTACATGTAAGTAGGCTATCTTAAAAACATAATATAAAATTATGGTCATGTATATAGGAGTCTTTCCGGTGTAGGGAAGGTGGTGTGGCCTCAGCCCGCTTAAGTCCACAGGCCCCCAATCATCTAGTCGAATCACTGAATGTTATTTCGATTGCTCACAGTAAATCCAGTACGACACTATACATCTTATCATTGACCCACCAACTTGTCAATGCAAAAAAAAATATAATAAAATAGATACCATGTACATGACAGAACCTTATATCTCGATCGGGAAGTTTTTTCAGTGATATTATCTATTATTATCAGATAACCCATGTTCTCGTATAGAGTCTCACACAATAGATTAATATAGAACCATTTTATGAATAATTGGATACAGTGTAGGCCTATTATGGTGTAATAACGCAAGCGATATAACGTATACATCTGTGTACAATACGCAAGTCATATAATACGCAGCTACTACGATGATATCGTGAAGAATTGGAGAATAAACATCATATTTTCAATTTGTGGAGAAACTACTGGAAAAAGTTATATCAAAATATCACCATAACGTATATATCTGAAAGCAATGCGCACTTTACATAACACGCATGGATATTGGATTATTGTTCAGATTCAGTTGGATATTAGTGATATTTAGTGAAAAAGTCGAAGTTCATCAACAATTTCTGGGAAAAAAAAGATGCCGTATATATCTGTGTACAATACGCACCTTATATAACACGCATGTATGTCATTAAGAACATTTTACTTTTGAAAAGTTTTTCATGTGTAATCTTAATAAACTATTCCTTAAAAACTTCTGTAGTTTGTTAAGTGAAAACTCACAGAGAAAGAACAATCAGGCAGAACAATCTTCAGAATAATAAGCCTACCAGCTTTCAGAAACAATTATTAATATTAGTCATCTGTCGGCCGTTAAAATGGATAAAATGACTATCATGCTCTCTGTTTTGACTTCCTATTGTGTCTTAGTTTGTGGATTGAATACAACACTTACCACAACGACAGCGGTGCAATCCATTCCGCCTCTGGGAACATCAACTGGCAAGGGATTGAATATGACAACTGTGTTAAGGGCTAACGATACTTTAAACGGATCAACAAATACAACGTCTACATCCGAACAAACAACCCCGTCTGCGACTGTAACCAAAGTACCAAAGTTAACAACTACACCTGCGACTACAACCGAACAGACTACGAATCTGCCTTATGAAGGCGCTTTGACAGAGACTGAAGAATTGGCTATCATCCTTACGGCAGTTGTTATAGGAACAGCAGTAGCTATCGTACTCGTAGCCTTAATGAGTCGCTATTTTCTGACAAGTAAGACTCTAAGCCAGGAACAGAAACAGAAATTTAAGCAGGGGTCGATATCTAATGGATTACCGGCATTCAATTTAGAAATGGCCGACTACGATAATGTCCAAACGGATAATCAGTATCCTTCGACTTCTTCGGGATCTGGTCGATGAACATATTCATCTAAAAGGAACGAACTCGGATTATACATATATTCTTAGTCATAACTTGTGATGACCTTAAAATAAAAAAAGGATCGTAAAGGGGTTATCTGAAATTGTTACGTGTTTCGGGGACACTGATAGCATCCATTTTCACTTCAAATTTTACTGTCAGGCGCCTGTGTTTCTTGCAATTTCACTAACACTAACCAAAGCCCATATACACATATAGACACTAACCTGTTCATAACGTCAACCACAAAGGGTCTTAAATGGTATACGCATATTTTGTCATAATTTTGCTTCGGGCGTTTAATAGAATTGAAGGAATTAACATTATTTGAAATGGTGCAAATCGATGTCCCCGATACAAATAAGTTCAGAAAACCTCTTTTTAGGAACTGTTTCAGATAGATCTGGGGCCGTAAATTCGATATCGTAACTGATGATGATTGAATGTCAAAGGGACAGATGCGCCATATTGAGGGGTTGATTTAAGTCTTGAATAATATATGTAAATAGTCTTCACAATTAAGTACTAGAATTGTGCGAAAATCCCAACAAATATATTTCAAATTAGGAATTTCTCTTCCTATTTCAATAGATGTCTTCTCTATATATGACAGTGTCTCAAGAAAAGACGACTCGTCTTGTTGACTTTCAAATGCAAATAATTCTGGACACACGTGGATTTGAAGGCTCACTGATAGTTTAAGCTGAGAATATAGTATGGTTGGTCAATAACAATGGCGCATCTGTCCTTTTAATGTCTTTTGGGAACCATAATAGCGATGAAAGATATATACATAATCATAGGCTTTATGTTTTAACATTTTTATGGTAATAAACTGAAGTGACAGTAGAGTAAAACAAAGAACATTTTTCATTTCTATTGTGTGTAGTCCAATTCTAAAACTTCAAAATTGGCCTACTGAAGAACATTATAAACTAGCTGAACCAGCGGCATCTGCACAACTTTGGAATTGAGGGGGTGGGGGATGGATCACCCCAAACAGTGGCGTACATGTGTACAAATTTTTCTAAGGGGGAAGGGCACAGGCCACACAAAATTTGAGTACTTGATAGTTCCCTCATTGTACACTGCATAACGTGGCCCGGTTTCATAGCGGAAATCGTAGGTAGAAAAGGTAGGATATTAACTCATTAAATTTCATTTTGAGCCATCCAAAGAAAGAGAAATTAGGTGTGGTATGAAGTCATAAACAAGAGTTATCTCCCTTCTCAATAATCAGGAAAAGACAACTCATTAAAAATCAATATGAAATATTTCGCAACTTGATGATAGTTTGAATATAAAGAGAATGTGATAAATTTCAACTTGTCAGGTGACATTGCTTTCAAAATATAGTTTAACCTGTAGTTTGACAAGCTGCTATTCTCTTGGCGTTAGCCTATAGGTTAAAACAGTAGTAAATTACATAATCAATAACTACGGAATTGACCTATGAAGACTAGGCTACGACTACAGTTAAATAATCAATCAATTTTTGGTTTACAACATAGCATCAGTGCTGGAAAATACTTATTTTGAAATAGGTGAGAATAGTTATAGTGCTAGTGCCAACAAGTCTTATACCTCCTTTTTGTTAATTTAGTGATTCATCAACTGGTCCTAGGTTGCTGTCACCTCATTGTAAAGAGACAGGTTCCCATTTTCAGGGATTGATTTGGGTCTTGAATACTGGTACTCCCCGGTAGGCAAATAGTCTTCAAAAGTACTGAAAATTACACAATTCGTTCAAAACTATCTTAAACTTGGAATTTCACTATCTATTTCTATATAGTTTTAAGGCTTTTCTGTACATAGGCTATTTCAGAATCTCAAGAAAAGACAAGTCAAATTCTGCATATGGATTTGAAGGCTCAAACACAATTACTGTCTTTTTTCATTTTTACTTGCAGGTATGAAGGATAGTAGTGTAAAGTAGAAGCCATGGGAAATTCAAATCATAAGAAAAGTAGGCCTGAGTCTAAAACTAAAGAAGAGAACCAACCATCTATTAACTGGCCCCCTATTCCGCCACTAAAATATACCAAGGTATGGGATCTGCTTTATTCTGGAGATGCCAGACATTGGGATACAGTTGCAGGTACGTAAGTTTGCAACCCCCTCCCTCCTTTATAGTGAGTGTCTACTTGTATAGCCCCTTTCCATTTTCTCCATGATATTCACATTTTGCCCTTTCCTTATTTTATTGCCCCTTGCCCATTTCCCATATTGCCTCATCCCCAATTCACCCTTGTTTCGCCCATTCCCTTATGCCTCTTGCACCTTCACCCTTAAATAATTGGTACTTTCCTATGGATAGAATTCCCCTACCCCATAAACTGAAGTATTTCGTGGAATCACTGTGTACGGAAGTGATAATAATTTTTTCTAATTTATTCTGCTATTTACAGGTGTGTATGGGCTAGATAAGTATATCTATAAGTGCGATGGTCGACACTGTGAACGAGAGATGGTTTGTACCAATTCGATTTGTCCAATTTTAAGAATGAACAACAGAATCATAGATATTGAAAGGTACACATGTTCATTGCATCTTTTATATTTGCAATATCATACTGTTCTGTATCTTATTGAGCTAATGAAATGTCCACTGTTCTGTATCTAATTGGGCTAATGAAATGAAATTGAGTTTTATATCCTACTGTCCTGTATCTTATTTGGCCAATGAAATATACTGTTTTGTATCTTATTGGACTAATGAAATGAAATTAAGTTTTATACCCTACTGTTCTGTATCTTATTGGCCTCATGAAATGAAACAGAGCTTTATATCCTACTGTTCTTTATTTGGTATTTAAGGTTTGTCAACTCAACAACCCTTTTTGAGAGTCTACAAAGCTAAAACTGTATATTTATATTTGGTATATTTCAAAGTTATGCTAATTATCCATTCGATTAATCTATTTTTAGTTACAGAAAGGGGAGAGTATCCATACCAATGCCAAAAGAGTTAAAGGAATATTTATGTAAGGATTTCTGCTTGTATGCTCGTGTGTTGGCCAACAGGGCAAACCTAGTTCTTCTTGCCTTCTTCTGGTTTACAGAGCACAAACAAGTTGTCTTTCCTTTGTTGGATATGGACAAGAAATGTGGAGTGAACGTGATCCGTTTTGTAACCGAGGCTGTAACCATGGTTCATTGTGAGATCTCGCCTGATTTGGCATATACCATTATCCTTTCGCTTGCGAATTATGAGAATAAATTCTGCTATAAGTTAGATTTGTACGAAAACAAAACTATGCAAGTTATTAAAACATTCGTATTAAATCATGAAGTTCAGCCGTACGTTGCCATGGATCCTCGTCATGGCTGGTCACAAGTTGCCGTAGCCAATTATAAATCAGTCGAGGAAGGAATTCGACACGAGCTTGTGATATTTTCATTGGATACGGGTAAAGCTGTAAAGAGGAGTAATCTGTCCTTGCCTTCGTTACTTGGAGGGACGCATTTTAATTTGTTGTACAATTTAGATGGGTCGCTGCTCATTCTGCAAAAAATAGCAGAAGATCGTTTTGGAGTCACAACTAATTCTGGCATTTATCTCTTCAACTCCGACCATTTACAATTATTGAAATACTTTTTTGTGACCCTACCAGGATTATTTCGCATCTGCCGTGCTATTTACGAACCAAAGTTTTCAAAATGTGGAAGCTTGATGCGTATATTGGATTTCAAACCTGTCCGTGAGGATCGCGAAGTTACAGTGAATATTTATCAGTTACCACGGCAACTTGATTTATCTAGTCATTGTCGTGTGGTTATTTTACAAAATCTGAGATCTGAAGATTTTGTGGAAGATTTGCCGTTACCCAATCAACTGAAATATTATTTAAAATTTAAACCAATTTGGCAATAATTATATTGATTATTTTTTGGCTAATTGGTGATCTTGATTAAGTGCTAAAACATTTTTTTAATGACTTTTTCTAATCTTATAGTATAGAGAGGAATTCGTGCCAAAAGTATTCGCAAAGTAAAACTTGAAAACCAGTGGAAAATATGACTTTGTAAAGTCAAGGCCTTGTTTTCAAGTTTGACTTTGTGAATACTTTTGGCAAGGATTCCCCTCCATAATAGTATTTGCAATTATTGATTAATTTATAAAGAATTTGTTACCTGAATGAATGCTTTTTATATTAATATTTGTTTGTTATATGTGCAAATCACTCTACAATTGATATATTGAGCACAATTTTAACAGTGGTGTTTCTATATCACTCTACAGTCGATGTATTGAACACTATTTTAACAGTGGTATTTCTATATCGCTCTACAATTGATGTACTGAGTACTATTTTAACAGTGGTATTTCTATATCACTCTACATTTGATGTATTGAACACTATTTTAACAGTGGTATTTCTATATCACTCTACAATTGGTGTATTGAGTACTATTTTAACAGTGGTATTTCTATATCACTCTACAATTGATGTATTGAGCACTATTTTAACAGTGGTATTTCTATATCACTCTACAGTCGATGTATTGAACACTATTTTAACAGTGGTATTTCTATATCGCTCTACAATTGATGTACTGAGTACTATTTTAACAGTGGTATTTCTATATCACTCTACATTTGATGTATTGAACACTATTTTAACAGTGGTATTTCTATATCACTCTACAATTGGTGTATTGAGTACTATTTTAACAGTGGTATTTCTATATCACTCTACAATTGATGTATTGAGCACTATTTTAACAGTGGTATTTCTATATCACTCTACAGTCGATGTATTGAACACTATTTTAACAGTGGTATTTCTATATCACTCTACAGTCGATGTATTGAGTACTATTTTAACAGTGGTATTTCTATATCACTCTACAATTGATGTATTGAGTACTATTTTAACAGTGGTATTTCTATATCACTCTACAATTGATGTATTGAGCACTATTTTAACAGTAGTATTTATATATCGCTCTATAACTGATGTATTGAGCACTATTTTAACAGTGGTATTTCTATATCACTCTACAATTGATGTATTGAGTACTATTTTAACAGTGGTATTTCTATATCACTCTACAATTGGTGTATTGAGTACTATTTTAACAGTAGTATTTCTATATCGCTCTACAATTGATGTATTGAGCACTATTTAACAGTTGTATTTCTATATCGTTCTGCAATTGATGTATTGAGTTAAATATTTTGTTATATCTATTAAAACTAAAAAAAATTTGTTATATCATAAGCTTTTGTTCTAATATTTCCATAGTATCCATGTCCTTTCTTATTTCTTTGGACATATTTCAGCCACCACTGACCTGACAATCAGCAATTCAGGTCTTGGTTTGCAGTCTAAAATAACTAATGTAGTTTGAAAGGTTGACACTGCCACTGATAAAGGGTTAAATTCATAGCTTCATCTTCCAAGGCAAATGGAAGACAGACCCTCCAAAACTGAATCCAAAACAATCCAAAAAGATGGAATGAAACCTAAATTCAAAGCCGCTCCCTTCAACAAATGACAAAGATGTGAAGGTCATTCCATCATGAATATGTCATCTCCATAATTCTTAGACTTTCAGAAGAGCTCAAAATTTGGTATAATAATCCAAAATGCAAACAAAATTTTGCAAAACATTTGCACCTTTCACATAAGGAAGTATATCAAGCGTAGGCTAAATATTTCATAATGAAAATCAATATTAGGTGTCTAGAAGAGAAAGCATACCTTGCAACCTTCAAAAAAAGAAATTAGCATTTAATGACCATAATACTTAAGAATTTTTTGGAAATTTCGGTTACTCTTCATAATTTGGCAACAGTTCAATAATATATTTTACTTTCGGTTTGTTGACATTCCTACCACTTTCACTTTATCAATTCATTTTCAGCTAATGAGCGTTGAGGATTTCTTCACCTCGTGTATGTTCAAAGTTGAGTACAACCCGGAAGTTAGAGTAATTTCTAAAGTATTTAGAAGTAAAAACTGTCAAATTAACCAAGATTTATGATGTTTCAGTGACCGATTTGTTTTAATAATTACCAGGCATTAAATTTGACGGAATCAGGTAAATTTGACTTTTGATCATTTACTTTTTTGGCTCAGATTTAGTTCCAAAAAATCCAGCTTTCGTGACCCAGTTTGTTTTGGTTTGTTCAATGGACGTGGGTACATCATGAATCATTCAGTGGATTATGGACTCATTTCCTGTAAAGTCCTAAATCCACAGATTGCTAGTAGAAGATGGGTGACTATTGTCATTTTCAGGAAAGATTTTACATTGATTCCTTAATCTAAAACAATCCTGGATATTTGAAGCAACCAAACAGGTGCTCCTTTTTTTCTCAATTTTTGTATCGGACAGATCTTGTATTATTAACTTCTAAGAAATGTGTCACCTGTCCTGTAGGACAACTTTCTTCAAAATAGAACTTTGATGCTCAGGCTGTAGAGAATCCATGTAAAATGTTTCTTAAACTATAAGTTTGATTATTAAAAGTTACATATGGACATGGGTTTTGGGATAGCCTACTTATTGGAAGTTGAAAGAAAAGATCCATGACAATATTCTTACAAGGGAATGAAGTGAATTAAATATTTGCTTTACCAGCTGTTGAGGTTCAATTAGGATTTAGATCAGGCTAATTTAAGTGTTTTTTTTTTGTGAATTTAGAAAATTGCTTTCAGTCTCTCAGTTGGAAATTGAACAAGAGTAGACCTAGGCTTCTGTCCTTGCAAAATTTCCCTCATTGAACACTGTATAGCCCAATTGAAGGAGAAAAGTAAGATAGAAATCTCCATAATATTCAATTTTAGGCTATGATATCCAAAAGATCTGTATTTAGATCTACTGGAGGGTTATGAATGACTGTGTGACCTTTGACACTGTGATTATTACTAATTAGTTGTAGGCAGTGTGTCAGTAGTGAGTAGGCTAATTACAGAGATTAAGCTCAAAGATAGCAATAAGAGATCACTGTTTATATTTGGGGACCATACTTGCTCAGTCAATGAGTCACTTGCTTTCAAACTCGAAAGTCCAAGGTTTGAATCTGCCATAGGTTGAGATAATGGCAGTGTGTCAGTAGTGAGTAGGCTAATTACAGAGATAATAAATATTATCTATTGTAGATCACTGTTTATATGTTGGGGCCACGGTTGCTCAGTGAGTGATTCACTTGCTTGCTGACTTAAAGGTCCAAGGTTTGAATGTGCCATTGGTTGAGATAATATCTTTGGATTTTTCAATCCAGGGTCCCATTGTCAGTGATGCAGATCGGAAGGGGCTGACGTGGAAAAGCATTTAGTCATTTGAATTGGTCAATAAACTGAAGACTTGTTTGATGCAGTCCGGCCACGTATCTTGACAGTTGGAAATAAAAAAAAGAGTAGGCCTAGGCTATTATTCCGCTGCAATCTGAAATCCAGAGTCCCTACTTGTGACCTCCTAGTGCTTCTTTAAGAGAGTATCTGTTAAAATATATTATACCGCTGTCTTGACAAATTTACCCTCATTGCACATTGTAAGGGGAACACTAGGAGAAAATAATTCTTGATTTTTAAACTAGATGTACGGGTACTGACTTTATTCAGGAAGTGAAGAGAACTATGTTAAACTAATTACCAGTACTTCACCAGTCAAATAAACAGATTTATTCAGATATTTCCTCTTATATCATAGCATAGAAAACAGGGATGCTGATTTGGTTGTATTTGCCAGCCAGTTTTGAGCATTATAGGAATTGTATAGAGGTTTATAGACTTTTGATTCTTTGGGGCTTTCTTATGGCTTGTATTTGCATCATTGCAATTTTTAGTCAGATGTCTGTGGTTCCTGTCATTATAGAAACAGGGCTGCTGATTTGGTTGTATTTGCCAGCCAGTTTAAAAGCATCAAAGGTATTATAAGAACCATAGATGTCTGAAAATTGGAAGGGTACCAGTACAAATGGATGCTATCAGTGGCTCTGTTTTTCAGGCCCCAGTATATGCTATAACAATTGCTTGGTTTTGTCTAAATAAAATGAGCTAATATATAATAATAATAATATATCAAATGTAGAGCGATATAGAAATATTAAAACAGAACCTAAAAAAAAATTTTGACTTAGCCTAGCTTTGTATATAATATTATTAGATAAGTATAATTTTGTATAGTTTTTTAATGATATTTCGTCTAAAATCAGAATCACTTGAAGTGCTATAGGAAAATGATAAGTAGAGCTATTGTTTTTGAAGTTCTACTTAAATGATAATACAGTTTCCTGGTTTACATTTAACTATTCAATAGGAAATATTTCTACTTTCATTTTGTATAGGAAGTTTGAGTGAGATCTACCAGCACATGGAGTAAAAGATGGATTAGCATTTGCTTCCATGCATTTTGGATGTTCAAGTGAAGCAAGATTGTCTAATGTTTATAAATATTCTTACTTTTATTTTGCACATGGAGTTAAAAAGGGTTTAATATTTTTTAACTATGTTACATCTTTGCACTGATCATTGAAATAAATTTGGAAGTCATTTGCCTCCATGCATTTTGGATGTTTTGTCCGGCAGAATTGTAGATCTTATGTGATTGAAAATTTACAAATATTTTTACTTTCATTTTGCACATGGAGAAAAAGAAGGTTTAGTGTTTTTGAACCATGACACATCCTTTTGTGAGTCATTTGTACAACAAATTTTTATAATATTTTGGCTTATGCAGATATCATCAGTAATCTTAAAGGGATTGTAAGAAGGTTTTCTAAATTTTTTATGTTTATCTGAGACACTGATGGCATCAATTTGCACCATTCCAATTTTCATTCTGACGTCTGTGGGTCCTGCAATTATACTAAAACTATGTGTTTGATAACATCATTAATCATGAAGGGTTTTAAGTATGTGGTAAAGCAAATTCCGCGATTAGTGACATCATCAAATACTTAGTTTAAGTGGAAGTGCAGGAACCACAGACGTCTCACTGAAAATAGGAATGGTGCAATTGGATGCTATCAATGTTCCCAATATGTTTAAAAAATTTAGAAAACCTCATTACAATCCCTTTAATCTTTTCAATTCTAAAAGACTGAATTGCTTGATGATTATTTTAGATATTTCCTGATCTGCCTTTCAATGAGGGTCAATATTATCAAAGCACATGTACAAAATGGTTGTTTCTTCTCTTTTTTTCTTTCCGTTATAAAATTATTCATAGTAAAAGTGTATTTAGGTTATGATAAAATTATTTAAACCTGGTGAGGAGAATTAAATTCAATATATTATTGATTTATAGAGTCGACATTGTTAAATAGGACATAGAATTTCTCATAACTTTTATAGATACTTAAAACATAGGATAACAGGTTAGTTAAAACATAGGATAACAGGATAGTTAAAACATAGGATAACAGGTTAGTTAAAACATAGGATAACAGGATAGTTAAAACATAGGATACCAGGTTAGTTAAAACATAGGATAACTGGATAGTTAAAACATAGGATAATAGGATAGTTAAAACATAGGATAACAGGATAGTTAAAACATAGGATACCAGGTTAGTTAAAACATAGGATAACAGGATGGATAACAGGTTAGTTAAAACATAGGATAACAGGATAGTTAAAACATAGGATAACAGGATAGTTAAAACATAGGACAACAGGATGGATAACAGGTTAGTTAAAACATAGGAGAACAGAATGGTAAAAACATTGAGCTAGTGGGATTGAATAAGGAGGCATTAAGGACATCAAGGTGACTATTTTAAGCAGTGACGCAATGCTATCTTGTTATTGTTTGCGTTATAAGCGAGGTTCTGGATGTGTGAATACGATTGGAAGTCATAATAATGGATTAAAGTATACAAAAGGTTATCACTCCCAGGATCAAACTCGGAAACTCCTCATAGTATTGGTAATATCTGCAGAATGTCGAATACAGTCTGAAAATGACGTCACTATTAATTTCCAGATTTTTATTGAATTGTAGTTGAACTGAAAGTCAATCTTTTATTCTGAAAAGGGATATAGATAGCTGAAATTGATCTCTATCAGGTGGTTAAGCAAATATTTAGACAGCTTTATCTCCCTATTATAAGATAAAGGACAAATTAAATGGGGAAAGCAACGAATGTGGAGTGCCCTGGGGATATCAACACCCCAACCTGAACCCCCAGGGATGTTATAATTCTATTTTCATATAGTTAATTAAGATTACCTGTAATCTCACCTGGATGACCTGGGTAGATAAAGGTCAAAGGTGACATTTAATTTTTGACCAGGCTTGGCTAGCTGAAGTATTCTGCAGCTAAGTTAAAAATAAAAAATATAAAAATGAAGGATAATTCAGGAAATATCAATGATAAGTAGTATATTTTAATGATAATTAAAGAAATATAACTAAATCACCAAACGAGTTCAAATTTAGTTAGATGTGGTCATCAAATTTTCAATGGTTAACAAACTGTCAAGTATTTTTATGACGAAAGTATCCAATATTTGAAGTCCATTTCATTACGAAAACTGACAGATAGGCGAGGCTAAACGAAAAATTTGTAACAAAAGTAAAAACTTTATATTTATCAGTAAAAATAGCCTGGTGTTAGATGGTTAGGTGATGAAAACTTAGTCTCATGAAAGCACTGGCCTAGGTCACAAAGTAAAGATTTATGATAAAACAAGGTTTATGTTATAGATACCTAGATATGTTAACTATGGATGTGCCTGGTGATTTAGTGTCACTGCAGGAGTTATGTCACACTTTGTTGGTGAAAATATGATTTCTAAAACCGTAGTATGTCCATTTCATAACTGAAACTGGACAGACAGGCGAGGCTATGTGGGATATTTGTAACAAGAAGATAAAAAGTAAATATTTGTCAGTAAAAATAGTCTAGTGTCACTGGTGTGCAACATTATGTCACAGTGAACTAATAATTGCTAAGAATTTCTAAGACTAAAGTCTGGAGAAACTGGTCGAAGAGGCAGGCTATATAGAATATTTGTAACAAGAAGATAAAAAGTAAATATCAGTAAAAATAGCCAAGTCTTCTCGGTGATGATATACCCACAGTGTAAAGTTACATCATATTGGTTTAGTAAAAAAAGATGTTAACACCTGGACTAGTGTTGACATCATAGTCTCCCACACCTGTAGTGGCGATTTCAGTAACATAAACATCTTTACTAAGGCCATTTTCGGGGGATGGTTTGAGTTTTGGAAATATGTAAATAGTCTACAGAAGTACTAGAAATGCACAAAAATCATATAATTTCTTCAAATATACCTCAAAGTAAAAACTTTACTTTCTAAATCTATTTACCGGTATATCTTTACTGTTTATGGTGAAGTATCAAGAAAATACAAGAGCAGAGAGTTGTTATATAGGGGAAAGCCTGTTTCCAAATCCTTTTCATAATAATGTTTAGAAAAAAAAGGAAAAGATGTGTTGTTATTTTAACTGTTTATTATAATGCTGTACTAGACACATTTATTTGAAGGCTCAAATTTCAGCAGTGAGTTGTTAACACTATTACTTTTGTAGCATATTCTACATTCTTTAAGTTGTGTAAAATTTGTAGTTACTATTGAATGTGAATAACAGTCCTATACATATAGTAAAATAGTTTTGATTGACACGTCATAATAACTGTGGTTGTCACAACTTGGCATATAACTGTCATCTCTCTATTATGTTCATATATAGTTCTATGTGAAGCTTGGAGTTAGATTAATGAAGGACAGGGCTGTTAATTTGGCTGTATCTACCAGTCATGTCTAATTCGACTTCTAAGCTATTGAATTAACTATATTTACCAGTTATGTCTGACTAGAGCTAAAAATTCTAGTCATGTCTGACAAGAGCTATAAATTCTAGTCATGTCTGACTAGAGCTATAAATACTAGTCATGTCTGACTAGAGCTATAAATTCTAGTCATGTCTGACAAGAGCTATAAATTCTAGTCATGTCTGACTAGAGCTATAAATACTAGTCATGTCTGACTAGAGCTATAAATTCTAGTCATGTCTGACAAGAGCTATAAATTCTAGTCATGTCTGACTAGAGCTATAAATACTAGTCATGTCTGACTAGAGCTCTAGGTTGTTAATTTGACTGTATTTACCGGTCATGTCTGACTAGATCTCTAGATTTCTAATTTAGCTAAATTTACCAGTCATGCCTGACTAGAGCTCTAAACTGTTGATTTGTCTATATTTACCAGTTTTACCAGCTATGTTTTACTAGATCTCTGGCCTTCCAGTTTGGCTGAATTTACCAGTCATGTCTGATTAGAGCTTTAGATGGTTGAGTTCACTGTATATTCCATGATTTCTGATTAGCTTTGTAGACCTACTGATCTTATCCCTTTTTTTTTGTAATTTCAGGTTATGAAGATAACTTAAATTTGGTTCAGACTTGACAGCAGGAATTTTATGGATATAATGGTGAATAGTACGTGACAGAAAGCTCAAGAATGGCATCAAATGTTCCTGAGGGTGAGATGGAATCATCTACTCCTCCTTCATTACCTCCCAAAATTAAACAATCTTCTGTAAAAGAAAGCAAGGACTTTCTGTCTAGTAGCATAGAGAATGTTAGCCCAAAACCAATTCCCAAACCACGCTCGAAACCTTCCATGAAACAATCACCAATTGTCAGTCCAACAAAACCACGACCTACACCAAGGTCAAGGACTAGTGCCACATCAATAGGAAGTGCATCCACTACAGATCTTAGTTGTCTGGATTTAAGCGCAAGTTCTGATTTAAATTCAGAGGTTTTGAGTGCAAGTGTGGAGCTTGAGTCATCCGTTTACGATAATCCCAAATCGGAAACAGTCAAGGAGGCTATTTATGCAAATGAAGGAGGTCAACATAATCCGTTAGAAACTGATATCGATAGTGATAAGGTGTACGAAAATACACCTTTCAAGCAAACAAATTCTGTGTATTCAAACGTGCCTTCTGCTGAACCCAGTTCAAACGTGCCTTCTGCTGAACCTAGTTCAAACCTACCTTCTGCTGAACCTAGTTCAAACCTACCTTCTGCTGAACCCTCTGAGGCTATCTATGCAAATGAACCAAATGACATTCCAAATACTGAAAATTCAAAACCACAGCCTTATACTGAAAGGTTTTCATTGCCGATGTACTTAAACAATTCCGAGTCGACAAGTGGATCAACCTTAAGGTCATCGGAAGCAATTTCTGTAAGGTCATCAATCTCAAGGACGTCAGGGGTTTATAATGTCGAAGAGCAGGAACGAATATATTTAAATCAGACGTCTGAATATTTTAGCTCAACTGATATTCCTAATGAAAAGCATGACACTGGTTCAAGCTCAGCCTATTTATTTGATAATGATGTGCCGGTTCCGAAGCCTTGCTCACAACCTGGGAGTGATGTCGAACGCTCAAGACAGTCTTCCACAGACATTTTCCCCTTCTCACCGCCAATCACTTATGCAAATGAGAGTCCAGATGTGACATCTTTAAAATTTGAGAATACCTTTGACCTCAAACCAGAAAGACTTTCAGATTTTTTGAAAAGTGTCAAGGAAGAGCATGAAATTCAAACTACTACTGGTACTACAAGAACAACTTCTGATGAAATTGATGCACTTACCAGAAAAATGGAAAAGATTGGAAGTGATGAGCAAAGATTATCGTTAGATTTGAATAAGCAGACGTTATCTGTCAATCGTCCTGACCAGAGTTTATCTATGTACATCAATTCTCTCGGCTCCAGCTTCCCAGACGCAGACGACTTCGAAAACATGATCGATTCAAATCTGGAAAAGAAAAAAGAGGCCAGAACAAAAGAGACTGTCAGAAATAAACAATCAGAAAACACGAGCGTGAGAAGAGAAAAGCATCCCTTCAAACGATCTGACGCAATTTCAGATAACTCCCAAGATGCAATTTCTCCGTCCGCTTCCATCAGAGAGCCAATCATAACTGCTGAAACATCTGATAGATTTTCCGTCAATACAGAAGAGGTGATTTATGAAGCTATCTGGGTGGCGAAAACACAAGAAAAAGAATCTCGGGATAAACGCGAGAGTTCTACAGATGATGTAATTGACGACAGTCTGATGTCATTTTCACCCAATCGCGACTCCCCGCTGACCTTGGAATTCGTCCCGAACAAAACCACAGTATCTGATATGGATGTGCCTAAAATTCCAGAAAAACCAAAGGCAACCCCTGAAATCTGGGGAGAATATGCATATCTTGATCCAAATGCTGTATATGTGACCCCACCCCCTCATTTTCCACCTCCCCCTCTTCCAAATAGATCCAGCATGCCAACTGCAGAGCCTCCGCCATTACCAAATGTTCCAGCGCCTTTGACATCATCTCAAGAAATATTCAATGCACCCCCTGTTCCACCAAGACTTTTACATGAAATAAACAAAGGATCGAAATCGTCCAGTCCTGTTCCTTGTGGAAACTCATCCAGCCCACAGCTAACTCCTAGCAGACCTGCTCCAGGTGTGCCAAGATCTGTCAAATCGAGAAGCCCGGTTCCAGAGCCTGTGAACATACCAGATAACATCAATGCCAAATATAGACCAGAGACACCAGATTCAAAACTCAAACCAACGTTAACTGAATCCAGTGACGAACCAACATCTTACGTTGGTCATGATCCTGTAGAGCGACAAGACTCTGATGTGTTCAAAGGATTTCAAACCCCGAAAATGGAATTGTTTCAAGATGATCCTTTCAAATATTCTGATTTTGCCACTGTTTGTGAAAATTTCAATAGGCCTTCTGGTTCAACAACTGAACAAAGTTTAACAAAGGAATTAGCATCTTGGGATCCGTTTGGTACAAATTCTACTTCTGAATCGTCTGCCTCCTATGACGAGAAGTCGAAATTTGATCCATTTGGATTGGACAGTGATAATGTTTCTGACCAATCAGCATCCAGTGACTGGTTCAATCGAATATCATTAAGTAATGTCCCGCCTCCACCTGCATCTAAAAGAGGTACTCCAAAGAATTTGGGGTCAGAATTCGCCGAAGCTTCTAAAACTCTGGAAAGCACAGGTGAGTTCACTGTTTCTAGGCCTTCTTAGCCCTCTTAGTAAGCTAATGAATTCAGATTTGGAGTTAAGAGAAAATTGTGCAACTTTTGAAAAGAAATTATTTAGAAAAATATGAACGAATATTGGCTTTACTTACCAGTAAACATAAATAATTTAACCTAGGCCAGTGCTTCTGGTATAAGTATTTCTTTTAACACACTTTACCAATACTTAAGTACAGATCCACAACTAACAGTTGAATGACTCTGATGAGGAAACAATGTGCGTTTTCGGCTCCCAACATTTGAACAAAAAACTGCTATAACCTCATACCTCTCCACCCTGCATTCATTTGGAAACAAAACCTTCCTTCATCAATCCACTTCTCTTTGACCCATTAATCACAGAACTGTTGAACTCCATTTATATGTCCTCCTTCCCTTTGACTGTTGCTATGCCAATACAAGGGACACAACTCAAATCATACTAATCGATATCCAAAAATTATCTGAATTAAAATGTTGGCAAAGTGTTGAAAAAGGGCTGATTGCCAGAGTTTAACAATGGATATTTTGTCAGATTTGATCTCAACAGGGAAGGAAGGGGTAGACATCTTGGATTTTGATAATCTTAGCACAAGATGGCTAAAAGTCGTGCATTTGGATTTACTCTGGATAGCGTTATTAGACGTAGATTTTATGCAAGACGAGGCGGTGGTAAATATAGTTTGGTTCTTCATTTAAATTTTAATAAGAAAACTTTTGAAGCATTGCAGATATTAATGTCAAATATGTATTTTGTTTTTTTTTATATTATATTCTTTGTTTATGTTTTCATTTCACTCATTTCATTCATCCATTTGTTTGTCTTATTTTCTTTCTTTCATTCATTTATTCATTATTATATTCATTCATTCATTCATTCATTCTTGCATTCTTTCTTTATTACATTCATTCATTCATTCATTTATTCTTGATGATATTCTTTCATGCTCAAATTCATTTATTCATTCATTTCATTCATTCATCTTCTTAATTTTTTTCTTTCATTCATTCATTCTTCAGTTGCTACCCTATCAGAGTCTAAATCAAACCTCTGTTATAATGTTAATTAGTATCAAAATACAGATTGAAAACCAAGGCAGATTGCCCATAAAATCTTAATTAGAGCTCAAGTTGGAAATGACTGGCAGATATGACATATGAATCAAGAATCCTCAAGCTTTCCATCATTAATGCCCCTAAGCATAGTCTTTAAACAAACGTTCCGAACTCGTTTTAAAATGTAAACACAAGAATAATTTCTTGACCAATTTCAGTAGGGACAAAGGCTGAAAATAGATCAGTAGTGTGATTCTTGTTTCAATTGCTCTATATTCTACCTAAAGATATACTTCACTGCATGTGTATGTTTTGAATATAATGCGGAAATATCTTCTGAATATTGTTTAGATTTGTGTTTATGTTTTAATGAGAAAAAACAATTAGACACTGAGTGCAAATTAATTAATTGTCAAATTTTAATTATTTAATTACCGGTGTTATATTTCATCTTGAATGTTAATATGTCATAATGGTTTTAACAAATCCTGTTGTACTTGTCTGGAGAAATGGTGGGAATTTTCAACAATTTCTTGGAATTTGAGTGTCAGTTTATGAGGTTTTTATTTGGTATTTTACCCCAAAATCTATATCTCAGAGAGATGTTTTTAAATTACATGGAGAGGGAGATGTAGTCTTTAATGCTTTACTGTGATTTTGAATCTTTTCCGGAGAATATTGGTGTGTTTTCAAAGGACAAGTTTCTTTTAACTTCAGTATATTTTGGAATATATTATGTGTGTGCTGTATTTTCAGTGAGTAAGAAAAGAGAAAAGTTTATATTGTGGTTTTGGGGATTTCTTTATTCTGTTCCTTTCCATTGCTTTGCAAGTCTTTTTTTGGGGATTTCCGGTAAAATAAGTAGTAATAATTAAGATAAACTTGATATTGTGTTCATAATTAAAAGAGAATGTAAAGAGGTTTACTAAATTTTTTATATGTATCAGGGACACTGATATTATCAACGTGCACCATTCCAATTTTCAACCAGACGTCTGTGGTTCCTGAAAATCCATTTAAACTGCATATTTAATGATGTCACAAATCAGGTACGGCCTTATGTGATACAAGCATATTTTGCAATTTGTGACAGCATCAGACACTTAACTTTAGTGGAATTGCAGGAACCACAGACATCTAAATGAAAATTGGAATGGTGGAAATTGATGCTTTCAGTTTCATCGATACACATAAAGAACTTAAAAACCTCTTTACAATCTCTTTAAGTTATTCTACCTGAAAAATAAGTCGCCTGCTCGTGTTCATGTTTTCAATTGCACCTGAATGTGTGTAATATCTAGACTGGACAGAATATTCTATTAACCCAAGTTGTCTATCTTATCTTACTATACCTACCATGCCACGTTCTTATCAGATTTTAACGTGTTATCAACTAGATTTATTATCCTTAAAGTTCAGCTTTGATAACACGGCATGGAGGAAATTAAAATCAAAATTAAGAATTGTTAAAGCACATTCAAAATGAGAAATTCAGACATTAGAAAATGAGAGAAATTTTATGAGCTAGTTTAGTGATAAGGATAATTATTTGGTGATAAATGATGTATGGAACAGTGGAGCCTCTGTGAATTAATAGTTGAGGAGCCTGGGTAGGGAATACAGAATGGTTAAGGGAGACTAATAAACATCTCCAGGGGGAATTTCAAACTCAGTAGTTTAACAACAGGTGAATGTGATAGAGTATTTTTGAAGGTATATGCCAGTAATTCTCAGAATATCTCTTTGTCAGTAAAATTTGATCATGGGCTTTTGAGATGATGTTTAACATAAGTTTCAGAATTTCAGAATTTGGACTGAAGGTTTGGACATGAGATAGAAGTTATTTTTTACACAGAAAATCCATTTTTATATTGAAGCAATATTGAGGAATGTGGCCTAAAATTACAATATTCTGGCAGGAAACGTTTTTCTTTGTAAAATGTAATCATACTTGAAAAATTTCCCCTCCTGCAGCTGACCTCCCCTAGAATGGATTTTCGAAAAATTTTGGCAGTGGACCCTCTCAATTGAAAGTTCTGCAGCTGCCATTGATATACTTGTAATCATTTCTACTGTCTGGTAATCCTAGAATGGATACCATACCTGGTGCCTCAAGTTTTAGCAAAAAAAATAAAAAGAAATTACTGTATATGTGAGAATATTGATCTATTAAAGATTATATTAGTAATGTTATAAGATTACTAGTTAATAATATAAATATATGATATAGATACTAAGCAGGAAGTTATATGACAATTTACCTGTGATTACATTTTACTAGGCAGGTAAAAATACATGTTTGTTATAGCCTTATATTAAAGAGACAGTTCGTAGTTTATGTAGATCTATTTTCTTTTGTTTATGGTCTTTGTATATTCAGTTTTAGACTTGCATCTAATTAAAGGGATTGTAAAGCGGTTGCAATTTTTGTATGTGTATCAGGGACACTGATAGCATTGAATTGCACCATTTCAATTTTCAATCAGATGTCTGGGGTTCCTGCAATTTCTCTAAAACTAAGAACGATATGATGTAGCCAGGGCAAAGCCTTAAGGTTATCAACAGCCTCTATGTTAGTGATGCCATAAAGCACTTAGTTTTTGTGGAATTGCAAGACTCACCTACGTCTGACTGAATTTTATAATGATACAAATCTATCTATATACACATAGATGTCAGATTAATTGGTTTCATGTTTATTCTACGGGCAAGTGGATTTACCAGTCAAAAAATGGCATTCAGAAAAATTGAAACAGTAAATTTGACGTGCATGTGAATGAGAGTGGTATCTTTAAATAGAAAGTGACAAGAGTGCACTATGAATTATCTATTGTGTTTTACAATATTATTATTGTGCACAGGGCAAGTTGATATTGTATGGATAGTGTTAGAGAAGACATTGTGTGAATTCAGAAAGAAAATTCATTTCTGCATGTTGGAATTCATACCTGAGGATTTGTTGTTCTTTTGGTATGATTTGAAGGAACTGTGTTTATATTTTTCCGTATGATTTGAAGTATCTCTTATTGTATTTCCGTATGATTTGAAGGATCTTTTGTTGTATTTCCGTATGATTTGAAGGATCTTTTGTTGTATTTTGGTATGATTTTAAGATCTTTTGTTGTATTTTCGTATGATTTTAAGTATCTTTTGTTGTATTTTCGTATGATTTTAAGTATCTTTTGTTGTATTTTGGTATGATTTGAGGTATCTTTTGTTGTATTTTGGTATGATTTTTAGAGATATACTGTGTTCAAATGTATATTGAAAAATTCCAGAAAGAGCTAGACCGCTAATAAACATTTTATAAAGACGCTTATGTTTTCTGTTGAAATTTGGCAATTCTTTGAACTTGAGAAAATTCTCGTGCAGGATAAGTGAAAAACTGTTCAAAATAACTTAGCTTAAAGACAATATTTCTTACTGGATAACTCCTATGTTAAAAGAGTAAATGATAGAGACTATTGATGTTCTACCTACTGTAAATGGATTATTGTGAAGAAGACCTAGTAATCATGTCTACATCCAGTGATGGAAGTGATACCTGTAGTTCGTTTCTATCATCAGGTAAAGATGAAATTTACAATGGCTGATCAGAAACGCATGACATAAGATTCATTTTTATTTCAAAATGGCTGGTTAGAAAAACTTGTTTAATTCCATTTCATTTCATTTTACAATGGCTGGTCAAAATCAAAGAATTTAAAAAGTCCTTTTGATTTCATAATTGCTGGTCAAAATCAAATGTTAAACTCCATTTCATTTCATTTGACATTGACATAAATGTCATACAACTCCATTTTATTACATTTTTATAAAAACTGCTTAAAAGCGAATGATTTTGAACTCCATTTCATTTCATTTAACAATGGTTCGTTAGAAATAAAGGACATACAATTCCATTTCATTTCATTTCATTTACAATTGTGAGGTTGAGAACCCAGGTTTTAAATGATTCCAGGTGTTCAGAAAAAGGAATTGATAAACTAGGTCCCTCATTGACCGTAAATTACAGTTATTACTATTGTTCAGGAAGGATTGTGGCTGAACTTGTACTAATTTTGAGAGAATTAAATTTCAAGTGTCAAAACTATCAGAGGCCATACACAGCACCAATTATTTTTAATTTACCAGCTTAATTTTATCTATATTTCCTGTTTATATTATATTGTACCCTTAGATAAGGCAGTCGAAAAATAAAAATATGTAGGAGGGTCTTTTATTCTGTGAAAAATTGTAAAGATTATCAGCTTTTGGAACCTGCAGCCTGGTAATGTTCATTGTGTTCATATCATTTTTTTCATTGTGTTTAATACATTCCTTTATATTGTGTTCATATCATTTCATTTCATTCATACCTTTCACTGTGTTCATTTTATTGTGTTCATTTCATTGTGTTCATATCTTTCCTTCTTGTGTTCCAATCTTTTTTTATTCATTGTGTTCATTCATTAATTCATTCATTCATTCATTCATTCATTCATTCATTCATTCATTCATTCATTCATTCATTCATTCATTCATTCATCCATCCACTCATTCATTCATTCATTCATTCATTCATTCATTCATTCACTCATCCACTCATCCACTCATCCACTCATTCATTCATTCATTCTATATTATAGGAGATAGTGATTGCAGTGATACTGATTCAGAAGAGCCTTACAATACATCTCTACCCAGAGTTCCCCTAATTACTAGAAATCCTACGGTAGGTCAAATTTTTACCAACTTGTTTACCCCTGCCCCTATTCTTATTTAGAATATATAATTTTTTCAACCGGCACACCTCTTCAACCAATCTTTTTACCTTTTCTTAAATAACTTCTTTCTTGACTTTTCTTTTTCATCAATCTCTTAAAGTGATATTATAGTCAACAGAAATCCATACCCCTCATATTGCCCCTCCCCCATTCTCTCCCCATTTTGCCCCTCCCCCATTCTCTCCCCATATTGCCCCTCCCCCATTCTCTCCCCATATTGCCCCTCCCCCATTCTCTCCCCATTTTGCCCTTCCCCCATTCTCTCCCCATATTGCCCCTCCCCCATTCTCTCCTCATATTGCCCCTCCCCCATTCTCTCCCCATTTTGCCCCTCCCCAAATCTCTCCCCATATTGCCCCTCCCTCATTCTCTCCCCATATTGCCCCTCCCCCATTCTCTCCCCATATTGCCCCTCCCCACAGGCATAGACAACTTTTGAGCAAGACTCTACAAACACTTATATTACTTCCAATTCTTATGGAGGATTGGTTTAACAGCAGATAAACCTGTATCCAAATTAACAGATAACAGAATTCCAATTTTGACTTTTTGGACCTCTCCCCTACCTATTTCATATATTATATATAAACTTACTGATAATTGTTTGTAGGTTAACTATCTATTAGAAAAGGAAGGCAGTTTCGTTCTTGTTAGTACTTCGTTAATATAATTTGTAATGATACCTAGCCATTTAGAAAACCAACACGCTATATTACAGTCATTATGTAGACATTTTAAAATTTGAAAACATTGGAAGCACTGCTTGATTTAGTAATGATATTTGCCAAAATGTTGCATGGCACATTGACTACTTTAGCTTAGTTATAAGTACTTTCGAAAGCACTGGCTGTGGCATAAGGATTTGATTCAGACATGCTGAAATGAGTTAAACATGTTATAAATAGTAGCAACAATTCACAGCTTTAGGCTTTTTAGAAATTTAAAAATTTATGAAATGAATGTACAGTTAAATATTTAAGAAATGTAGAGACCATATATTAAATGATTCAGCTTTTAACGACCTTATTGTTAGGTCCATAATTAGTAAGCATATTAATTGATACTGGTGACCTTTGACCTCGTTAAAAATATCTTATGTCTCTATTACTAATTCATGATAAATCAATTTTGGAAATTTTTAAAGGTTCAAAGGTTTGGGGTGATTTGGTTAAAATTTCTAGTCATGTTTGAGTTGATTTATGAAAACTTTGCTTCATGATTTGAAATGTTGCAAGGCTTATTTTTAGATTTATTCAATTTAATTTGCCGGTCATGTCTAACTGGTTCTGAAAAATGATGCTTTCTTTGAGAAAATCTTTCAAGAAGTTTTTTATGAATTCACTAAAGTTGTCAGTGATATTATATCATTAGATTGTATTAACCAGTCATATCTGACTAGATCATCTTAAATGATATTTCATATTTTAAATCACTTGCTATAAAACTTCTACAATTTTTAAAATTAAAATAAAATTTGAAAATACTTACAATTTTAACTTTTTCCATGCCCAAAAAAACGAATTCAGCAATGCAATTTGTATAAAAATTGGGTCATCTTTTAATGTTGGACATAACATGCCGCATTTAGAAATGGACTTGAAAAACATCTCTAATCATCCAGGATGTTGAAGTGATACAAACATCAAAGTATCCACGATACAGACTATAAGGGACTTCCCTTTTAGAGAGTTCACTTTAATTGATTTATTAAAAGCCATAAATATAAAAAGCTGTTAAAGATGGCAGACGGTTAAACATCTCGTCGTTAAGGAAGTTGGTGACTGATAATTATTAATTAACTGATCAGTTTTAATTAATTTGTCAAGTTTCATCTGGGAGGATATTCATCATTTTGTAAGAAAACACGATGAGAAGCTGAGATCTGAATGTCCAGGAAGACCTCTTTCGTCACTTTTGACAGATTTTTTGTGACAATTTCTGCACATTTTTGGAAATATTTTTGTTTATTTATTTGTGTGTTGTTATTTTGATCAAATTGGACCAGTTTTTTTGAATTTTGTATTTTTATGAAATACATTCCAATTGGATTTAGTCATCATGAAAAATATTTGGTCTTGCCTTTTTTCTGGGTGACCATTCAAGATGGCTGAAATGTGTTTTGGATTTGAGAATATTGAATGCTGTCTTTGTGTGTTTTAATTGTTTTTGGATTAGAAAATTAATTTGTGGAAGTTGGGAATTTAAAACTTAAAGGATTATAATTTTTAGAAATTTTGGATTCTTATTGTGCTTTAGATGGTGACGTTTTGGTGAGATTTTCAAAATGGATGAACTCCATATAAGGATATATGAATTGTGAGCAACATATACAAAGCTTTCGAATTAGTCCAGGTTGCGATTTCCATCTTATGTGAGTTATTATGAAAATGATGATTTATAGGTGTAAAAAAGGGAAGAATATTTGAAATAATAAGACAAATGTAATCTATGATGTCAACTATGTTATTTTAAGGAAATAAGGAATGAGAGAGATTTTTCGAGGGTCCCAAAGGATAAGAGATCGGTTTTCAAATTGGATAATTTTTAATTGACTTACAAAATAAGGATAATAAAAAGTGTTTTGTGAAGATTAACAATGGATTATTTAAACTGTCTAAATGGAGAAGAAAGTTCTCGCTATCGTTCTATATCTAAAATGTGTTATCTCCCCTATTTTATTCGAGTTATCGACGGAGTAAGTAAGCATAATCATAGAAATTTCACTTTCTATTCTGAAATATGTCTTTTTCTATGTAGGTCTCAAAAAAAGACAATTCATCATTTTAAATTCGGAACTTAAATAATTCTGAATACCCATGAATTGATGACTCAAACTATGACGATGACCTTTGAACCCTTTAAAGGAATACTGTTGTCAAAGTCTTCATTGCTGCATGCATATCCCATAATCAGTTTTGATCATGACATAATAAGGCTAATTTGTGGTCGTAATATCTTAACAAAATCATCAAAAATTTGAAAAAAAATTACATTTTTGGTTAAGATGCAAAACAAAACTATGTTCTCTGTATACACTAGCTTAAAATACTACTTCTATCACAAAAACGCTGTACATCAACATGATAGCAATGCTTCATGAAAACACATTGTGATACATATTGGAATTCTGTTTCACTATACAATATCACTATTCAACACCTTGATATTATTTGTTTGTAATTTGTAATTCACAAGCATGTCCAACTCAGAAGAAATCTGTCCTAAATCATGATCAGGTTCTGTCTACTGGGTAACTGAAAATTGAAGTTCCCTATTTTATAAGGAAACTGAAGAGTATTTGTTCAAATAAAATATTTATAATTTATTCACAATGCAATAGAAAAAAAGGTAAAATAATATAAATATTTGGTTGTTTTTCTCTTCATTCCTTCCTTCAAATTTCTTCAAAATATGCCAAAAAATTTCAACCATTTCCAAACTTATATGCATTAAATTTTTTTAATAGGATTTGCATATATATGAAATTTATTGTGTGTTATTTTGTGTGTTATTATACTGTGTCATTTTTTGTGTTATTTTGAGAATTTTGAGTGTTATTTTGTGTTATTTTGTATGTTATTTTGTGTGTTATTTTGTATGTTATTTTGTGTGTTATTTTGTGTGTTATTATACTGTGTTATTTTGTGTGTTATTTTGTGTGTTATTTATACTGTGTTATTTTGTTATTTCAGTCACCAAAGAATGAAAAATGTGGATATTTATACAAACAAGGAGGGTAAGTAGATTTTTATATTAAATTCTTATTTTTTGTTTTTTCAATATTTTGCTCAGATATTGGAATTGGTTAAAAACTGAAAGTGGAAATTTAGAGAACAATTTGGCAAGTATTTCTGTCTTGGTTGTTACAACAGATGCTGAATTGTGTGTTCTTAAAACGGCCAGAAATTGTAAACCTACAAATTTCAGGAGGCATATAACCTCTGTCAGAAATTACATATTATACATTTTAAATGTTTTAAAGTTAAAAATGATTTATTGAAATATCGTAATATTTATATTAAATTATTTTCAGAGTAAATGCTAATAAAGGATGGAGAAAACGTTGGGTTGTTTTTAACGGAACAGATCTTAGATACTACGTCAATAATAAGGTACGTTATTTATTTATTTATTTATTTATTTATTTATTTATACCTATCTATCTATCTATCTATCTATCTATCTATCTATCTATCTATCTATCTATCTATCTATCTATCTATCTATCTATCTATCTATCTATTTATTCATTCATTCTAAAGTCAATATTTATTTTTTTCTTCAGTCAATATTTATTTATTTATATTTTTTTCTTCATTTCATTATTCATTTATTGTAGAGTTGCTCTTTATTTACTTATTAATTCATTTGTTTATTTGTTTTTTCTAGAGTCAAGTATCTAAGAGGATTATACCATTAACTTGTATTAGTGATGTTGTCAATGATGTTAAGGTAAGATAACTGCTGATTAAGATGTTTAAAACTGATAATTCCATATTCTATCATGGGTAGCTAGGATGGCACAGTGGAGATCTAGGGTTTACTCCTGGCACAGGTGTACAATACCTTCTGGTTTCCTGCTGTTGGTGTGGGAGTTGTTGGGACTCAATGAGTTAGAAGTTTGCCTGCTAACCTTAATATCCAGCATTCAATCTGGACACAGATCAGGATAAGGTCTTATTTACGAAAGCCCCTTGAACCAAGACCCCAATATTGCTGTCCTGGCAAAATTTCCATCATTGCACATGGCTATGAGGTTCTTCTGGTTGGCTTAATGTTATTGATGTAGACCTACTGTATGCATATGTTGCATAAATAAAGTAATATCTTCAATGCTTGTAATCTGTGAATTGTATAGCACTATGTTTTTGACGAGTCATTCATATAATTTATTGAAAATTTCAGACTGACGACACATCGCGCTTTAAATTTAAACTTGTTACCAGTATTAAAGATAGAGTCTTTCATTTCGCAGCAGATAAACTGGGTAAGTCATATATTATATATAATCACTTATATTATACTCTGTCGACCCTCAATTGAAATTCCATACTCAAGACAAATTCTTATAGTCATTTTTATTTAGTCAGATTTAAAGGGACATTCCCCATTTTTTGTAGGTCGAACATTTTTTTTACTTAAATTAGTGAAAACTATACACCAAAATCTAGAGAAATGTGCTCTTTAACTTATCTGAAAGTTTTAACTAAAACAATCCAGCTGTTAATTTTTAAACGCCAAAAATATTTAAAAACTTTACGTAAGGTTTTTAAGTTTGTTATGATTTTTGGACGCTGTTAGAAAACTACTGTACGGACTTAAATAAACTCATAATCTCCTACATATTCTGAAGAATTAAACTAATAATATCTAGCCAATATGAAGCCAAACACCAAAACTAGGTCAAACTGCTTAAATAACAATTAGTACTCTTCGTTTTTAATCAACCCTTTTAAAACAAATTCAGTTTGATCAAGAAAATACATAGATATAAATAACATACTTTAGAAATATTTTGGGGTAAAATTTACAACGCTTTTGATTAGAGAAACATTTAAAAAAAAAGTGGAATGTCCCTTTAAGTAAAAAGACTCATTGCTTTAGTGTCTAGTGAGAAATGCTATCATATTATGTGTGTTGAACATAATTCTAAGGTAAGCTGTAAACATTTAAATATTTTGGGAGACAAAAACCTAGTCTATTAGCTTATCATATATAAATTTTAGATTGATATTCCCTTTAAGATCAAAATTAATATCATCATTATATACTAGTGTAATGACTCATATAGATTTAAAGTGACTTGTTACTATTTGTTGTGACTGTAGTTTTTTCACCTATTTTAAGACAATGTTTATGAATTATGGTCTCATATATTAATGGATAAGGGGGCATGGTTTTAAAGAGATTGTAAAAAGGTATTCTAAATTCGGTTGTGTATCAGGGACACTGAAAGCATCAAATTGCACCATTCCAATTTTCAATCAGATGTCTGTGGTTCCTGCAATTCCACTATAACTAAGTGTTTTATGATGTTACTAATGCAAAAGCCCTTAGATATTTCTATTAGCTTTTGTGATAGTGATGTCATATAAACCTTACAATTTCTTAAGACGCATTAACAGCCCAACTGGTATATTTTAGAGAGATCAGATTGCGTAATATGAATTAGAGAACAAGCTTTATTATTTAATACTTGTTAAAGATGGCTTCCCTTATTTTTATTTATGAAAATGAAAATGCTAATACTTATATGAATAGAAAGTAGAGGTGTTCTAATGTCTTGGAAAAATAACAGTTTGTCTCACGTGTCCATAATTAATTCATAATTAGCTAAATTAGAAGAGAATTACCAGTAGAATTCCAATGAGTGACCGATCAAGAAAGGTCAAAATCTATTTTTGTTTATCCAGACTGTTCATTCATGGACATTAATTATATGCAATAAGAACATATTAATGATATGATTAAGAGTACATGATAATTCATTAGAAACACCAATTAATCAAATAATTTCTTTAGTTGACACTCAAAAATAAGGAAAACCATCTTTAATCTATACAAGTCCAAGGTGTTGAAATTTAACCCTGCGAAAGGGATGGAGATGGGATTATGAAGGATTATATATAACAAAAGAGATAGTAAGATTGTAGGGGTTAAAGGAAGCATGATAGGAAGTTTGTTGTCTTTGTTTTTAAAACATATATTTAATATTCAACTGACATCCATGAAGATTCAAAATAAAGAAGGCTGGCCATTTCAATTTTTCATCATGTTTAGTTGACTATACCAAAGTTATTTGTGAAGTAACTAACTTGAATGGCATTTAGTAATGTTGAGAATTAATAACAAGAGACAATTATATGGATAACAATTACTAGTACGTTATTACATTACTTGTTTCAAAAATAACACTCTCATCTTTATAAAGAAATTATATATTTATTAAGAAATAAACTGCAAAGCAGTCAATTTTTGTTTCTTTGTTATTTTTGTGTTCCTTTAATATTTTCTATAACTAGTGCTCTCTAATTTTAGAGGAGTGTTTACAATGGTCTCAAACTATCATGGCAGCTATATACCAGCGTAATGGTTCCGTAAGTGTTTTTTATTTTGATTATGTTTCTCAGCACTGTCTCTTTAAGCTATATTAATAATGTCACTATAAAGGAGTAGGAAGTGAGTATTTATAGTAGCTTGATATTTCCTTGATTGGTCAGTTAAAGATACACTCTCACTATTTTTTACACATAATTTTTACAGGATCGCATTTTGCAAATCGTTAAATATAAAAAAAATTATTATATAGAAATTTCCATGTATAGAGAAGAATATTCACTCCAAAATGTGGGTCATTTTTACGAGAAATTTCAGGGGTTAAGGTGTCTTTATTTAATTAACCACAGAATAAAGATGACAGAAGTTACTCAAGTTTTTTTGTTTTTTTTGCAGATTCCAGATAACAGCTGTATAGAACCTAAAAAATCTGACAAAGAGGTCAGTTTACATTTAAACCTAGTACCGTATAATTGCGAAGATAACGCGCCCCATTTTACCCTTATTATTCTATCTGGTTAATATACTTTATCATTGTGAAAATAGTATGCCTACATATATAATGAGTACCCTCTTCTTATCCTCAAGTCAATCTGAAAAATCTCATTCACTGTAAACAATACGCAGTTAGACTGTACGAAAAAAAAATCAATAAGTTGGCAAAATACAGACACCATAATATTGAGTGATAAACTAAGACTGCATGAAAAGTTTGTAACAGAAATTGATAAGTTTAAGCTAATGAAGTTTCCTGACAAAATTTTCCTCATTGTCCACATCTAACAGTTGCTTGTGTCTTTCTCTACTTCAGGGTTTTATAAAGTTTGAGAATGGTGGAGGAAAGAAATATTTTGTAGCTATCAGTGAGAGTCGACTGTGTTATTATCATAATAAAGACGTAAGAAGATATTAATTTCCCTCATTCCACACTGCATAGTGTTACCTATCTGCATGATATTTGCTTAGAAATTGAAAATTTATTATCTACTCTATATATTGGCAGCTGTGATGTAAATTACATTAATTTGCATCATTGAGCACTGTTTGATGTTGTCTATTTATATCTTTTGCTAAGAAATTGAAAATTTATTATCTACACTATATATATTGGCAGCATTGGTGTAAATTACATAGATTTGCCCCACTGAGCACTGTTTGATGTTGCCTATTTGAATCCTTTGCTGAGATATTGGATGTTTTATTTGTGTACTAGATATGAACATGTCATAGTTTCCCTCATTGCACACTGCTGCTTATCTACTAAATCCTTTGCCAAGATATTGGATTTTTGATTATGCACTAGATATGAACATTTCATAATTTCCCTGATTGAGCACTGCTGCTAATCTATTTAATCCTTGCCAAGATATCTGATTTTTAATTTGTACACTATATATGAATGCGTATTAAAACTATATTATGATAATGTCGGTTAGATGTGTTTTGAACAACATGTCAAAATCATATCAAATATTTAACCTGAATTTAATTTAGTATAATTTCACATGCCCTTGTAAAATATTCTAGGATTATATATTAAACTCTCCGATACATGAGATCATGATGAAACTAGCGTCTGTCAAGGATTCCTCCAATGGTAAAAACAAACTTCAACTTTCAACACATTATGGACACTTTATGTAAGTTTTCTTTCTTTACTGTCATAGATTAAGATTTAATAGTATTATTATTTTATAGTATTAGGATTTAGGACATGACCTTTTAGTTCGTGATTTGGTACGTCTTATTTCTTCCAGGGCAAGGTAAATGTGACAAAAAAAGAAGGAAACAGAATTTTTGTTTGATAGACGAAAAAAAACTTAGTTACTGCGCTACCTTCCAGTCACCCCCCCCCCCCTTTTTTTTTTAACACCATGAAAAACATACTAATATACTTCCTTGTCTAACAAAACGCATTAAACTAACATATAGGTTGAATGAATTATTATGTATTTTGTAGGTTAGGGTTTGATAATTCTACAGATTGTCAACAATGGAAGATGGCAATGGAAGATGCTATAGCTGAAGGGCTAGCAGACGACAGCGTACTAGAGAAAGTCTATGAAAACGAAAGTAATAAAATATGTGCTGATTGTGAAGCAACTGGTAAGTACCATCTTAGATCTTCTGAGCATTCTCGTGATATAGATTTTTTCTGATATCCTGAAAGACCACTGCCAAGGTGTTTGACCAAGTTGGAAAAATTCTTGACAAAAGTAAAGAGGTTTGGACAAGAAGAGACTGGAAGACAGGATACTGGAGAACTAAGTTGTAACTGTTGTAAAAATATTATAAGCATTTTGAATGGATGGTGCACAGGATCCTAAGTTGTTAACCTTGTCGATTAGGTTTGACCTTGAGAACGAATTTGTTATCTTCTTAAATTACCAAAAATCTTTTTTTCAGATCCACATTGGGCGTCAATAAATCTTGGTATTGTGGTTTGTAAAAAATGTGCTGGTATACATCGTATGTTTGAATATACTGTTTCTAAAATACGTTCATTACGGATGGATACCCGGGTCTGGACCCCCAGTCTTATAGAGGTAGGTCCCTGCCCTTTTTTCTAGAACCACAAACATTTGACTGAAAATTGGAATAGTGTAAATCGATGCTATCATTGTCCCTGATACACATAAAAAATTTCAAATGTCTCTTTACAATCTCTTTGAATTATATTTTTGTAAATTTTCTTTGTATTGCATGATTATTTCAGTTAATGAAAGCTATTGGAAATGCCAACGCCAATAATTTCTGGGAGCATGAATTAATAGCAGAACTTAAAATAGAACCAGATTCAACATCTGAGAAACGGAAAGAGTTTATACAGAATAAATATAAATATAAACGATATTGTCGTCTGCATCCAGCGTACGCTGATAGTCATATACTGAATCAGGTTGGTTTAACATTGACTTACAAAATGATTTGTTTCGACATTTAGAAAACAAAAGCAAATAGGCTAGTAATGCTGTTCTCACAAAATTTCCCCATTGCCCACCGCAATGCATGAAATTAGGATGAAGACTGTGTTTCATTTATTTCTATGTCTAGTTCTTGAAACCATGGAATTACAGAATTATACATTTCAAAATGTTTTTTTTTTAGGAACTTTTAAAGTCTGCAGTATCAGATAATGTTTTGGAAACCATGGCAATAGTTTTCTCAGGGGCTGATGTAAGCAGAAGTTAATTATTTTTTTCAAATTAAAAACCCAATTTGCGATATAATTTTGTGTCAATATTTGTTGGGAAACTTTCTTTAGTTATTGTGTTTTTAAATGAAATTGGCTGATGTGTTGGATTGTTTTTTTAGTTTGAAAAATAAGGTCATTCTTCTCTTTATACACAAGAGTATCCCTTAATTTGTCTCAAACCAAAAGAATTGTGTCTTTGATAAAAATAAAACATTAAATGATATTTCATATTTTCAGGTATTATATGCTTATGGACACGATGAGACAGGTAGGTTCGAATTTGAGGAGAATTCATCAAATAATCTTCAAGTTATTTCCCCTGACTACATCAGATTGTTAACATCATAGACATAGAGTGAGATATGGGTAAGGAGTAACTGTGTGAAGCGAATATAATAATTTATTTGGTTTGTTGTTTGTTTCAGCGTATCAACTAGCTAAGAAAGCAGGTGAAAGGCTACAAGTGGAGTTTCTCTATCAGAATTGTGGCGATGGTAAGTGATGTTTGATTTACTTTCGAACCTCAACAACAGAAGATTCTTTTAAATCTCTGAGTATTCATTGTTCGCAGTTTAGAGATTTTTTTCTTCATATATTTTAGAAAAAGATATGTTTCCATATACAGATTAAATTATTTGTGGGTTTTTTTGTTTTTTTTTTTTGGAAAACTTGATTTGTTTTTGATTTGATGATGTAAGTTTATCAAATTATTTATTTTTTCAGAATCTACGTTGGCCTCAGAATACAATGATGATGTAAGTTAAGACTATTTTTAGTATTTGTATAGAAAGGGATACAGTTATATAAATACTTACTTTATCAGCTGATTTTGACTCTTATGCGTAGCTATCACTGATATTAAGATATCATTTGTAAAAACTGCTTGTGTGATTGTTAAGTTACGATAGTTTAAACTTCCACTGCACATTTCTGTTGAACTACAGGAATAACAATTCTTATTAACAATTTTAATTCTGAAAAGGGATCTGGATAGCTTATTATTATTATGATATCTGTGTTATTTTCAGGGGAGATTAAGAGAAGATGTCAGACATCAAGGGTTTTTATTAAAAACTGGACCCAATTTTAAAGGTAAGACATCTGACAAACCTTGGATAGAGGTAATCTGACAGAAACAAAAAATACACAAAGATCCGTATTTAAAAAGGATACTAACATTGATCATGTTTACCATCTGGTCCTTAATCTATGACAATAGCTTTACAAGAACTTGTGTTCTCAAGGATCATGTTTACCATCTGGTCCTTAATCTAGGACAATAGTTTTACAAGAACTTGGGTTCACAAGGAGCCTGTTTACCATCTGGTCCTTAATCTATGACAATAGTTTTACAAGAACTTGTGTTCTCAAGGATCATGTTTACCATCTGGTCCTTAATCTATGACAATAGTTTTACAAGAACTTGTGTTCTCAAAGATCATGTTTACCATCTGGTCCTTAATCTATGACAATAGTTTTACAAGAACTTGTGTTCTCAAGGATCATGTTTACCATCTGGTCCTTAATCTATGACAATAGTTTTACAAGAACTTGTGTTCTCAAGGATCATATTTACCATCTGGTCCTTAATTTATGACAATAGTTTTACAAGAACTTGTGTTCTCAAGGAGCCTGTTTACCATCTGGTCCTTAATCTATGACAATAGTTTTACAAGAACTTGTGTTCTCAAGGATCATGTTTACCATCTGGTCCTTAATCTATGACAATAGTTTTACAAGAACTTGTGTTCTCAAGGAGCCTGTTTACCATCTGGTCCTTAATCTATGACAATAGTTTTACAAGAACTTGTGTTCTCAAGGATCATGTTTACCATCTGGTATTTAATCTATGACAATAGTTTTACAAGAACTTGTGTTCTCAAGGATCATGTTTACCATCTGGTCCTTAATCTATGACAATAGTTTTACAAGAACTTGTGTTCTCAAGGATCATGTTTACCATCTGGTCCTTAATTTATGACAATAGTTTTACAAGAACTTGTGTTCTCAAGGAGCCTGTTTACCATCTGGTCCTTAATCTATGACAATAGTTTTACAAGAACTTGTGTTCTCAAGGATCATGTTTACCATCTGGTCCTTAATCTATGACAATAGTTTTACAAGAACTTGTGTTCTCAAGGAGCCTGTTTACCATCTGGTCCTTAATCTATGACAATAGTTTTACAAGAACTTGGGTTCACAAGGATCCTGTTTACCATCTGGTCCTTAATCTATGACAATAGTTTTACAAGAACTTGTGTTCTCAAGGATCCTGTTTACCATCTGGTCCTTAATCTATGACAATAGTTTTACAAGAACTTGTGTTCTCAAGGAGCCTGTTTACCATCTGGTCCTTAATCTATGACAATAGTTTTACAAGATCTTGTGTTCTCAAGGATCATGTTTACCATCTGGTCCTTAATCTATGACAATAGTTTTACAAGAACTTGTGTTCTCAAGGAGCCTGTTTACCATCTGGTCCTTAACCTATGACAATAGTTTTACAAGAACTTGGGTTCACAAGGATCCTGTTTACCATCTGGTCCTTAACCTATAACAATAGTTTTGCAAGAACTTGGGTTCTCAAGGAGCCTGTTTACCATCTGGTCCTTAATCTATGACAATAGTTTTACAAGAACTTGTGTTCTCAAGGATCATGTTTACCATCTGGTCCTTAATCTATGACAATAGTTTTACAAGAACTTGTGTTCTCAAGGAGCCTGTTTACCATCTGGTCCTTAACCTATGACAATAGTTTTACAAGAACTTGGGTTCACAAGGATCCTGTTTACCATCTGGTCCTTAACCTATAACAATAGTTTTACAAGAACTTGGGTTCACAAGGATCCTATTTATCATCTGGTCCTTTGCTAATTTTTATATATGTATAAATCCATTTCCTCTTCCTTCAACAAAAAAAGGGTCATGTCAAAATTTTATTAATTGCCGACTGCTTTGCTCATTCAGTGCTTGTCTTTATTAGTCTTATAAGGAGCAGAAAGTTTGGACATTTGTTGTTTTAATATATTATAAAATTCCTCAATAAAATTCTTCCCAAAATTCACAAAATGACTAATTTTTTTGGGGAAATTTCAGGTTTTGACAAGCGTTGGTGTATTCTAGAACATGGAACTTTGACGTATTATGATTCAGAAAAGGTGAGGATAATTTTAAATTCTGTTGTACAGCTTAGATTGTTACTGGTGTTTGGCTTTCTGTGTTGGGTAGAATTCTAATAGATTAACTAGCGATCTTCATCAAAAATCTTTAAAAATTTGTTTTCGTTTTGATTCACAAGTCTGTATATTTTTGTTAAAAAAATAACTTTCTTTTAAAGAATTTTGAGTTTTTATAGTCACAATTTTTGAGGATCCAAGAATTATAAATAGTATAGCATTAAATTTATTAATTTGTTTTAAAACTTTATATGATGGCTTCGTAAATAATGTGGTTGCACTAAAGCATTTGTATTTGCATTTGTATTTGCTTTAATTTACAATTGTAGTCAAAAGCTATTAGAAATTTCTTATTTTTTTCAATCAATTCATTTCTACATTTTTTCATTAAATTTTAAATTTTTTGTTTTGTAATTCATAATTTTTCATTTCAAACCCGCCCACTCCTAGCACCAATATTTTCATTTCTATTTTTAAAGTTATTTTATTTTTT
>NW_008709687.1:706829-763907 GCF_000327385.1 Lottia gigantea | reverse complement strand
TAATGTATGTAAATATATTCATAATATTTAAATGCTATCGTGTTACATATTTATATTGGAAGGGTGGCCGAATGGATGATATTTTCTTAAGTCACGATTTTTAGATTNTGAGGGATGGTTCCTCTAAACCTAAAAAACATAAATTCAAAATTTCGAAAAATAATTTTGAATATAGAGCACAAGAATTATGATGCGCATTCTTTTTAACATCAAGGAAAAATCTCTTGTCACCATCCTGACGGAAAAAAAAAGAGTTGGCACTACACAGACATAACTTTTTTGTATGTCATGTGCTATAAGAACATATCATCCTCAAGCCATAACAACCACCAAACTAAACTAATTACTGACCAAGATCTGCACAATTGTCATTGCTGTATTTTAATATTGCATGATCTTAAACTTGTATAAGTTTGCTAAATATAAGGGCTTATTTTGGCTCTTGCAAATTTTAATATGACTTTGTTCGATCATGGATTTTTTCTTTATCAAGTCTAATGATGTTGCAAACTTAATTAAGTAAAAGCCATACAAAAAATAAAATCCCTACACGCAAAACAATTCCAGTAAACAAAAATCTCTTTTAGAGCTATACAAAGCTATGATTAAATTCTTTGATGCGAGAGCCAAAATGAGCCCTTAATTAACATTGAATATTAAGATTAATGATATGATACCCTAATGAATGATATGATACCCTAATGAATGATATGATACCCTAATGAATGATATGATACCCTAATGAATGATATGATATCCTAATGAATGATATGATACCCTAATGAATGATATGATACCCTAATGAATGATATGATAATCTAATGAATGATATGATACCCTAATGAATGATATGATACCCTAATGAATGATATGATACCCTAATGAATGATATGATACTCTAATGAATGATATGATACCCTAATGAATGATATGATACCCTAATGAATGATATGATACTCTAATGAATGATATGATACCCTAATGAATGATATGATACCCTAATGAATGATATGATACTCTAATGAATGATATGATACCCTAATGAATGATATGATACCCTAATGAATGATATGATACCCTAATGAATGATATGATACCCTAATGAATGATATGATACCCTAATGAATGATATGATACTCTAATGAATGATATGATACCCTAATGAATGATACGATACCCTAATGAATGATATGATACTCTAATGAATGATATGATACCCTAATGAATGATATGATACCCTAATGAATGATATGATAATCTAATGAATGATATGATACCCTAATGAATGATATGATAATCTAATGAATGATATGATACCCTAATGAATGATACGATACCCTAATGAATGATATGATACTCTAATGAATGATATGATACCCTAATGAATGATATGATACCCTAATGAATGATACGATACCCTAATGAATGATATGATACTCTAATGAATGATATGATACCCTAATGAATGATATGATACCCTAATGAATGATATGATACCCTAATGAATGATATGATACCCTAATGAATGATATGATACTCTAATGAATGATATGATAATCTAATGAATGATATGATACTCTAATGAATGATATGATACCCTAATGAATGATATGATACTCTAATGAATGATATGATACCCTAATGAATGATATGATACTCTAATGAATGATATGATACCCTAATGAATGATATGATATCCTAATGAACGATATGATACCCTAATGAATGATATGATACCCTAATGAATGTAAATTCTAAGTGATAGTTCCCGTATTATGAAACCCTTAAAGAAATTAACAGCCCCTCTAGTGAAGAGGAATTCAACAGTGGTTGCCAGCCTGTGTTTGTGTATATGAGACACTTGTAGCTTCTATTTCTACCATTCTAGAGTTTAGAGAGTTCTGGATCTCTGATATCATGTCAGCCAGTGATATCAATCTGGAATTTCAGGAATTACCGATGGTAACAGTTTAAATTGAAGCTATAAGTGTCTCTGATTTACATTCAAAGTCTAGAATACCTCTTTGCAATTCCTTAAAATAACATAAGCATGCTTGTGTAAAGTCTGAAGTTTTTTTTTTTGCACTTAAAGCATGTGATTGTTGTTGAGTTGGAAATTTGTCTGTTGGCTGTGCATGTTGAAGGTTCCTCAACAAATTTGGCCAGTGTAAAAAAAATCACTTATTTCTTATTGCATCGTGAAAAATTTATTTCTTAAAAATGGAACGATTGGACATTAACCTAAAAGTTTGCCTAGTTGTACACTGCCATGCATTTCCCATTCTTATTAGCACAATTAGGAACGATTTATCAGAATCCAAAGTGTTTCAACAATCAGAATAGTATTAATTTATTCTGGTTTATTACAGAGTACAACAGCCAAAGATTCTATAGAAAGAAAGTACATGTTAATGATCACAACTACCACCTTAGAAAAGTAAGTTATTGTATTCAGTTGTGCTCGATTAGAGAGTTCCGTCTCTTCCAATTCTGCCTCCAATCGAATGTATGAAAGCGGACGTCACATTCAAAATTTTCCCATCTATTTCCTTCTCCACCATTTTGAATTCCGTCTGCACCTAATATTTTTTCGGCACATGTTAAACGCGTTCTGAACTCTGTTCCAACTTGTTTGATTGAATGTTCTGTTGATTCCAGAACTCACCAATCCAGCAGCCTCTATGTTGTAGCCATTAACAGGACATACAAAAAAAATCTAAGAAATTAAAGCTATCATGCCTTTATAAAAAAAAATTAAACCCTTGTGTCTGCCATGAGTTGACCACATTTACTTCTATTAGACTTAATTATATTAAATGCATGATAGCTTTAAGTAGCCATATAGAGTGTTAATTCAAAAAACACCACAAATTGTTAAGTAAATATTTAATGATGTACTTTTGAAGTTTGCAAGCAAAAAACTACTTATGATTGTAATGCTTATCTACTATTCTTAAGAAATTTTTGCTTACTTTCAGACAATCAGCAGCTTTTGAAATCAGTACCAACAGAAATAATCAGAGAATTTATTTATTTTCTGCCGAAAATGAAACAGAGAGGAGGTTGTGGCTACAAGCTTTATCTAGGGTAGGTGTAGAATTATCTTAGAAAAAGGGCTCTTAGGGAAGTTTGACGGCACCAACGATTTTCAAACTTCAAAGTTTCAAAAACTACACTCCTAAACAAAGCAATGCTACCAAAATACCAAATTTATTTTTCAATGTTAACAAATTCAAGCCACACCTAAGTATTTTCTTGAGTTGAATGTAAAGTAGTCAAGGATTTTAAATATCGTGGGCAAATGAAACGAAAAAACCTCACTTTTAAAAAAATGACAAAACTACAGAAGTGTAAACGAATCAACATGACCCCAATTTGCCTCATTTGGATTGCATTTGATAGTACACCATCTCTTTGTTAAATATAAAAATATTTTTATATTGTAGTTAATTTGTCCTATAACAGTCATGGACCATGTTGGAATGATGGATTTCTCTCTAGCTGGAAATTTCTATATGAAAGATTCTATAGCAGAGGTTAGTTATTATTAATGATTTAAGCGTCTTAATGGTTGGAAAGAGATTTCAGATATCTGTTTCCCTTTTCAAAATGAGATTGAGCTTGATTAGATGTTAAAAAAGAATATTAAGACTGCATCTGCGTTGGCCTATGAAGTAAAAATTGAAAAAGTACAAAAAGTACTTAACATAAATTATTGAAGACTTAGCACATGCACAAGGCGGATTTAATATGTCAATCAAAAATAGCCACTCCCATCTAAAGAAATGATAACATACAAAAACAATATTTTCCCCTGGGTGGCTTGGCAAGTTAGGTTCTTTTTCGCTACCAAAAAGAGTGGGGTGTTCTAGTAGACTAATTTCTGACAAAATTTCCTTCAGTGCACACTGCATAGCTTGGCATATTGAATTTTTCCCTTTCTGTTTTAGGATTGGACTCGAACATGGATTATGATCAATTGGAGAATATTATATTATTTAAGTAAAGAAACTAATAAATTAGAAACAGTGGATTTACGGAAAGCCAGTAGTATCAGTAAGTTATCTTCTTGTTGAAATCTTTTAAATGGTATACATGACTAGAGCTCATCTCATACTACCAATACATGTTTTAGATACACAATCATCATCAGGACAGTTTGTTTTGAAAATGGGGTAAACTTTCTAATATATGACTTAATGTTAGCTTACAACGCGAACTCATCTCATGCTACTGGCACATGTTTTAGATACATGACCCTCATCAGGACAGTTAGTTTTGAAAATGGGGTTAACTTTCCAATTCAGGCATACAATCAAAGTTTATTAATTTTATTTCAGAACATCAGGGAAGTGAAACAGGTTGTAATAAATGTTTAGAATCTGGCTATCATTTTGTGGTCAACTCTCCTGGAAGGTGAGTGTCTTTTAATCAGATTTCAAACCTACAATATGGACCTAGTAAAACAGCTAGCAAGATTTTCTAATGAACAGTGAAGAATACCAATATAAACGTATTTTTGTGGAGCCTCTGAATTGAAAATGAAATATACTAACCTAAATGTCAAATTTACATTGTTATAAATGTGTCTTCTACTATGAAGATGGCCAAGTTGACAAACCCAATTGCGTAATGGTACCATGTGTTCGAAAATACAAAAGTTGAGTAAGGTCACTATTTTTAAGGATGGGGAGCTGTTTAGACAGTAGTGAGTGAGAAAGGTTTTGTGAGGTTTGACAATAAAATTTTCTGTTTTTTTCAGGGCTCTCTATATTCAGGCTGATCTAAGTCGTGATACAGAAAGACTCCGAATTGAACTGGAAAAATCAATCAAGGTAATTGTTAAGTTTGGATATGCACCATTTCAGTATTTATAACATCACTATCACAATAGCTGCGGGAGTGAATTTGCTGAAATGACTTTGTAAAATGCTAAAGGTGTCTTCACACCATAGTGATAACCAGTTGTATATGGTTGCTAATAATGAAATGGTCCAAATACAACTCAGAACTCAAACTTAGGACCGCCATTCTTATGGTGATCGCTATGGTGTGAGGGCCACGTTAGCATGGAGTGGAGTGGCAAAAACCATTATGTGGGGTGGGACACAAATCAGAGTCTTGTACTAATTAGTTGTATCTTGTTTTTAGAGTAGTGGTACAGCTCTAGATGATCAACAGCTGGCCTCAGATAACGTACCTGTTATTGTTGATAGATGTTTGAATTATATTACTAATAATGGTAAGTGTACAGAACTATACCAATATTGAATTGTTAGATTTGTGGACTCTCTGAAAGAGGTGCTGAGATGTCAAGCTTAAATACCAAATGAGCATTATTCGCTATGTAGTCTCTCTGAAAGGGATGCTGAGTTGACAAACTCAAATTCCAAATTAACATTATTAGCTATGTAGACTCTCTGAAAGGGTTGCTGAGTTGACAAACCTAAATACCAAATAAACATAATTAGCTATGTAGACTCTCTGAAAGGGATGCTGAGTTGACAATTCCAAAAACCAATTAACTAAGGTTCACAGTTATCCTTTCTATCAGCTGCTTCTACCAAACATCTTGGCATTGATCTTTTCTGGATTGACTTATTCAAGATTATCAAACTTTCACATGTTGACTAAGATAAGAGCACATGACCATTATATGTTGGAAGTAACCAAGCAATGATGTCATATAGAGATTCCAACACTCTAACTGACTGTGCTACATCAGCTGTATATAAGCAGTGTGTTAGATATTAGTTGTAATATGTTTGATTTTATTGATACAGGTATTAAAACTAGAGGTATTTATCGTGAAAGTGCCACCCATTCCAGAGTTAATTTATTATTAACAGAACTTAGAAACGGTAAGTTGAATCAAATTTCAGGTATATATCGTTTGTTTTGATCCCACTCAGTGAGTTTTATATTGGAAATTTAACCCTGGTTGTCCAACTAGCTATCCTGATGAGGATTGTGTATCAGAAACACATGACATGCACAATCAGTATCGTATTTAGGGTGTTGGCCATCTGGTCATCCCCCTCCCCTCAGGCCTTTTTTTAAAGTGATAATTAGGCCCTCTAAATACTCAAAATTCATCTTTGCCATCTGACTTCTATTGGCTTATTGGGGCCTCCGGCAGCCCCAGCTCCCCCGGCTTCAAGGGGCTTTGGCCTCGCCTTGGAAAGCCACCTCTCATTTTTGGTCTACCCTCAGGCATTTTCTAGATATGCCCCTGTGTGCAATAAACCCTACAAAAAATTAAGTTAGTGGTTTATCACATGATTCAACTTTCACAAATACTGGACTATATTTTACAACCTTATTTTATATTCAGATCCACGAAGTGTTCGTTTAGAAGATTATTCAGATCACGAAGTAGCTAATGCTGTGAAACGTTTTCTTCGTGGACTAACTTCTTCAGTATTTACTCAGGATTATATACAATGGATGCAAACTGCAGGTAGGTGATGACATTTTTCTAATCTACCAGAACTTGGTTTTGTTGTTTGTTTAAAAAGGTTTTGTTTTCCCTAATGTCAAAATATTTGACGCTCATTTGCAACTTAGTTGGTCAGCATCTGTTTAAGAGAGTTCACATAGCTTATTATTTTATTTTGGTTACTCAAAGCAGCATCTCTTTAAAAGAGTTCACATACTTTGATGTCGCTGGAGTACAAATAAAAGGTCACTGGTCTCATAATGACGGTAGTCACTTATCAGTCGTTTAATACTTTGATAAGTCGTCAGTGGGGACTTTATTGTGGTCTCATATTGAAGGTGATATTTTATAAAAGGTGGTCATTAAGCAGGACTCACTGTGTTAAAGTATGTGTTTGATCTTTCAGCTATCTCAGAGATTAAGAACAAGCTAGCCTGGTATAGTTATTTATTAGATCGTATGCCAGAAATACATTTTAATACCTTGAAAAAAATAGTCATGCATCTTCATAAGTAAGTTTACTTTTATTAATGCTTTTATAACCAGAGATTTTCACAAAAAATACCAATTCCTCTTGTCAGTGATGCAGGTTGGAGAGGTTGACATGGAAAAAAATGTCTAGTTGTTTGGATGGGACAATAAATCAAGGCCCTGTGTGCTACAGGCTGTGCATGTGAAAGATCCCTCGACAGTTGGAAATCGAAAAGGAGTAGACTAATGCTGCTTTCCTGGCAAAGTTTCCCACATTGAAAACTGCATGGTATTATAAGACTGAACAAGACTGTGGTAGAAAACTTGTTAGATTACAATGAAGATAAAAAATATCTGAAAACAAAAAAGAAACAGAATTGTAATCTTGTTTTAACAAGATTGAATAATGACTTGTTATATTTTAGAGTGAACCAATATACCAGTGAAAATCAGATGACCTTAGAAAACCTTGCTACCTGTTTCGCTCCCTCCTTGTTGATACCAGATGCTTCTGAGGTAAATGTATACTGTATATTTGTGAATATAATGCACACCATTTCTTACCCTGGAGTAAATTTTGCTACTTAATATAATATGAACAGTACGGACAAAAAAAAAGTCATTATGGCATAACACAGACACCATAATATTGAATTTTAACATCCAATATTTAGCTCTTGAGTTCAAAGTCCAAAGACTTTATTGATATCAAGCTCCACTATAAGTCTTGTAGTTTTTAATTCCTTTTTATTCTACCTGAAAAAATGAAATGAAATGAATGGAGTTTTACGTCTTACTTTTCTGCACCATGTGGGCTAATGAAGATGGGCAACACCATTTGAAAAGGACAATGGCATTAGCATATTCTACCTGAAATCTATATCTCTATAATGTTTATTATATTTATGTTTCAGGTACCAGCAAGTTATCAGACCAACCTTCCATTACAACTGTGTGTTATCTCTGATATTATCAACTATCATGACTCTTTATTTCGTGTGAGTATTCTCATTACAATCTGTATACATTCTTGATTTTGGTATGTTCTAAATGAGTTCAAATTTAAACCAATCATATGATCAAATACCTCTGAATTTTAAAATAAACATGATCTTATTTCAGTTAGACCAAGAAAAGTCAATAGAGGATAAGATGGATGAAGCAGAAAGAAAAATAAAAGACATAGAATCCAGTCCCAGAATGGTAAGTAAGGGGAAAGACAGGGGCAGGGGCAGGATGATGGTAAGTTAGGTAATAGGGGGTGGGGTCAATGACAGACTGGTAAGTTAAACGATGAGGGGTGGTGTTCTAAATATTTGCCTTAACAGAGCTCAATTTCAGCTATCTGTATAGCTGTCTTAATATGTGCTTCACCAGCTGATAGAGCTCAATGTCAGCTATCTGTATAGCTGTCTTAATATGTGCTTCACCAGCTGATAGAGCTCAATGTCAGCTATCTGTGTAATGGTCTAAATAATTGCTTTACTAGCTGATCAAGCTCAATTTTAGCTATCTGTACAACTGTATAAATATTTGCTTATAAGCTTTTAGAGCTCAATATTAGCTAACTGTATAGATGTCTAAATATTTGCTTTACCAGCTGATAGCATAGTTGTCTTAAAGATTTGGTTTAGCAGCTGATAAAGCTCAATTTCAGCTGATGATAGAGCTCAATTTCATATGTATTAAATTCTTTTTAGATAGCAAATCTGAAGTCTGATGCATCTGTAAGTCAAATAAAGCATAGATGTAGAGATCTGATTTAAAAGATCAAAACAAATTGGGGAGATCCTAAATCATGAATACCATTTGGAAATGGATAATACAAGAAAGATCTATTGAACTTGAAGTAAAGTTGACCTATGTCTTGTTATTTTCAGTCGATGCCATCTGATAGTTTATTAATACCTATAACCAAATATCAACTGAACGGTGACTGTGAGATGGTCACGGTAGGCTCAGTTTTAACTCTGTATTATCTTCATAATCTATAAGTCAAAATCAGGAAACCTTGGTTGCTCAGTGAGTTAGACGCTTGGTCGCTAACCTGAAGGTCCAAGGTTCAATCCGTGCAATGGTCGAGAGAATACCTTCAGATTTTTTAACTCCATTTCAGTGATGCAGGTCGGAGGGGATGACCTGGAAAAAGCATGTACTTATTCAGATAGGACAATTACCAAAGGCCCTTCATGCTACAGGCTGTGCACATTGAAGATCCCTTGACAGTTGGAAATTGAAAAAAAACAAACAGACTAATGCTGTTGACCTGGCAGAATTTCCCTCATTTCACACTGCATGGCGTTACCTATGTCTAGTGCTGAGATAAAACTATTGTAAACTCTGTCTATTTTATTGTAGATTACAGCTAGAAATACAGCTATGGAAGTAGTAGATTATTTTTATAATAAACGAATTGTCGTAGAACGAAATTACAATTTACATGAAATCTTATTTGATGGAAAATTAGGTAAGTTATAATCAATATACTGCTGACCTCATACCATTAATACTTATATTTCTACAAATATCTTTGTATTGGAATATATCTAGATTTTTATATGCCCACTTCTGTTTTGATTGAACATATATCGTCAGTACCCATGTCCATCCATTTCTTTTCCTTAACTAGCTATCCTGATGAGGATTGAGTATCAAAAACTTATGTCGGCATACTTTACATACGTAAACTATTAAAATCATGTAATTATGAATCATGTATTTTAAAGAGCGCCCTCTACACTGGTCGAATCAGGTATTTCTAGACGTCTGCCGATGGAGTGACTGGACGGAAGATATCAGGAAAGGTTTCTGTTTATGTTTAAAAACAAACGAACTCATGTCAAAGATCAACGATTCCGTAAGTTGAAATTTTTCAGAAAATTCATACAGATCAAAAAACTTTTTTTTTCTTACATTTAATTAAAAACTCTTTTGAGTCTCAAATCAATAAAAAACCATATGACTAGGTTTCCCTCATTGCTTACTGCATGGTGTTGCCTGTCCTAAAGTAGACCATCACAGTAACATGTACTACTTCATGTCAAACTTCAGTTAGGACACAGACTGAAATAGATCAGTTGTCTAAATATCGCATAGCGTGAAACTCTGAGAGACAACATGTTTCAGGTTCTGTTTAAATAATTATGTAATATAACTTTCAGTATGATCCTAGTAAATATTTACTATCAGAGTTGAAATATAGTGAAAAGAAAAGCTTTAAAAAGATGACGTTTGATTTTAAACAATCTAGATTCTCCTGTTATAAAGATTCTAAGGTAAAAAATTTATCTCTTCTTTTATACTTGGCTGGCTTCTGTTTTTTTTAGAATTTTTGTACAAAATATTTATTCAGATAATATCGTCATGTTAGTAAAGCATACATTTAAATAACCAAGATTGGTTATAGTTTGCTAGTCATTTATTTGACACCCCTTAAATAACTATTGAACTCTTCCACACATGCATACTTTCTATCAATATGAAACTGTATATGTATGATTGGAAGAGCTCATTAGTAAAATGAGGGGTGTTTTTGGTGGTTTTGTTATTTATATCCAGTATTAGATGACTGGACAACTGTTTCACTTTGAATAAAGGTAAACTTTGTACCATATTTTTATATTTATTACAGGCCAACAACTGTTTATGGAGTATCAATGCTGAGGATATGATTATTTATATCGGAGTTGATCCCAGACGATCTTCTATTCCCTCCAAGTAAGTTATCTCCCTTTATTTTAAGTTATCCTTTATTTTAAGTTATCTCCCTTTATTTTCAATCAGTTGGCTGACTTTGCTCATACACCGAAAGTTCAGTATTGAGAAATTTTACCCAAAATAGATCTTATATCTGAAACACTTGTCAGCATGAGATGAATTGATGTATCTGATGGTTAATGACTTTTTTATTATTTTTATTATTTCAGATTTGGTTTTACGTTTTTATCCAAGCACGAGAAACCATCTAAGTGAGTATTTTTTTTTTTTTTAAATCAGTACAATTGTAAACCTAGCCTGGGGTTTTTATACCCAAGAAGGGTTCTCTCGAAGACCATAAAGGATTCTCAGAATGGCTTGTGAACTCAACAGAGGCCACAGTTTTTGTGAGAATTTCATCTAATCTGGTATTTAGGATCAGTTGTTCAGATGGGACAATAAACAGACTATGCACGTTAAAGATCCCTTGACAGTTGGAAATCAAAAAAGAGTAGGCTAATGTCGCTGTCCTGGCAAAAATTTCCCTCATTGCACCCTGAATGGCATTGCCCGTCATAAAAAGTAGGACGTAAATCTCCATTCATTTCATTTCTGATTAAGGATCAGAGTCCAACTGACAAATATTTACAGAGTTACTGCCCTTGATATACTGAATATGGTCTTGCTTGATTCTTATATTATGAATTTTGTTTTAATTATAGAAATGGATATTTCGGTAAAAGTGTATGTTTTACAAGTCAGGAAGATTTGTATAAATGGATATCAGCCATTCTCATGGCTCAGGTACAAAAATATATCTTATTTCTTATTTATAATATCTTGAAGAAGTAAAGGAAAGTCATGTGCTATAAAAGTCTGAAATAATCTCTATCAACTGTTTTGTGATTTGAACACACAGAAGAAAATCATGAATATTCTATGTACTAGTACAGACAACCTCTCTTGTTTAAAAAGGTGGTTTTGATTGATAAAAATTCATCGCTTTATACCAAGCTATTTGGATAAAAATGAACCATGGCCCTTTGTATTTATTTCAGTACAATGAAGGATTGCTTTACTAATGTAAATATCTTTATGGATACAGGTTAGTTCAGTCATTTTTTTTCTTTCATTTTTTTAGCCACATTGTAGAGAGTTCATGATGTGGAACTTTTTGCAATTTGTTTTATAATTGATATACTGCCTCAAATGAAAAGTTGATTCAATGTTTGTGGTTTGGATCATTGACCAATCAGATGAATTGAACGCTCATCTGGAGTTAAGTTTTTGTAAAAATGGATCCACTACATCATTCATTTAAGACTATGGTTTTTGTGCTCTGTTTCAGAATAAACTAGAATGGTGCTATGTGGTTACAGACTGTGATATAATATTGTAGACTTATCAAGTGCCTTGAGTAGTCCTATAAGATACTGAACAGTAGGATGTAAAACTCCATTTCATTTCCATATACTAGGACCATGACAAATGTGATAATGTTTTGTTTTAAGTGAATATTTGAACTAATTGTGTGCTTAGTGAAACATTTTCTTGAGTTGTAAAAACTGAAGGTAAATTAGTGACTTAAAGCTCCCATAAATAAGTGTGTAGTTGAATTGATTTGTATAGATATGGTTTTGTTTTACTGACTACAGCCGATAAACATTCAGTCAATAAAAAATGAAAGAGTCCTATCTGGAGAAGGAACTGGAAAAAGATTATTGATGTTTTTTTTTATTAACTTTAGTGAACAAATAATGTGAAATATTGAAAAGTTTTGAATCAAGCCCTTTAAGTAGTGAAACATGATGGATTTTATGGTTGACAATCAAATCATGGCTATAATGATCATTATAATTCTGGAAATGGATTATGTTTGCATTAGCCTAAATAAGAATAATTCACAGAGGTTGGTTCCAAAAAGAAGTGACATAGAAAAAATCTAAACAAATCAAATATGGACATTGCCACTAGCAGAATTGACGAGTAAATGAGAGACTATGTGAAAAGGAAGGAGTGCGCATTATACACAGGTGCGCATTATATACAGAAATATACGGTATTTGAAATAATATATTATGAATTTTTTTAGAAGTCTTCCTTCGTAATCTAAGTATTAAAAATGTACAAGATAATCTTTCTAAAATTCTGAAAGAGTTTCAGGGAAATAATTCAAAATATCTTCCATTCCAAACCATCTGCAAAATATTTATATTTTATCTTCTTTGATATTTTTAATATATATTCCAAATTTTACAAATTGTTAATATCTTAGATAATTTTTATGTACACATATTTAAAAAGTCAAGTATGGTCGAGCAAATATATTTATTTGTTCAGGTCTGATTCTAAATATAACAACGGGCAGTTCACGGTATATTCAGGTAGAATGAATAATAATTGATACTAAGGGGTGCTCGATTGGTGAGTCCTGCTCATTCGGGATTCATGAAATTAACAGAACTATCAATAAATCAAGTTCACAACACGCTACACGAGAGCCGAAAAAATAGTAGGTGCGGACAGATTTCAAATTGGCGTTGAGAGGAATAGAAGAGAAAATTCTGTTTTGATTTAGGCCAGAATTGGAAGATGGAAGCTGTTCAGAACTCAACAATGGAGTGCCACCTATGTATATGCCTAAATATGATTTGAAAAGGTTTCAATAACTATTTATTCTACTTCAAAATTGTGTAGATTGCTTCTGTTTAAGGTTTGAATCAGACTGTGAATGAAACTTATATCTTGGCTTGACTTATTCCATATTCCATATAGTTTTAATATTCCATATAGTTTTAATATTCCATATTGTTTATAAATAGCTTATATTACTTATTCCATATTTTAATATAACTGTATATTGAGCTTTAGATTCCTTATATATTCTTATATATTACTTATAGATTCCTTATATATTCTTATATATTACTTATAGATTCCTTGTATATTCTTATATATTACTTATAGATTCCTTGTATATTCTTATATATTACTTATTTCTGTGAATAACTGAAAATAACTGTATATATAGAACTATTGTTTTTCTTATAGATTCCTTATATATTCTTGTATATTACTTATAGATCCCTTATATATTCTTATACAAGTCTTATTTCTGTGAATAACTGAAAATTCCATATTTTAAAATAACTGTAGATAGAGCTTATATACTACTGTATTTCTTGTATATTCCTTATTTCTGTGAATATATGCTATAGTATATATAATAAATATATACTGAATATTCCATATATAACTGTTTATATAACTTGTTATCCATTTCTTCCTATATATTTTGTAAATATAGCTCATACTCTACAATGATTGTGCATAGCTTTTCTTCATATATAGCTTATATACTCCTTATATATTTTATAAAGTATATAGCTTGGTTTTAGCAGTATATTTTAGCTCATTATGGGGTCGCTTGATTGGTTAGTTCAGCACGTTCGGGATTCATGGAATGAACAGGATATTCAATAACATAAGTTGAAACAGAGTTCAGAAAGTGTTCCAGGTGTTCCGAAAAAATGTGACATATTCCGCTTCCGTACCATTCCATCGAGGACAGAATTGGAAAAGACGGAACCTGTTCAGAACTCTCCAATCGAGTGCCACCTTAATGTGTATCTATAAGCAAAGATATCTTTACACATCTGGTTTACATCAAAACATAAACAAGAATAGTTCACTTTATTTCAGGTAGAATAGATAGTATTTGAAACTATACAGGAAAGACTTGTATGGAGTTCTTTACCACTTAAACTACCTTAAAGTTAAAATGGACTAGTCGTGCCTCCAAAACTTAAGTTAAATTAAATCCACAATTTAAGAAATACAGTTATCTGATTGGATAACAAAACTGAATTTAAATTTTTTGATTGATTGACCAATCAGACTGAAATACTAAAATTGAAGGTAAGTTTTCAAGAATAAGGCCTCTGACCTAATGTCCGCATATAGCTTTCAGGATTATGCCTTGCTTGTTCAGTAATATACTTTATCATTTTCATTTGTAAAAATTCCATCTAGAAATGTAAATAATCATATTTTTATTTGTAAATATTTAATTTATTTTAGTAAATAATGTTTTCATTTTATCTCAAAACAATCAGATTAAAAGGCAGATAAATATTTTTTTGTTTCATGTTTTTGCTGAGGGTAACTGCATTGTACTTTAACAAAGATATTAATGCACAACTTTGTACGATTCAGATCATTAAAAAACCAGTTCATTTTATTTTAAGGTACTTTAAGTAATAAGGAACACAATTCTTACCTGTTTTGTAAAGTTCCAATATTAACTGTATAATTGCGAATATAATACGCACCTATTTCTACCCTCCTGAAAAAAACTGTCACATTAATTATTTTACCCAAAATAGATGTGCTTAAAGATGGGTTCCCTTGTTTTTATTTATGAAAATGAAAACGCTAACATTTATATGAATAGAAAGTAGAAGTGTTCTAATGACTTGGAAAAATACTAGTTTGTCTCACATGTCCATAATTAATTCATAATTAGCTAAATTAGAAGAGAATTACCAGCAGAATTCCAATGAGTGACCATTGAAAGAAAGGTCAAGAAGTTTTTTTTTGTTTATCCAGACTGTACATACATGGACATTTATGATTGGTTGAAACTCTTAATCATATACAATAAGCACATAATGATATGATTAAGAATACATGATAATTCATTAGAAACACCAATTAATCAAATAGTTTGCTTAATTTGACACTAAAAAACAAGGAAACCCATCTTTAAATATGTTTCACCAAACTGTACACTTGCCTCAAGTGGAGCTACCAGTAAAAACAACATGGACTATCAAATTTGAACTATCTGTTTTGAAAAACATCTTAACAATATAATTTTGTTGTTTTTTTTACATTAATGTTTGATTGCAATATTTATTTAAGAAATGAACTCCATAGATGCGACCAATTTTGTGGTAGATATGCTTAATGTAAAAATCCACACTAATGGCTGAACTTGTATCCTAACATTTCTGTAGGAACAGTGCCTAGAATCTTAAAGATATATATTCCACACTGTAATTTGCAAGACATCAATGTGGATGGACCAGTTTAAAGAAAAATGCTGATTGAAATGAACTAAAGCTCAAAATTATAATAAAAATTACCAAATGTGTTCACTGATTGGTTAATCCTTAGAATATGATTATTATTCAACCAATCATGTTGCTTCTATTGTATATATTACATGCTGATATATCATGACAACTCTGGCCCTGACCAGTTCCTCAGATATGATATCGTCACACTCAGTTCCTCAGACGTGATATACAGATATGATATCGCCTCAGACGTGATGTACAGATATGATATCGCCTCAGACGTGATATACAGATATGATATCGCCTCAGACGTGATGTACAGATATGATATCGTCACACCCAGTTTATCAGACGTGATAATTATACAGATATGATATCGCCTCAGACGTGATATACAGATATGATATCGTCACACCCAGTTTATCAGACGTGATAATTATACAGATATAATATCGCCTCAGACGTGATATACAGATATGATATCACGTCTGTATATCACGTCTGAGAAACTGTGTACACATCCGTATATCATGTCTGAGGAACTATGTAGAGATATCACGTCTGTATATAACGTCAGAAGAACTAGGTAGTGCCAGAGTTGTCGGACTAGTATCGATACTGTTGTAGCTTGCCGTCATCACTTGAATTCATTCCTTCTCAATCAATGGTAGCTGATTTTATTTTGTTGTGTTTTCCATGATTATTTTTATGGAATAAAATCTGTATTTGATAATTTCACTTTTTTTTATAATTTGTATATCTAAAGGAGAAACTGAAATAATGGTGCTTATTGATGCCATCAGTGACCCACAGTGATACACATAATATTTAAAACTTCGTTACAATCCCTTTAATAGGCTACGTTTAGCAATTCCATAGCTCTCAACGCTCGGGTGAAATAAAATGTAGAGTTTTATGTCTTTAGCTAATGATAACTATCATCGAATGCTTTTATTCAGTCAGTAGGTATCGGACTAAGATTCAGATTGGAAATGAAGGAGACGAACTGGCTAACAATGAGTGTAATCCAGTACCTGTTCTATCTTTCCTTAATGACTTTCTACGTCATATTAATTAAAAAAATATAGTGAAAAAGTGGTTTATTGATTGAATAATATACCGTTTCCATGGTAACAATCTTGAACAGACTTCTTTAAGGCGAAAGACAAGATATTTTAATTAATTTTTATTCATATTGGTTTTCAAAAACTGGATAATATTAATTCATTATTTCGTCATTAAGAAGAGGGCGGAAGGAGGGAAGGTGGTAGCTGTCAGTCAAAATGTCACGTGATTGTGAAATTCTTAATAAGTTGAAATAGAAGTTAAGCTAACAATGCTTATTTGATGAAAAAGTTTAAGATACATCATTTTTTTCTTCAAAGATCCAAATTATGGAATGATGTTTACGTTCTTTTCAGTTACTGATTAAGACAGGTAATGCCATAGGCCTGCAGTGTGCAATAGGGGAATGTTTTCCAGGACACCGACTACGTCTTCAACAGTCAGTAGATCTGTAACGTGCCCAGCTTGTAGTATAGCTCGTAGGGCTTCTGTTTACTGTCTCATCTGATAAACGTTTAACAATCAGCCCCTCCGAACTGCATCCCTGATAAGAAATGAAATGAATGGAGTTTGGATACCTACTATATCCCTGAAAATAAGGAACAAGACTTGTCGAACGCAACGGTCTAATTCATTTATATTGAATTATATTCAAGTGAGTTTAATGACCCAGATTTCATTCGCATAATCGACATAATTCACATTTCAATTTTAGAATCATCAAGACATCATCAATCATTGTCACCGATCACAAATATCGATTTTACCTGCAATTTTACCTAATTATTGAAATCTTAGTTAATTAATTAATTAGGCGCCTGTTAGAGACGCAGACACAAAACTTAAATCCCTGAGTATCAAGTTACTGTACTGCTGTAATAAATCCAATTTAGAAATTTTACAATATTCTACAGACTTTCAGTTATAAGATTTCTGAACTACGTCACAATCTATTGTATCATATCATAAAGGGATCTTTCCCTCAAATTTTAGATTATAGAACACGGGAATCCCACACCTAGGTCAGTGCTGTCGTTGAGACTCGACTTAATAACCTTACTACTGATACTTCTAGTCTGAACATATTTCTACCGTGTTTCACTTTAGTAAGTATGCCACGTATTAAGAGCGAGGTTAATAAATATTCAGGTTGTCACATGATTTTCGAACCGACCAATCAACACGCTTCTATATAGTCAGTTTTACATTTGTTTTGTAAATATGAAAATCGTTGATATCATGTAAACACCAGCAACCCATCCCTCTTTGAATGAAAAAGGTCGTTTTGATAGTTTGGAATTCACTGACTATTACGAAACTATTACTGGATAAAATGAACCCCGTCCCATCTAGTTATTGATAAGGGTGTGGTTAAAACGACGATGTTCTTAAAGCTGAAATAGCTATCGGTGTGTTGTGTTAAAATTCAACGACTGAATTCCTTTAAATGTGTATGATATCATCTTTGTGTTTTGAAAACGGAACAATGGTACAATAAAACCTTAGCGCAAGCCTTATCCTGTACGTGTAAAGCCTAATCTCTCTGTCGCCACGTGCATTTCTCGTTTCTGATATTTCCTGATATCTGAATTGTCTCCCTTGGTGTAATCAGGATAATAATTGACTCAATCAATCATCTCGTGTTTTATATGAAAAGGAACCATATTTCTAGAATTATTATGTCCTAGCTATAATCTCATATCTAATGATTTCGTGAGGTATTGTTCAATTTTCAGCACACCGCAAATTGTGGCTGCCAATTTGCATAACCACTTCTGGTCTGTCGTTCCTGTTTAAGGTACGAAAACCAGATACGACAGAGAAGGCCTGGAGCTGAGAGGGAGATCCCCGTCGAACCCCTGTGACCTAAGCCCCACCCCTAATGTAATAACAAGATACATGAGTAAACTATGATGATACACACAAGTCGGGCTGAGAAACTCTTTGGAGATTTCAAACTCTATTTGATGCCTTCACACAAGAAAGGCCCAATCTCTCTACTTTGTACGTTTCTCTTGTCAAAAATGCAGGTCGAAGGGGCTGACATGGATTATATACCGAGGCTCGTGTGCTACATGCTGGGCACATTAAAGATACTTCGGCGGTTGGAAATCGCAAAAGGGGTAGTCGGAATATTTCATCATTGCACATTGCATGGCGTTACCTGTCTTCACCAATCGGGTGCAGAAAAGTAGAATGTCAATCCCATTCTTTTCAATTCATTTACTCCACTGCATGACTCGTAGGTTTTAGAAATTCATCAAAGCAGAAGCTAAATGAGTATTGGTAAACAGTGAGACAGAGAAATGAGTGGGTGGGGCAGTGATGCCTCAAAACAAACAAACAGTACATGTCGAAAACAATACAAATGTACACCATCCCCAATACTCATTTCCTGGTCTATTTCAATCATTCACGTAGTCGCCATTTTAACTCGCTCAGTTTTCAATAACCGTTCACATCTATAGAATTCTACAGAAACTGTAGAAAGGTCAGACGAGGTCAAATTGGTAGAAATTAAAGCGATTAGAATCTACAATGGAAATGCATTTATTCTCATGTTTTACGTCCAATTAACTGGTGCCGAGTGTCTTTAATGGACAGAAAATGAGCATTACTAATTCAAGGAACATGATCTAGTATACTTTAGTCATTTAGTAATTACTTAGTAAGCTATATTGTCAGGTTTTATCAGAACCGTATAGCACCATGTTTCTGTGATGAGACCATAGGACCTTCACGACATGTTAAAATCATGCGGGCCTTAATAATTGACAGAAAATGGCCATTAAGGATGGTAAGAGCAATCTTGCTGGTGCCAAACGTAATTCTGTATTTCCTGCAAATCAAGCTACGTTTTCTCGAAACTATCTTAGCGCTAGGATGTCCTAGAATCTATGACAGAAGATAAGAACCTAGGATGCCCTAGAATCTATGACAGAAGATAAGAACCTAGGATGTCCTAGAATCTATGACAGAAGATGAGAACCTAGGATGGCCTAGAATCAATGTTAGAAGATAAGAACCTAGGATGCCCTAGAATCTATGACAGAAGATGAGAACCTAGGATGTCCTAGAATCTATGACAGAAGATAAGAACCTAGGATGCCCTAGAATCTATGACAGAAGATAAGAACCTAGGATGTCCTAGAATCTATGACAGAAGACAAGAACCTAGGATGTCCTAGAATCTATGACAGAAGATAAGAACCTAGGATGTCCTAGAATCTATGACAGAAGACAAGAACCTAGGATGTCCTAGAATCTATGACAGAAGACAAGAACCTAGGATGTCCTAGAATCTATGATAGAAGATAAAAACCTAGGATGTCCCCGGATCTATGATAGAAAATAAGAACCTAGGATATCCTAGCGCTAAGATCGTTTCGAGAATACTTGACCATGGCTTGATTTAAAGCAACGAGACAATGGTTCATCCATCCGCACCAAACTATTTCATAATTTCTGAATTAATCCAATAACTTGATAATTTATGACTTGACTGACTTGACTTAACAAAACAATGTTAAACTCGAAACCTGAAATCTTTCTATAAGCTGACATTTTACATTTTGTCAGATTTGTCGAATTTTTTGGTTCAGTTATTTTGAAAGATTCGCCTAGTTTTTTTGGTCAGTCTATTTGAAAGATTTGGGTTTTAATTTCGAGTGTTTATGTCCAAATGGATCGTCCGTCACATATCAATTACAGTGAACGAGATTAGTCTTTATTTTATCCGCATTCATCCCATAGTTTTCATTTTTACTTTTTTAAGGTCAAAGGTCAACGATTTACTTTGAAATGAAAATGAAACCTTCAAAGGGATGTAACCCTCTAATTTGTGGACGGTAGTCCAAAATATAGAAAGCGAAACAGCTGCGGAAATTACGCTGATCTTCTATCAGACGTTCGTGTAATTTCACAGAAACGTAACCGGATACGGTATTATACTATTTCAGCCTTAATGGTACTTGCGAGACTGACGTCATGATTTCATGAAATAAAGAAAACAACGGACGTCATAGTCTGGTCAAAGAATCACAGTAACCGTAGACGTCGAACGTAAGAGGAATAGTGCAAAAACATGCAAGTGTCCACGATCCACTCCAGAAAAAGCGCTTTTGAAATCCTGACAAAGTATATCAGGAATCACAGACGTCAAAAGGAACTTGAATAGTGCATAGATGATGCAAGTGTTCTCCACTAACGTACAAAAACTAGGAAACCGCTTTTAAATCCCCTTTTAAACGCAACTGTCATTTATGCAACTCGAAATCAATAAATATACAGCATCATTCAGAATGCATGTCACATTTTTCTATTTCATAACAACACACAGGGGGAATTAGCGTGAATCCATAGTAAATTATAAATGGCGGTTAAATGAGAGTGATCAAGCCGAGATTGGGTAATATTGGTTTAATCTATAGTAGAATCGATACTGTAATCATTATGTAACGTAATTTATCACTCTTCAATCCACGTTAATACCCGTAATATGTAATATAGCATCAGTCTTGGTGGATCAAACTGATAATATAAGAAGAATGTGTGGACAAACTGGAAAGAAACTGATCGGTCGACTTCATCTCTGTACCGTGAAAGGCCTGCTGGCTCAGATGCAACTTTACGGAAACTGCCGAATGTTGTCGAGTGAGTGGATGTCTTGTGTAACTGTCTAGCTAGCTTACTTATGGTACCACGCATTGCTGTTTCTCTTTTTGTGACCATGAGGACTTGATTATCAAAGGGTTACTAGTCTGTTTCCACAAGAAACCCTTGATCCAACTGAGAGATATTCCCATCACAAGACTTTGATTGTTTGGGAATTACGTTTCCCAAACCTTAAAACCGTCATAAGAAAATATTACAACCCCCCTCCTTTTCTCTCCCTTAAAAAAAGTTAAAATCTTTAATTAGCACGTATCGTTATCCATTCAATCATTTTAACAAAACAAAAAAATGGAGTTTCCAAATTTGAAGAGATAGGAGAACGAGATAATTCAATTTGATAAAAAATTCTCCATCATGTAATAAATTATCTTGTTTGAACAGTGGAGAGATTTCAAGGGGAGATTATCAATTTATCATTAATTCTCTCCCTTTAATTTCCCAGTTTTCATCAATTTATCGTAAAATCTGCAGTTAAAGGTATACTACCTCTTAGAATAGACAAAAAAATTTAAATTCTCAAACTTGGTCAACAAGTGCATATATTCATCAGTTGGACTTACCAGGTGCCACGACTAAAGAATAGAATCTCTATATAAGACGTTAACGGAAACACTCTTCTGAGCATGTTTCAAAATTATTTAGTTTAACGAATTATTACTTAGTTTTATGGATTTATTTGACTATAGAGGAATTCTTTCGTGTAGTTTCAACACAAGTTAGGTTCACTGATGAAAGAAGACTCGTTTAAACCAAGTTGTAAAATTTAAATTTTTGGTCATCCTAAGAGGTAGTATACCTTTAAGTTTATTTCAATCAACAGACTAAGGTTTGCTTTGAAGAAGTGCGAATGTCGTGTAAAATTAAAGACGTGATGAAAAGGACACCCCATTTGATCGAATTAAGGACTGAGTATTAGATTTTCACTTGTATTGATTTGAAAGAAGTCTGTGGGGTGTTTTTGATGTTTTTTTCCATGAACTGAGTTCAATATATATCCCAGATCATTCTAAATCAATGACGTAGACATGAGTCCAATATATAGATTACAGTATTTAATAAGAAATGAATGACGAAAACTAGAAAGAGTAAGCGTTTTGCACCCGCAGTGACAAATAATCCCCTCCCCCCCCCCCCCCCCCCCCCCCCCCGTTAGAAAAATGGTTTGTATCCCAACCACTCCAAATGTATCCCTACTTTATTTTTCACAATTTTGAAAATTTTCTTGGGGATAAAACCGACTCCCGCATTCCCTTAAGCCTCCCGCCTATTTGTACCCCCAGTCTCGTACCCATCGAGCAAGGCCTTGCACCCCTTACCCCCAAGAAAAGAGGCTGGCCCGGCTTTGCACCGACCCCCACCCCCACTTTCACAGCCCCACCCCCACACCCCCCCCCCCCCCAACCCTCTTGGGAAATTTTGTGGCCCCTGCTCGGACCCTTAACCTTATGCTTCCTAGGACCGTCAATGCAGACGAGATTCATATTCTTTATATGAGTAAAAAAATATATTAAAATATTGTTTTAAAAACAACGTGATCAATAAAGATTAGTGAAACATGTGGATCAAAAACTGAACTTCCAGGTTGTTATGTCTGTTTCCGTACTGATTACACCAATTCACATTGGAACCATATTTCAATTCTCTTAGACTATTGTAAATTGATGAATGGTTCGAACTCTTGGGCACCTAATTCCATAAATCTATAGAAATATTATCGCTAATCTGTCGAATTTAATGTTTTCTGTAACAGATTACGGTCGATTAGAAATCTGTTTATCAAAATATAAAATCATTTTTAAAAATCTCTGTTTCTCTTGCAAGTTTCCGTGGACTGTTGTGCTTCATTAGGTCGGTTATTTATCGGAATTAAAATAGCTGGTATTGATCAGAGAAACAGTTCAATCATCATTACAATCCAAACTTCATGTCTGCACTCAGCACAACAAATGGTTTTTCTGCCTCTGCCTTGAGCGACAACAATCAAAATAGTTATTGCATCGATGCTGGTCCGGCTGAAAGAGTGTATTTTTCTGCCTCTCTCTTAAGTCCATAATCAAAACAGTAAATGTATCGATCTTGAATAGAAACTATTCCAACGACCGTGGGTCTATGTACTGAATTACATTAGAGTTAATTTTGGTTTTGATATAGGATGATGTTGCGATTGTAGAAGGTACCTTGAAAACACAAATATAATTAATTTTCCGATCGTAGATCTTCCAATTGAGTACATGTATATGTGTATCCCTATAGCAGGAAATCCCTTGAGCTAATATTCGTACCAAATCAAACTGCTGTTGCGATTCCAACTAACTTCTTCCATCAAATCGAATCATAGATTACATGATTTTCTTAAAGTTAAATTTCGTACCAAAAGAAAACACACTGTTGCGATTGTAGATCTCCCAATTGAGTAAACATAGTATACATTTCCAAAACCTAAAAAAACTCCAGCCTTTTTTCTCTTGGGGTAATTTTCGTACCAACTGAAATCACACTGTTGCGATTATAGAGCTTCCAAATAACTTCTTCCATCGAGTCATTGATTACGTGATTTTAATTAGATTTAACATGATTACAGGCAGTCAGTTAAACAGATTTCGTGCTTAACTTTCTGTATTTCAACCAGGGTCGGCTCAGAGCACGACTTCACAAAGATACTTAGTCATTGGCTGTCATTGGCTGTCAGACCGCAGTGTTTATAACTCTGGTTTGATACATGTCTTCCAACCTAACCGACAATTATAGCAGTGTAAATTGAATCAGTCAATTCGAGTCTCTTTGGTGTTTTTCCAATGTTTTCTCATTACAGTAATCGCGGTTCAAAGCGAACAGCAATAAGGAAACAGCCATAGAACGAAATGAAAAAAATTTTTATCAAATAATAATTTCTGACATTTCCAGACAATGCTCTTAAAAAGACAGATGCGCCATTTATTTGAGTCTTGAAAATATGTAAATAGTCTTCAGAACTACTAGAAATGTACGAAAATCGCACGATTCCTCCAAAAAATACCTCAAACTAGGAATATAAAGTTCTATTTTTTTTATATATGTCTTTTCTATATGATAGAGGAAGTTAAAAAGACGAGTCGCGAATAATTCTGGACACACATGCATTTGAAGACTCAAATTTCGAAGGTGAGCTGTGAACACTATTACTGATTAGCTTAGTCGAATAATTCCCGTTTCTGAGACTAAAATATGATTGGTCCATTGAATGGCGAACCCCGTTAACAATACGTTATGTCTTAAAAATCTCGAAAATGTTTAACATTCAACAGAGTGAGATTCATTATGTAAACAGACTTTATTCGAATGAGCATCAACTATCATTTACAATTAAATCATATTGGTTGATAACGTTTCAATTAATCTGCTGTCAAAACCTTAATTAATACATGTATCATCGATATATCGATGGTCAAACAGAACTCGAATGTACATTGCCACAGTAAAACGCAACGAGGACCGTACCCTCGTCACTTCGCACCTTAATATCATCAAAAAGGTGTGTCTATATCTCCAACAGATATTACCAATATCGATATGTTATCAGTTAGGTAGGTACGTCTATATTAATGACAAGCGCCGCTCCGCGGGTAAACCGGACACCGATTTACTGTTATCTTGATAGGGTTGGATAGTATCTAGATAACGATTTATGAGCAAGTCGAAAAGTTGAAATGGTATATCTAAAGAACGTCTAAAGAACGTTTTGTATCTTATAGGAATGATCTATCAATATTATATACTTTTATGTAACTTTCTCGTCGATTCTAACATAATTGCACACCGCACAGCGTTGTCCTTCATTAGTCCAATTAGGCGAAGAAGAATATGACGTAAAATTCCTTTTCATTTCATCATATTCATAACACAAGAAATACCGACAAATGTACTTCATACTTCTCTGATAGTAAACATTGCGTACTCGGTTTAAAATAAGTCAAGTAGGATGTAAAACTCCATTTCAATGCGTCTACAAAGCTTACTGACTCATTCAATCACTGGCCACAAATATTACCCAAAGTGACTTCATTATTAGAGAGCGTGTAACCAATATCGCCCTCTGTCGACGACTGATTATTTACTCTGTAGAAAGCTATACAGTACTGTAGAATAGAGAAGTACACGGCAGTGAGTGAGTGCACCAGTCAGCGAAAGGCTCTAGGATTGTAGTCAAGTTTAAGGATTTAAAATGAAGGATTTTATAATGTTAGGGATTTTATTTTTAATATCTTTAGTGAAAGGTAAGTTTTGATTTTATCTCTTATTTTGTTATCTTTTTTGTCACACATTTAGACATTTTTGAATATGTATTTTACTATAGTAAGTAATCGTATACTAAGTCAAGAAAACTTTGGAATTTACTTAAATGTCTCTCTGTCTCTGTCCCGATTTCACGAATTGTAGACAAACTTCATTCCTTGGCACTCTATTCTTCTTGTTCGTTGACACAAAAAGAAACATTTTTCAATTCGTAGTTTACCTGCGCGGCAAAATTTAGCAAGTCAACATAGGTTTACTCAAGAAAACTCTGGAATTTACGAAAACATCTCCCGGTTCTGATTAGCAAATTGTAAACAACCCTCTTTTCTGGGCACTCTTTTTTCATCTTCTTTGTATACAATGTTTCGATATTTTTACAACAGAGATAGATTTTGCATGTATAGGCCTACACAGAATTCACAGAAATTTTTCCGGTTCCCGACTTAAACAAATTTTGACCAACCAAGGGATGAAAAATGTAACAATCTTTCAACAGTAACTGTTTATCTATTAATGTTCATAGTGACACAATTAACAACATTCTTACCATATTTATTTTATCAGCGATATCATAGCCAGTAATAAACATAGTAAGACTACTAAAAGAGGGGGGGGGGATGTTTTCCAGAGTCCTTAATGGAAGTATCTCTTGACCGAATAAAATAGTTGGGTCCGAGACGATGGTGACAATATCAGTAATTCTGGGACACTGTAATTTTCGAAAAACGATTCAACGATGAAATGATTTAGGCACAATAATTGATATCGATTAATTTTACTCTCACAAAATCCCCCCTTTAAGCCCTGTTATAAGTTGATAGAGTTGACGAGTTGATAAACCTAATTCCAATATGATCAGGTTTTCAAGAAATGCTGAATATATAATAGCGAGACAACTGCCACAGTGTTTATTATAGTGTCTTCGGACTTGATGCTGGTGAGTTAAAGACGGACCTTCCGGGACAACTTGCCTAACACTAGTGATTAGGGTGATTGGAGAGTAACCAGTTACTATTCAATATAAGGCACTGGCACAGTGTCACCGGCCAATTGATGTCGAATACTTCAACATGCCTACGTCTTATCAATAGTATAATAAACCTAACCGCATCAGCCTGCACACCGTGGCATATCAGGTATATATTTTAAACTTCGACTTGGCTGACTTGAATTACAAGAATTTAAAAGTTATTTATTGCCAAATTGACCCTCTTACTACAACTGATACAAAATTTAAATTTAGGCAAGTCATGTCATTTAGATAACGAATAAACGCCGTGAACTAGGGTGGGTGGTGAGTCTCACTCTTTCAACTACCTTATCGTTTTCTAGGCTGTTTTGCTGACTCTTTTTTGTTTGTCAACTCGGCACCCTTTCAGATAGTCCACATAGCTAATAATCTCCCTCTTTCAACAACCTGTCTGAGACGAAGTGGCTCAGTAAGTTAACCTGAAGATCCTGGGTTCAATCCCGACATAGGTCGAAAAAATACATTCGGATTTTTCCACCCTGTCAGTGATGCAGGTAAGAGGGGCTGACATGGAAAACACCAGTCGTCCGGATGGGACAATAAACCGAGGCCCCGTGTGCTACAGAATGTGCACGTTAAAGATCCTTTGTCAGTTTGGAATCGAAAAAAGAGCAGGCTAATCTTTGTCCTGGCAAAATTTTCCTCATTGCACCCTGCATGGCGTTGCCCGTCTTCATTAGCCCACAAGGTACAGAAAAGTAAAACTCCATTCATTTCTTCCAATAAATCTTAGCAAAGAAAATCCCAGTCCACAATCAAGCTACGTCGCCCCACTATGATATATAGTACTTTGGTGCTGACGAAATTCGTCATGCTCACCCTTCTTTGTGTTTGTCAACTCGGCATATCTATTGGATCAAAGCGTAACTTTGAGTAATTTTGATTCAATAGATTTTATGGTTTGAAAATTCATAAATGTTCAATCAATTATAACGGTATTGTTAAGTTTTGAGATGACATGTTCGGCCTTTTCAGACGAAACAATTAAATTTGACATTTACCATGATGAGAGCCACACGCTATGTTGTCATTCACCGATGTTTTTAATTAGAAAATTACCCAAAATATTTCCTGAATACTAGGTTTTTTCCGCTTCTGCTGCCCTTTCAACACGTTTTCTTCCTGTCTGTGATGCAAGTCGGAGGGGCCGATATTGAGTGTCTAGTCGTTCGGATGAGACAATAAACCGAGACACCGTGTGCTACGTTAAATATCCTGCGACAGTTGGAAATAAAAAAAAGAGTAGGTTAATGCCGATGCAAAATTCATCTAATTGCATACTGCATGGTGTTGCACCGCTTTATTAGCCTCATCAGGTGCAAAAAACTAAGACGTAAAACTCCATTCATTTCATTTCTTCTTTTGTCTTATAATTGGGACTTTGGATTCGAACCATATATCCTACCCAATTTTCATTTGGCACAGATCTTAAAATATGGCACGAATCGTACACACGCTCAGTGTGAATTACTGCAAATGACAGCGAAAGCAAATGGCCACTACATGTTCGTGTGCCAAAACAATCGACCTCTGTGGACCCCTGTGTTCACAATACAAAGCAAGTGTTTAAAGTAACAGTGGGGTGTTTGGTTATTACATGACTTGTTACGTCAGGGTCAATCTTGCTTTATTGCTTTTAAACATATTGGTCGACAGGGGCTAGCAAACAGGCTGGGATTAACATATGGGGCTGAACCCTAGGACAATCATTTCATTATACCAGTGACGTAATGACCATCTTCGCTAACTGTGTTCAGTGTCACCATCTTCTCAACTGCTCTGGGGTCGATCGAGATAGTACCTTCGGATTTTTAACCCGGATTCCCCTGTAACTTCCGAGGAGCTGAAAAAGCGTTAAGTCGTTTGGTTGGGATAATACACCGATTGTCATCATAATGTTTCTGCCCCAGAAGAGGATTCGAACCCACGACACCAAAGCGTCTAGCTGACGACAATCAAATTCTCTAAACACCGAGCTATTCCACTGCCAGCGATAGAACAACGTATGAACGTTTACACAGTTAACCCCTTAAATGAGATACTCATTTATAAAATGAATGGAATTTTACGTCCTACTTTTCTGCAACATGTGGGCTAATGAAGACGGATACCACCATGAAGAATGCAATTAGGAAAATTTTGTCAGGACAGCAGCATTAGCCTTCTCTTCTTCGATTTCCAACTGTCGAGGGATCTTTAACGTGCACGACCTGTTATATTTATAGCCAGGCAAGGGCAAGGATAGGTGATAGTTTTCGGACTACGTTTCTCTTTGTTATGTTATTTATCCATGTATTCTTCTTTATTAAAACAGAACCAATTAATTCTGAAGAAATAATAGAAACTGCTAATAGGTCCATTCGTCCGCCTCTCGACATTTTATTTGTTTGTTTGTATGTGATAATTAATGATGTCCACATCAGTTACCTTGGAAACAAGATGTCGTAATGTAACATGTTAATTATTTTGATATACCTGTAATACGGTGGTTTCTATGGGAACAATCTTAGCGACAGATGAGTCTAATTACCTCCAAAAAAGAAAGTTGAAGTGTTTTGCATAGGTTAAATTTGCAAAATATGTAATAGTGTTATATTTTTATTTCACTTTTGCAAAGATAGTAGTTCGACAAAGATCTCTTGATAATAAAAAATACTCCTATTATTTCCTTTATAGTCAAGTCGGTAAAGACAATCTTGTGAAAGAACAGGCAAAATAATTCTTATGTTATGAATTAATTTATTTTGTAAACGGCTCATTAACATTATCAAAAGAATGACTTAAAATCTGTTTTGGTTTATTGCTCGTAGATCACGGGTGAGCGATTTTATGAATAGGATAGATAAATATTATCTAAGCAATATTTATACGGTTTATAATATTTTTTTTGAATATATTTAGGATAGAGATCATATTACAGAAAATGTAACACAATTTTCATATGCAGTGTTTCGTTAATTTACCAACAGCATACTACTCCTGTGTTTAATTTACGCAATATTTCTACAATTTACATTGTTATCATCATTTTATATGGAATACTTTTCCTTAGTTTGAACCCCAGGTACTTATTTGCCTGACAGACGACAATCCATGTTAACTACGAAGTGTTGGTGTAAGTCAAGGAGCTCCCTTTAGACCTTTGTTGTTCTCTTCAATAAACAATGACATAAACAAAAGTCTTATTCCAAAAACAAATTGTTTGTTTATTGAACTTTTGTATGTTTTTGAACATAATGGCCAAAGCAAAATCATATTTGAAAATCGTTAAAAGAAAAAAAAATGAAGCGATTTCTTAGTAATATTATTTATGTATCTTTGCCTCGGGTATATGCCAGGATGTAAAACAGTGTCCTTGTGATATTTTTTATGAGCTAAAAAAGTAAGAAATGTAAATGAAATGCGCCTGTGGCAGTTTGAAACATCACTTTATTATATTTGTTGACCGTTGGAGTAGATCGTCTATCAACGTATTTTAAAGAGATACTACCTCTTAGGATGACCAAAATTAGTCTTTGTTAATCAGTGGATTTACCTGGTGCCAAAACATAAAAGCAGAATCACTAAAATCCTACAAATCAATAAACCTACAAGTTATTATTGAAAAACGCCTAATATTTTTTAGTGCTCTGTTTTTAATTTGGCACCTGATCCACTGATGAATGTATTCTCTCATAGTGCAAGTTTAAAAATCTAAATTATATGTTCATTCTAAGAGGTAGTATTCCTTTGAAACCCACGACAGTTTTTAAGCTATAACCGTTAACCTTTTTGAATATTACCGTTAACCCTTTCTATGTCAAGTATGTTTATTAGCTGGTTTGAATTTGGTTGATTTGTCTACTATTTTATATTTCTGGCTCGTGTCAAAAACTTGAAGGGGTTTGGGGTTGTAATGTTAATACGAGGTCCATGAGGTGTTACTCCAAATGAGTAACAGTTTGTCAGAGGGGGGTGGGGAGAGGGAGAGGGAGAGGGGTCTGTTAGGGTTGCTGACAATTAACCCCATAAAGTCCAATTCGGAGCCGGAGTGATTTCAGTAACTTCTGACGTTAGGACATCGAATTAGCCCTAAGCCTTTTATGCACTTTAACTGTATTGCATTAACATAATCCAGTACAGAACAGTAGGACGTAAAACTCCTTTCATGTTAGTCATTTACGCTGTTTCTGATCACCAGCCCCCAAATTATCGCTAAGCCTTTTATGTATACCTAAACTGTCTTTCATTTCATTTACCCATCATTAGTCAATTCTGGTACAGAAAAAAAAAATAAGACGTAAAACTCCTTTCCCATTAGTCATAACGTTGTTTCTGGTCACAAATCCTCGAATTAGCTCTAAACCCTTTATGTACCTAGAGTTAATATTTGCTCTGTGATACTTAGGTATTAATTTGAGCAATATTATATTAAGAGATGACAGTTAGGAGTTGATTGTTTACTCACATTTCAATATGTTCACACTTGAAACAACCTCTTCAAAAACAGCTTGACCCCTTTCTAAACTTTTGTTATATTTAAAAAGTAAAATTTGACGAATGTCGGTGTGTCATATTTGTTGTCATGTATTATAATGTATTATTTTGTATTATCTTGTATCGTGAATCATGATGTATGCTGCCCAACAATGCAATAAATATCTATCTATACAGGTACATTGAATAGTTCATACTTTAGGCGGAAGTAGGTTAGTTATCTCAGGACCGCATAGCGTGAAATTCTGAGAAACAACATGTTTCAGGTTCTGTTTTTATAGTTCTAGTTCATACTTTATAATGGTGCAACACTACGTGACTCCCGTGCTGAACATTATTGTAAAGGGTTCATTAGATCATTCATTTAAAAGTCTTCGAGAATGGAGTAAGACAGGGAGACGATTTTTCGCCTATCTTATTCATTAACTTTGTAAATGGTTCTTAAATTCTGCAAAGCCCGTCATTTCAGATGGTTCATGGTATTCTCCCCCACACATCGCAGGGTCCTACGCCTATAAAAAGGGCAATCCCCTATTTGTCGAAACTATTTATCTAGAAGTGTGAATTACTTTGAATGGCATCTTTGATGTACTTTTGGTCACTTCAAACATCACTGGATCTTGTCTTGTATTCACTGATTAACCAAACCATCATAAATTCAAAACTGATAGCGGGTAAACACTTGAAAATTGTCCAAGATGACCAATCTGTTAGAAGAGAGGGATATTAATCTGACCAAGGGCCGAAATATTAGTTTACTTTTCTGATTTGAAAATCGTAAACAAATCCGAAGATAATAACATAGGCAGTTTGAAAGTTATTAAAGAGGTCGTAAAGAGTTTTCTAAAATTTTTAAATAAAAGAGCCATTTTCCATCAGTTGTCTGTGATTCCTGGAATGCTCCGTGGTATATGACGCCATTGTCGCTAAAAGCAACTATCGTTATTAACAAGAACGTGAAAAATACCCCGACAATTGTAAATCTAAAAGAATAGGCAAATGCCACTATCCTGTCAAAATTTCCCTTATTGCACACTGCATGAAATTACCCGTCATTTGTCCAATCAGGTGTAGAAAAGAAGGATGAAAAACTCCATTTCATTCTTTCAAGAACCTCAAGCTTTTCTTTATGACACCATTATTGTAAACTATCTGACCAAAATCTCATGATTGCATTCCTTCTTGTTACAAACCTCGCCTTCGGACCATACAAACTTCATCTTGAATTCATCTGTCACTCTAGCGGATTATCAGCTTAGAGAATTTTTCTAACTTTCAACTTCACTAAATCTATTTATAATCATTCTAAATAACTTAAAATCAGTGAATCGAGAAATGAATCGTCTACTTTCACGCTTTCCACATGATTTCAGTAACCCTAGACTTTAAATAGGCAGAGTTTAGCATATTAAAGGGATTGTAAAGGGGTTTTCTAAACTTTTTATGTGTATCTGGACCACCACTTTGTGGTGTCTATTTGAACCATTCTAATTTTCAGTCAGACGTCTGTGGTTCTTGCAATTCCATTTAAACTGTGTGTTTAATGACGTCACTATCGCAAAGTTCCATGTAATATAATTATGATATGATGTATTGGTATACTAGCTCATAAAAGCTTTCTTTTTACTGGTATTGCAAGAACCACAGACGCCGGATTCAAAATTGGAATGGTGCAAATCTATGCTATCAGTGTCTCTGATACAGATAGAAATGTTAAGAAAACCTCGGTACAATCCCTTTAAGGGACGCTGTAAGGGGGTTGGCTAGACAGAGATCTATACGTTTTAAATTATAGAGGTTTTATTGTTATATTTTTCTCTTTTTCTCATCAAAATTGGTTTAGGATTTCACCAATCTACAATTTCATCCTTTAACTTTCATAAATAGATCTCCCTTGGAGTTAAAAGCTTGATTGTAATCCCTTTTGATCCCTAACAGACTCCCTGTGTCTAATCCCTAACTGACTGACCATCGGTCAGCTCTCATGAGTTGACCAGCCTCCTTATTTCTTTATTTCACCTCTCAGTGGTCTCATTATCTTGTCAATCAAAATCGCTCACGGTTTTGTCTGTTTTACAGATTTTAAACATTTTCATTTTACAGTTATTTGCAATGTTTTTTTTCTGATACCTGATCCCTTTTTAAAATCATTGAGTCGAGGCAATATTGATATGCACGACAAATTTACATGATTTCATATAGACATATTTGGTATTTGGCTTACATGTATGCGGACTTTATGAAACGACTGTCCAATAGACGCCGTCGATAAGAAAAATTCGCAGCACCTGATATGCATGAATAATCAATCTAATATGCATTTAACATGGGTGTAAAGCAAGGATCGCTATTTAGACCATGTCTTTTTACTGCTTCTTTAAACGACCTTCAGAAACGAGGCGTCTTTGACATTTAATACCTTGAGAAGATTTGATTTTAATTACGATTTTATAAACTTATATCATGCAATAAAGAAATCTGTCCTGTCATTAATATCGAAATAAGCTATGATTGTAATTCTAACTTCAAGCACGGGGGTAGTTTATATTATTTCTTAATTTCTATCTAGTTTTTCAGTGAAAATATTCTCAATGCCTTTAAAATCTTGAGATTCTAACGGACGCCCAAACAGGGCCTTAAGGTGCGGGCACACGAGAGGTCTTAGTCGGAGACTTTTGTCGCCGATTTGAGTCTTGTCTTGAGTTTCAACGACTGACATGGGAACACGAGGAGACAAAAATCTCCTGTCGGTTGTTTTCCACCTCTGTCGATAATCACGCGCGTAGCATGCAATTGAAGACTATCAGCGACAATTATCAAACTTGTTTGATATTATAAATCCTGTCGGGGATGTGATAATCTTGTCGTGGAATCACGGGCACACGCAAAATTTTCTCAAGACTCTAATCGGCGACAAAAAACTCCGACAAAGACCGCTCGTGTGCCCCACCTTTAAAGGGATTCTTGTCACAAATATCCCCTGATATTTCCGCTTGAATATTATTTTGAGGTGGTGTGGAAATGTTGAAGACCAATAATTTCAATACTACATGTCAAGAAATGAGATCGTGGGACATAATTTTTTGAATTGATCTTTGATCAGCTTTGGTAGTTATTCACTTAAAAAAAAATATTTCAGCACAAATGTGCCATCAAAATATTTAAAGGTAATTGAAAAGATCGTTTAAAAATATTTACTTGCTATTTATTACTTTAAGTTAATGCTTTATGCGTAACCGTGGTGTTCTGCACGAAATGTCGTCAAGTGTCGATTTACACCACGAATATCTATTATTCTTAAAAGAAATTTGATCCATGAATATAGACAGGAAGACAAGTGTATGTATTGTAAGAGAAAGAGTGTATTTGAATTCAAATGAAGTTTTATTTTTAAAGAGATAAATTCGCGTAGATTTTCTTTATACTAACAAGTCCAATTTAATCCTTAATTTTTCGCGATCTTCAAAGACCCTAAACCAGTTATTCTGTTCGAATTTCTCGTCAGCCTTTTGGCAAATGTGGTGTTTAAATTTCCCCACAACCCATTTAGTGTGGTAACAACCCATAGTGTAGTAACAATCCATATTGTGGTAACAACCCCTATTGTTGTAAAAAACCATATTGTGGTAACAACCCCTATTGTTGTAAAAAACCATATTGTGGTAACAACCCCTATTGTAGTAACACACCTATTGTGGTAACAACCCCAATTGTTGTAAAAAACCATAGTGTGGTAAATTTGAAAAATGTTATTTTAACAGCCTCTATTGTGGTAACAGTGAATAATCACCATGTATACAATTTATGTAGATCTACCCAGCCTACACTAGCGGTATATCAGTTACTAACTAGATCCAATATCGACTAGGTAAACTCAGTTGTAGGGTTTTAGTAATAGTTATAATCTCCACTAAACAAATATTTCATAATTTATACTCGTGTCAGGGTCAAAGTGGGCTTACCGTGTCGTAGGGGTAAACATTTTGTATGGGGGAGGGGCATGGGAAAGTTACATAGAAATATAAAAATATGGAAATACTACTGTTAAAATAGTGCTCAATACAGTAATTGTAGAGCGATATAGTACTACCACTGTTAAAATAGCGCTCAATACATCAATTGTAGAGCGATATAGTACTATCACTGTTAAAATAGTGCTCAATACAGTAATTGTAGAGCGATATAGTACTACCACTGTTAAAATAGCGCTCAATACAGTAATTGTAGAGCGATATAGTACTACCACTGTTAAAATAGTACTCAATACATCAATTGTAGAGCGATATAGTACTATCACTGTTAAAATAGTCCTCAATACATCAATTGTAGAGCGATATAGTACTATCACTGTTAAAATAGTCCTCAATACATCAATTGTAGAGTGATATAGAAATACCACTGTTAAAATAGTACTCAATACATCAATTGTAGAGTGATATAGAAATACCACTGTTAAAATAGTACTCAATACATCAATTGTAGAGTGATATAGAAATACCACTGTTAGAATAGTACTCAATACATCGATTGTAGAGTGATATAGAAATACCACTGTTAGAATAGTACTCAATACATCGACTGTAGAGTGATATAGAAATACCACTGTTAGAATAGTACTCAATACATCAATTGTCGAGTGATATAGAAATACCACTGTTAAAATAGTGCTAAATACATCAATTGTAGAGCGATATAGAAACACCACTGTTAAAATAGTGTCCAATACATCAATTGTAGAGTGATATAGAAATACCACTGTTAGAATAGTGCTCAATACATCAATTGTAGAGCGATGTAGAAGTATTAAAACGTATCAGAGCGTAAGTAAGAGCCGAAACGTTTCAAGCTAGCTAGCCATATGAACAATTTATAAAGTATGCCTCATTAGTTTTTAAACGCGAGAGATAAATACTAATCAAATATTATAGGTAATAGGATAATGGGAATTTGATTAAAAATAAACAAAGTGGACAACTGTGTGGTCAGTTACAATACTAATTATATCAGAATTGACCTCTTATAACACTGGTCATCATTGAAGGGATCAAGGCGTCGAACTTCTATAGGTAGGGGTCGGGGGATAGGCCAGGGCCACTTCTACTAAAGAAAGAGGGGATATTTTTTATATTTGAGATGAATGCTCATTCGACACTCCTCGGTAGTTTCTGTAAAGCCGTATAAGCACTATAGCATAACTTTCACTCTAGGCCTTGTGATGAATATTCAGCCAGTTTCAATATTTATGAAATGTTCAATATGTAAATATTTATCATAAATAATCGAGTATGGTGTTTAACAATATTATGATAATTATTCTGAGATAATTGGGTCAAAGTTTCGGTCTGTAATTTTGCAAACATCAGCTGTATACTTATTTCGATTTTTTCACTTTCATCGATCCTTCTAAAAGGGATTGAAAGCCGAATTTCTCTCAAAAAAAGGAGAATTCAAACCCATGGCAGATGTGCACCTAGAAGATGACAACCCAAATCAAACCTTTGGGCGGAATTAGGCGGAGTCTTATACTTATTTTGCCACCGATAGAATATTTTGACAATGATCTTGTCACAAACTCGTTATCAAACTTATTAAATACGTTTTGACAGATGTCGTCCAGCTTATCAGGATCAGTGATCTTTAGATGGGCATATTACTTGAATTTCATTGAGGTACTCCTAAATATATTTTGATTCATTTACAATTATGTATCTCAATTATAAATATTGCATGAGCTATTAACCCCCTTCTTCATTATCCGTGTTAATAGGGTTAAATTCTTACCCTAGGGCACGCCGATTAACCTTGTTTTATTTTCATTAAAGATTCGGGTGCAATTTGGTGTTTAAGGGGTTAAGCAATACAAACGTGTACAAATTAAATATGAAGTATAATGGCGTTGTTGGGGTTAATAAGAACATGAAGCGTTAAGACAAACATTGATAATCGTTACAGGGATACAGTCATCAAAATATCCCCTTTATAGGAATTTTAGGTTAATTTTGCTGTCAAGTGATGTAACGAAAGCACAGACACAGGCATGTAGGCATAACCTCTAGTGAGAGAGTATTGTTTGGGCAGTTAGTTTGAATATAATTTGAATATATGAAATGGAAATCCATAATCTTGGGGTGACTTTTCTACGGAATTAACCGAAATAAAGAATAATATTAGCGAGATTTTGCCTAATTGGGGACCTTAATTGTAACGCGTGAGTTTCCATTCTGAAAAGAGATACAGATAGCTGAAATGTGATAAGTTGGTAAAGCAAATGACTATAAAGATAATTGAATTGAGCTTTATCAGCTGATATAGCAGCGTTGTGTATGATAAGCAGCAATGACGGGGGTGGCGCCATGTACTGTATAGTTACCCCTCATCCCCTGTAATAAAATTTTGAGGAAATAGACCAAATATGGTAGCATGTAACTACTGAATGTAGAAGTATCTTACTTGGACAGTTCGAAGACTTAGCGACATGCTTATAATTGTTCCCCTGATCTTCTACAAATATTGTACTTCGGACTAAAACTGATCGAAAAACTCATTTCAACTGACCACAAAAACATTAAAGAATGAATAAAACAAGCGATAGTCTGTAACTTTGTCGGTGATTTTGAGATATTTTCCCAATGAAATGTTGACTCAAGTGTAGCCCATAGTCCCACCGACTCAGTCTTACAATTGTTATATTGTTATGTTGTATTTCATGTATGTCGTTGACAATCCATCAAGCACACGAGGCCAAATTTCCCACAAAATTACTTAGTTTTTAGCCTATCATCAACACAATAGGTTTCGCAATTATTTTGTTGGAATTTTTTCTATGTGTGCGCGAGGTATTGTTAATTTTCCATGCGAAATTCCGATGATTTGATTTTATAATCTCAGTCTAACGTCATGACGTCATGAGTAATTTGATGCACTGACGTCAAGGAGCACAATCTAATAAAATGACGTCATATCGTCATGAACACAATTCGATGCAATGACGTCCTTAAAACAAATCAGACGCGATGAACACAATCAGATACGACGAGACAATGAACACAATTCGATACAATGACGTCTTTACACAAATCAGACGCGATGAACACAATCAGATACGACGAGACAATGAACACAATTCGATACAATGACGTCTTTACACAAATCAGACGCGATGAACACAATCTAATACAGTAACGTCATGAACAATCAGGTAAAGCAAGACCATGAACACAATTCGATACAATGACGTCATCAAAACAATTCAGACACGATGAACACAATCTAATACATAAAAACTTCTTATATGATAGAGAGGGGGGCAATGTAGGTACTCTACTGAAGTGATGACCATGTTAAATGTAGCACTATTAGGACTTTGATATGGTTTTTCTGATTTTTCGTTGTAGGTGAATTCGTCGTTCCTGATTTTGTGTCAACAGAATTGGGTGGAACTATACGACTGGAATGTAAACTGGTTGGACAATATCGATGGTATGCCATCGCTTGGAAAAAAACATCCGAGGATGGAACCGTGAAACAATTAGTGAATTTACCTATTGATACCCGACAGCCGGAATGGAACAAAGAAGCGTCTAATATTTATGGATTCCGCTATTCCCCTATCATTAACATGGACGGTGAGATCACTGAGTTCAGTCTAAAAATCAAAAATGTGGATTGTTCGGATAGAGGAAAGTATTCGTGTATAGTGACTGGAAATTTCCCTGAGAAGACCAAAGATGTAACAGTTGAAGCTATATGTAAGTGACAAGCTTTAGAATCATTTTCAGCAGTTTAATACTACTTTGAAAACCATCGTATCATGAATACGGGTTTTGAAATGGTCTTATTTACACGAGGAAGTATGACGAATGGGGATGTCGTTTGTACACGATGTTAGAAACCCTGACCCATGATGTCTTATCAGATCAAGCGACCAAATTGACCAGCTCTGAGCAATCGGGCGGTCGCAAAGACCTAAACGCTCGGGTCGAAGACAAGTATACATGGGCAATTAATGGTAACTTGTGGCATCTGCGATTTTCCAGTCGATCAAATCAAAACGATTGACCAGATTCCCCCAGATTCTAAAAGTTGCTAGAATGATATGAGTTCTGTTCATGAGCCGCATTCTTCTTACAGAACCATTCGCCCTTCTAATATTATGGAAGGGTATTTGTGCCAGAAGTCGGTGTTACATATAAATGTAAAACCATCCTTTTTGTCAAAGCTTATGATTCACGATTGCTGTTTTTGCTGATGCTAATGCTGTTTGATTGACTTTCAGATTGGTTTCAGATTGATTTTATTAGAGTGCCTAAATATTTCTTTTTGTTCATTTTCAGCCTTGCCAACTTCACCGACAATAGAATATGATAAACTAGTAATAGAAAGAAACTCTACGTTCGAATTAACCTGCGAGGCGGAGATCGGGTTACCCTCTTCTAATATAGTCTGGTTACGCAAGACTAAAGATTCCAATGTGTTCGAGAGACTGGATGATCAAGGCAGGAGTGCCGTTACTGATATCACAGCTTGTGAGAAACGAGAAAGTTCGTCAATTGATATTTTTGTGTCCGATGAATCCGATGGTTCTATATACAGATGTGCCTTACATGGGCGCCATAATGAGGCCAAGTTCTATGATGAAGTCAAGGTCGAACTAGCAGGTTTGTAGCCAAATAGAAAAGGAGTTTTACGTCCTATTTTTCAGCATTTTTCTCAGGCTAATGATGACGGACAACTTCGTGTAGTCAGCAATTATGGAAGTCTGTAGCAAGAAAACACGGTGCTTGTGGAAACAGAAAACAGCGGTTTAACAAGAAAAAAAACGAAAGAGTTATGTCCCTTCTTTCTACGTCCAAACCAAAAAATGTGGCGGACATTTATAGCATCATTTGTCTCAAATTGAACTGCAAACGCCGATAGTGTTTGCTTTTTCCGAATGAACAAAACCGGATATGACGTGTTTTGTTATTTTATAAGCGTGAGAAAAATGCTCCGATTTACTACTTTCAGAAATTCCAACCACGGCAGATCCCGGGAACGATTCGGACTGTGATGGAACTGTTTGTATTTCCGAAAATAAAGGTAACGTCTACCCATCAGTTTACCCCTGGGGTATATCCTGGGTATTTGGGGTGGGGGAATGCCGAAAGTCACAAAAACTGGAAGCTCTGGCCTTCTGTCAGTATCGTCTGAAATCATTCTGTGGGCATTTTATGCTAAAACATACGTGACCTGATGCAGTAGCGGATGGATGGGGGACAACTGGCCAACTGCTGAAGCTGAATTTAAAGTTTGGTTACTCTGTGGTGGTGTCATAGTCGCAAGCCTCTCATAGAGCGTCTTAGAGGGTTCTCTTAAGAAAATTTTATCAAAAATGAATCTATTTTGTGCATTCCGACACATATTTTGTAGAAAAAAGTAGACATTTAGATTTGTCGAAAATAAAGTGGGGGGTACAATTGGGGGCAGATGCCTCCCTGTACCCTCACTGGCGCCGCCACTACGTGGTAGGTTGTTAAGGAGGGGGGGGGGTTGGTACTCTGGAAAATTTTCTAATGTAGGAAGTCGGAGAATACATTTAACGCGACTTTGGAAGTGAAATTGTAGTAAAACAATTAAGTTTTCATTTTTATTGCCGCCTAAATACGTCACTGATCTGATGAGCTATCTCAACCGACCCTAGGGAAAAATGATACGAAACTGGTACTTGGTGATGTTTAGCCGTCGAAATCACCGGAATGAGGAGAGTGTAAATGAGAAGTTGTGACGTTCTATCTGCTTCTCGAGAAAAGGATGTGAAGGGACGTAACTCTATTTAGCGAAATCTTGCGCTTTTGTGATGAAACACTTTCGGGAGTATATCAATATACTGGGGGTGATGTATAAATTCTGTATTTTTTCTATTTTCAGACCCTACAACCAATGATTCTGGAAACAGTTCGACAGTGAGGGTTTATAGTTTTATTTTATTATCATTATCATTATTGTATCAAAGTCTGTAGTCATCTGCCATCTTCGTTAGAAATAAAACAGTTTCTTTCCAACCGCTCAACTGAAATACCTGAGTAGGCTACAAAATTTCACGGACTTCACAATATTGCTAATATTATAGTTAAGATTTCTATGTATTCTACAACGTACCGAAAATATCTTAGGCCTACTGGAGGTACAATCGCGATCATTCGGCAATCCTCGTCAGTTTCCGTAAAACTGAATAGGTTGCAGAGCGCTAGCGTATGTTTCACGGTAGGCCGTTTGAGTCGCGATTTACGTTACAAGAAAATGTAAAATTGATGAAATATTGGAATTTTGTCTGCGATTTAATTTGACGAAAACACAGGAAAAAGATAGCAAAATCTTGGTTAATGCCATGGTGTGATTCGGAAGGGGAGCATGTGATTGTGAGCGCCATCTGCATCCAACAAACTTAACACCCCGCTTCAGGCTGTAAGAGTTGATGGTAATAATACCAACCAAAACGTCTATATTTTTAATAAAAATCGATAATCTCTGATATTAGCAATACTGTTTTTCGGTCAAGTGGTTGACGTATACTATACCAGCCTAGCTCTTCATATTTCGTCGTGTTCACTCATTGTAAATCTAAATAACTTGCTCTTTCAATCGTGTTCAGATGGATTACGTTTTATTCACAGGAAGTATAGGCAATGCTTATTAGGAACAAAGCAAATAATTGGTTGAATTGTATATGAGAAGCTGAACTTATCGTTATTATGAATGTCTTCAGATTCACGTCATAAGCTACATGTAAAAATATGTATATTGATTCACTGTCGTTTTTCATATTGTAATACATGGTTTTATTTTCATTTGTAAATTTCACTCACAGGCTAATTAATTCTGTAGGTTGTCTATGGGACGCTACTCTGTCAGTCGTTTGTTCAAAACAGACCACAGTTAAATTTTTATTCGGCATTACCATGAATTCAACGGTAGGCGTGTATCTAAGTAATTGATGAAGTTGAAAACAAGCCTTACTTTTTGAGTGTCTGATTTAAATTCCTCATCAGAACAGCTAGTTTGGTTGAAAAGTGGGTGCTTACCCTAATAAGCTTACCTATAGTCACTGGCCGTGGCCTACCCTTTTAGAAGCATTTAAGCATTAGATATATTTGTTTGTGTCAATCATTTTGTATGTGAATAATTTTGTATATGTATAATTTTGTATATATACAATTTTGTATATGTATAATTTCGTATATGTACAATTTTGTATATGTACAATTTTGTATGTGTATAATTTTGTATGTGTATGATTTTGTATATGTATAATTTTGTATGTGTATGATTTTGTATATATATAATTTTGGATATGTACAATTTTTGTATATGTATAAGTTTGTATGTGTATAATTTTGTATGTGTATAATTTTGTATAATTTTGTATATGTATAATTTTGTATACCTGTATGTTTGTATGTGTGTAAAAAGTTTTTATTATATTGAATATCTGTTTCGCTTCACGGAATCTTGTTCATGATTTTTACTGTTCATCAATTGTGTATATATATTTTACATTGTAAAATAAATTTAAAATGTCTTCTTTTCTGTGTACAATAAGGGAAACTCTCTCAAGACAGCACCAATACTGGTGAATTTGTTGTAATGAATATGTAACACACTGAGCCTTGCTTTATTTCTTAAAGGGGCAACTAGATGCTTTTCTGTGTGCACTATAACAAGAAGGGCAAAGTAAACTCAAACTGTTAATTTGCTTTTTGGGTTTTCAATTTTCAAATCAGACCAAACATTCCTTTCGTTTTTTCATAGCTTTTATTTTTAGTTAGGCACTTCAGTTAGGGTTTAAAGACTGCCCTCTTGAACATTTATTGACACGGTCAGCCAATCAAATCTCTACCCTCTTCAACACTGGGATTTTGTGACACAAACAAAACGTGCAATCAGTGTCTATTGCTTCTAGAAATTCATCTTTTGTTAACTTCAAACAATCCCAACATTCCAAATAAAACAATTTGTGTTTTTTCAATTCACACTTTCATTCATAAATTCACAGGTACTTCATCATAACAAAATCAAGATTTAAAAAAGAAATACAGTAATATGAGTGGTTAATAACCTTAAATTTAAAATCTATCTTGGACCAATCAGATGATCAGACATCCTGTTCCGCCGAAAATGTTACATAATAACTTTCGAAATATTTGAAATTTTCATTGAGAAATATCTAATATTTGACGGAAATGGATCTTATGATATTTCGAGAAACAGGGGCCAAAACTCTAAAATTAAGTTTTTGTAAACCAGACACCAAACATGTTTTTTTATAGTCTCTGTTCATTTTCTGTTAATTTCAAGCACTAATAGATATATAAATACATGTAATACGCCTAATTCTTTCCCAGAGTTATTTTCCATCATCCCATTCATCTCCATATTGGTTCTTCTTACCTGGAAAAATACATCATTATAGAGTGAAATTAAAACAATACAAGCTTCTTATGCGATAATATAACTAGAGGTTTGACGAGCTAAAAATTGAACATGTTTTCAAGGGCAATAACTCATTAAATATCTTTCGATTTCTCTGATTTTCAATTGGGTTCATCCTTAGGTGATTACCAACACTAACACTAAGTTTAATCAAGTTACATTCAGTTACAAATTTCCTTAGTGATCGACGGAGTGTAGCACTGAACTACATACAAAAAAGACAATGGAACAAATCTTGTAGCAGAAAAGTAGGACATAAAACTCCATACATTTCAATTCTTTACAATTACCTTTTCCTTTGTTTGTGTTGTCTGCCATTCTAGGTTTGCTCCAGTCTACCTCTCCCATACGCTGCATATCAAATTTAGGTTTTGAAGTCGCAGGTTGGTTTCCGCTATATTGTTCTCTATGTTTCCGTCTCAATTCATCATATGTCACATTTTGTTTTATTGTTTCATTTTCTCCATCATCATAATTAAACGCTCCTGAAGAGAAAGAAATTATATATATTTATTCAATAGTATCTATGGCGACCATTGTCTTACAATAACCTCGTATGCAGATGGAAGAAAATCTTGTTTAATGATTAGGCAGAAGTTATATCCGCATTACAACATATAGTTCGTTGGCTGTTTAGAGTTATCTCTCTTTGATTGCATAAAAATAATATCATCAGAACAGGACTGTGGTAGAAAACTTGTTAGATTCTAATGGAGACTAAAAATATTAGATATGAATGACATGACACCACTCTCCCCTCCCCCAACTTACCCCCTCCCCCCCAACTTACCCTCTGTATCAGGTTGTGTATTACTATATTGTTGTGGGTAACCAGCCATACTTGCTGCCTGCTGTTCATTCTGTGTTATCTGAAGATACTCCTGTTGGCTGGAACACAGTCAAAAAATACAATTTAATGTAAGAAAGAAAGAAATATCCAGGCCTAGTCCTATATTTAACAAGGATTACAACTTAGGTTCATATTTAAGGATCCTTTCTACCAGTTGGTCTATTGCTAAACCACTTTTCCTGATTCTCTGTTTACAGTGGGGTTGACTGAAATTATGAGGGAAGATGACTTAATTGAGGTCAAAGGATTTTCAAACGCCGAAAAAAAATAAAATAAAATAACATCCTGTAGTGTACAATGAGGGAAATTTTGTCCTTTTTTTATCGATATGTCAGGCACCCACTTCCCAAGGCTAATAAAAAATTAACAATGCATAACAATAATTTGAACATACGTTATTTTTCCAGTTATTAATTGACTATAGGTAGAATTTGGTATTCTCGTTTCAAATTTCTTTTTGCACTTTGGTAAATAGGCAATTTTACCAGCAAAATACCCAGTAAATAAAGCCACTGAAAATAATCATGGCATGAAGACAGTATAAATAGTCACAGAAAGAGAGTAGATACAAATGATATGAAGTGTGCAATGAGGGCAACTTTGCTAGCACCTGGGAATCAGCCTACTCTTTTTGGATATTCAATTGTTATTTAAATTTGCACAACCAGTAGCACATTGGGCTAGTTGGGTTTCGGTTATTGTTTTATCTGCACAAATGGACACTTTTATCAGTCAGCCCCTAAGTGTTTGATGACGTCACTAATCACAAAATATGCTTTTTTACATGAGTGACAATAAGTGACGTCATCAAATGCTTAGTTTTAGTGTAATTGCAGGAACCACAGACATCTGATTGAAAATTGCAATGGTGCAAATTGATGTTATTAGTGTCCCAGATAGACATAAAATATTTAGAAAACCTCTTTGCAATCCTTTTAAAGCAAACATTTTCAAATCATGACAAGGTAGATAAAGACTCAGTGATATAGCTTACCAGTTAGTCCTAGATATCTCCCCTTTATTATTCCTAGATGTCTTAAATAATGGGTTCCAGCACCCATTACAAATGATATTGGTAAACCTGAAAATATTGTGAAGAAAGGGAAAGTACATGAAATGAGTAAAAAATTGACACAAATTGGTGAAAACTTGACATGAATGGATAAAAAATTACATGAAGTGTTAAGATGTTGACAAAATTGGAAAAAGTTGACCCAAATGGATAATGGGATACAAAATTGACATTAACAACAAATTGTTTGTTCCTGATATTACTTACAGCTATAAAACAAACTTTCATTCTGGCATTCTTTCAGTATAGCTTGTTCTTCTGGTGTTAGAACGAGCTAAAACAAAATATTAAATTAAATACCATAAGTATAAATTGGTGCAGTATGAGGATGAGAGTTGACACTGAATGCTCTGTTAGTTCAATGATGGACTGTGATATTACTAAGTATTCACTTGTATTCATGGTATGCATATTGCTGATGGCCTGAGACAGCCAATCAAATCACTGAATTTCATCATTTTCACTACTTGCTGATCGATCTAGGTTTGCAATAAATAAACATAACTAGATGTTAAAACTACAGGACTTAAATAGACTTTAGTCTTTAAATTCATAGTGTGAATATTATGTTTTAAGTGTGAAGTGCAAATTAGGTCTATTTCGATGCACAGTAACTAAAACTTTGACTATAAATCTTGTCTACACAAACTGTAGGTAGATACATATCGTTAGGATCAAAGTGTACGGTAACGTTATTACCGTCTGCGTGTTTGCTTTTATAATATATTTACATAAGCTTTGCAAAACCGAGACACCATTCAATCAGTCGACGATATTGCTGACTATACAGAAGCATACCTTCATCTTGAGACCTACGACTTGTGAACGCTGTGGATCGAACTGCTGTCTATCCTGGGCAGACATTCTGTCAAAATCTAAAGCTGTTAAGCTTGTATCATGCAGATAAAAACCATTAAAAGTTTTGTTGTTATATTGTTTCGGCCATCTTGTTGACCTTCACCTTAAAGTCTTTTGACTACCGAAGTTTCTCTTACACAATACCAAACAGTATCAAAATAAATACCCGTCTTTTCACAGCCGAAAACTGATGTAAAAGTGGTTTACAATGGTACTCATTAGTTGGGACAGTAGCTACGAAGAACAACATCTGACTTGTGATCAATGAGATTTAAAAAATGACGAAATATTGATATGAAATCTTTAATAATAACAAAATATTTTCACTGTTAGAAAAGTACTCAATACATCAATTTAGAGTGATATAGAAATATTAAAATAGTTTTATAAGAAATGTTCAATATACAGAAATCAAAAAAAATAATCAAAAAAATAACATCATGCCATCATCTCTTTAATGCCCAATACTAATACATATTTTTACCCTGTTTCACTGAAGCAGGTAGGCCTAAACCTTATACAATGGAGATAATAAGCCTAGTTTAAGAGGCTTAGTCATGTATCCTATCAAAAAGAGAGACGTGAGGTAAGACAACAACCACAAAAACTAATATCAAATGAATTATTGGCACACTTCTATACTCATCCAAATATGACGTTACTATCATAAAAGCAGTAAATAATATAAAGGCATTTATGATTTCTATTAACAATCTCCTATATAAATTATTCATAAAAAGTAAAAACAATACAAAAGAGATAAGTATCAATTTGTACCATTCCAATTTTCAAGCAGACGTCTGTGTTTCCGGCACTTCCACTTAAACTAAGTCTTTGATGACATCACTCATCACGAAACGCCTTATGTGATAAGTGATGTCATCAAAGACTTATTTTTAGTGGAATTGCAGGAACCACAGACGTCTGATTGAAAATTGGAATGGTACAAATTGATACTATCAGTGTCCCGATACACATAAATTTAAAAAAAAAAAACTTCTTTATAATCCCTTTAACTTATTTAAATTTTTCAGAGATATAGTCAGACATATGAGCAAAAAATATTTTCTTAAACAGAGTATTTACATAGAAATGTAAAAGACACTGCCTGATATTTTATCATTTCTATCAGACATACCTGGCAACAATAGCCAAAATAAGAATCCTGTATCAAATCTAGTCATATATGGCATGGTTTAAAAAGCAGTTCACTCATATTTCAGTATCCAAATGGATATTTCATTGCTTGATATAGATATAAGCCTAGCATATATTTTACATAAGTCATGGATTCTGATTGGCTACTACAGTTACGATATTCGTAAGTTTAGGATAATATGTGCTTCACAAAAACTGTGACACTATCCATTTGGCATCTTTACAATGTCAAGCTATTACAAACATCTTTACCATATCAAGCTATTACAAACATCTTTACAATGTCAAGCTATTACGATGTTCGTAATAGCTTAACATTGTAAAGATGTTCGTAATAGCTTGACATTGACAGTTATGAAATATTTTCAGATGAATATTTTCTTTTTTGTCCACCCTACACATCTGATATTTTAGAACAAATTGTTCCTAGGCATCTTCAGGTTCAACGTTCACATCTCCGTTCACATCTCCGTTCATTATCGGACTAAGCTCCTTCCCTTTCTGAAAAAAAAAATTAAAATGATCATAAATCAAAGATAAACCAATTAAGAGATATAATAAAAGCCTCCACATTCCGAAAGCTATTAATAGAGTCTACATAACTAATATTTCGGTTTGTGAATTTGTCATCTCTTTCAGAGAGTTCACACATTGTAATGTTTATGTGATATGTAGGTTTGTCAACTGGTCATCTTTCAGAAGAGTCCTAAAAGCTAATTTAATGTTCATTTGGTCATTAGGTCTGTCCACTCTGCAGCTCTTTTAGAAACAACATTTTGGGTTTTAAGTATTGACTCTCTCAAAAAGTTACTAATGACACTAACAAAACAAAGCTTGCATCTCAGAGGACTGACATTAGATTCGTCAACTTGTGAGAGTCCACAAGAGTGCTTCCTTCACAAGCATCACCATAGCTGAATCATAGTTCTTTAAATCAAGATAAATTTCTACCTGTTTTGAAGGACAGAATCTTTTCTTGGAGAAGAACATGGCGATACAGAACAGTATAAAAACTCCAACAGTTATCGTTGTAACTTGAATAGCTTGGGTTAATTTCATTGGTTCCTGAACTTTTGTTTTAAACAAGGCTGCGGATTTATCATCTATTACTGCACTCTGTAAAAAAAAGTTGGTTACAGAAATTCTGGTGAAGATTAGGACACTGCTGGAACAAATGAATAGCTTGATTGTTGCCTGCTAGGACAGTGGAATAGCTCAGTCAGTAGCTTGTTGGATTGTCGTCTGCTAGGACAGTGGAATAGCTCAGTCAGTAGCTTGTTGGATTGTTGCCTGCTAGGATAGTGGAATAGTCCAGTCAGTAGCTTGTTGGATTGTCGTCTGCTAGGATAGTGGAATAGCTCAGTCAGTAGCTTGTTGGATTGTTGCTGCTAGGACAGTGGAATAGCTCAGTAGATAGCCAATTGGATTATCGTCTGCTAGGACAGTGGAATAGCTCAGTAGATAGCCAATTGGATTGTCGTCTGCTAGGACAGTGGAATAGCTCAGTAGATAGCAAATTAGATTGTCATCTGCTATGACAGTTGAATAGCTCAGTCCGTAGCTCGTTGAATGGATGTCTGCTAGGACCTCTTATGCTGTGGGTTTGAATCATCCTCATGCCATGGCCAATGCTTCCAAGGATGGGCCAGGTGTTGCCGTGTTGGCCTTCAAAATATAAATTTACTTACTTCATTCAACCAGAGAATTGGTAAAAACATTGATTTTAAATTGGACGTTTGTCTAAAACAAAACAAAACAAAGAATTTTATCATTCTTCAGTCTATAAGCTTTCAGCTTTTAAGCTTGAGCATAGACAAATTCTCACTTGTAAAGCACTTATAAAGCAGGGAGTGCTCACCCTTCTGGACCACTTAATGTCACTGTGAATGTAATCTTGTATCCCCACCTAAGTGTCAACATAGCTTATAATATTTATTTAGAACCTTCATCTTTTAATTTTGTACTTTGAGTAATTTGAGAAGTGGTGCAATGGCCAAAGTAATGATATAAGGGGAGATAAAAACGTACGTTAGATATGAAACATTAGTTATATGTATATTAATTTGTAATTTTTTAGCAGCATTCATTGTTGTACCAGTTATCTAGAAATATAACAGAGAAACCAGCTGGATTAAAGAGATACAGTTCTTATTGTAGGGTAATTAGAATTCATTCTGAAAATTAGATAGCCGAAATTAAGCTCCATCAGCTGGTGATGGCGAAGCAAATTATTGGACATCTAAATCCATCTGACGTCATTCACTCACACACAAAAATCTATTGTTATCCTGTGGGCCCCAATTTAGATTATTTTTTTATTCAATTGATGTCCAACCAGTCAAACAAGTCGAAATTGTAAAATTAAAGTGATACAGGCAGCTATAAAAGTCTAAGTCTTCTCTTAACGATCTTAGCAATAAGATGTCCTAGGGTCTTAAATTCTAACCCTGTTCCTAGAACATCCAAGGGCTTGGAATTTTGAACTTACTGGATCTAAATCTAAAATTTTTGAGGAATGGGATACAAGCTACGTAATCTACAAACAATCCTAGCGCTAGGATGTCCTAGTGTCTTAAATTCTAACACTGTTAGGACATCCTAGCACTAGGATCCTTTCAAGAATACGAGGCCAGAATAATAAACTTACTGGTTCTAAATCTATAATAGTCTGATGCTCCTCTGTATTGGGGTGTAAACCATATACACTGTTTATAATAGAGGGATCTGCTGCTAGGAAGTGGGGCTGGGATAACACTATAGGGGCCGCTGAAATATAGATACATGATATGAAATATATTGGCTGGACATGCAGGGCTCTTGATTATTCTTTTTTTTAGCCAGACATGTCCGTAATAGAAATTCAAATATTAAATATAAAGACACTTTTATTTTCAGCACCAATGGAATTGTACTTATTAATTCCATTTCAGTCCTATGGAAAAATCAGGTTCTCATGCCCCATCCCCTCTGTTTCCTTTTAGTACAAAACTTACATTGTCTGCAGGCACTGACATCTACAACCCCTGAAGGGAGACAACCCTCAGCCTCAGTACAGAAACCCTTATTGGCAGGGTTAGCCGTGGAATTCTCAAACAGACTTGGCGGGGCTACGTATCGGTACAAATCTATTCCCTTTAATGTGTATTCATATCGGTACAATAGATCTAGGGACCTGAAACATACAGAAAAAATATTGCAGGCGTCTGAAGTTCCTGCAATTCCAATAAAACTTAGTGTTTGGATGACGTCACTAATCGCAAAGGCATCATGTGATAAATCATATTTCTCGATTGATGACGTCATCAAACACTTAATTTTAGTGGAATTACAGAAACCACAGACATCTGATTGAAAATTGAAATGGTGTAAATTGAAGCTATCAGTGTCCCTGATACACATACAATTTGAGAAAACCTCTTTACAATCACTTTAAAATCAAGGACCTTACCTACAAACATCAGATGAAAAAACATAGATTGGATCATCCCCTGTTTGAAATGGTGCATACATTGTTCCATCTACAATTAGAAACATAATAATATCATATATCACTTTTCAGGTTGCTTTTTAAACCACAATAGTCCTTAAAAAAAATATTTGAAAACGTTTTAATCACATGTGGTTTAAGTGCTTGTCAATATTCCAAAGACTTAATAATTCAAACAGATGCAAAAAAGTACAGACCGTGTCCTCTTTTAAAACATGTTTTTTGAACCCACCTGAGCCATTGATCATAGCAGCTGTGTCTGATGTCCAATATGGTAGAGAACTGAAATAGACACAAATTCAAATCAACTTAGGGATTGGTGGAAGGTAGCCATTTTTCAATGTGTGCCATAATAGCAGATTCCAATCAGATTACTGTATTTCGTTAAAATCAATTAATAACTCGAAACATCCCAAATATTTTAAAGACTCTACCCACCTCATTCCGTTCCATCTATTTATAGTCCCATGTCTTGTGGCGTCGTCTTTCCCAGTAAAAACCGTGTATAACCCATCATCTGAGCCATTTTGCTGCAAAAATATAATGTGAGGTTAGATTCGGTTAGATCATTGGTTCTTTTCATGACATCATTTGCTTGATTACGTCGAGCAATTGGCGGCTGTGGATTCAATTCTCGATTGGAGTGTGATAGTCTGATGACCTTGAATTAGTCATCTTCACTTTCCAGTTCCAATTTCAGTCGACCCAGCTGTAAATAGTACCTGATTAGGCAATAGCTGCAATGTGCAATGAGGGAAATTTTGTCATAACAGTGACTATATCCTATTTTCTTTTTTGATCCAACTAGCAAGAAAACCTCCATGCACTCAACCTGTATCAAACAGGCCTTTGTTAAGGGTACCATTGAAACGACTTGCAGTATCAGCCCCAAAAATAAACAAAATTCTGAAGACCTACCCCTTTAAATAAGCCGAACTCGTCATCCAGTGTGATGTTAAAATGAAGTCTATTGATGATAGCTTTAGCATCAGCTAACAGTTTATCAGGGTAACCCCACATCAAGTCTCGTACAGATAAAGTTAAAAAATATTCTTCTAAAGACAGCTCCTCTAACAGATTTACTATTTCTTTAAATAATTTTTTTTGATCTTTTACTAGATTATCTATAACCTATAATTACAAATGAAATACAATAACAAATGAAATACAATAACAAATGAAATACAATAACCAATAACAAATGAAATACAATAACAAATGATATACAATTACAAATGAAATACAATAACCAATAACACATGAAATACAATAACTAATGAAGTACAATAACAAATGATATTCAATAACAAGTGAAATACAATAACAAATGATATACAATAACAAATGAAATACAATAACAAATGAAATACAATAACAAATGATAACAATAACTGGGTTTATGCATAAAGTCAATATTTCTTTTACAATTTATATCTGTAGAAGGGGTAATTTTTGTTAAATGAACTTTATTTTCATAAATTTTTTCTGATTTTCAGACGTGATTCCAACTCTTCATTACCAATATGATCTAAATGTTTCAAAATATATACTGATGCTTGGCGTGCACTTCCACTTGAATGACAGTGGAGACATGTTTAATCGGTTGCCAATAATTCAGAAAACCCGATATCCGGAATAAGTATTATGTAAAATTACCTATCAATCTGATGATTAAATTAAAGATTAGCTGATTAAGAGAGAACATAAGATGACTTACAGCAATTGGAATATTTAACGTGGTAAAATTATCGGTTTCTGGTCCACTGGACAATTCCTCTTCAAACACGAACCACCGATTTTCACGATATGACACAGTACCGTTATCGTTGAATGTTACGTTAACTTTCAATCTTTCCTCTCTATCAAATATAGAAAACAAATACAAAAAACAGGCAGCTTTTTTTATGTTGCCATTTTTTAAAATTAATAAAATAGCTTCCAAACGACGTGAATTTCATAATCAAAGAACTAAGTCAAGTTCCAACAGTGGCGAAATTCTCGAAGATTTAACCCAGCAGAGAAAGTGAGCCCCCAAGTTCAAATTACCCTTCCAGTAAGCCAACCTTCACATAGGTTCAAACTCCCCTTCCCTCTAATAGGTTCAACCTAACCAGCCAAGTCTATACGTAGGTTCAACCTACCTATATGTATAAGGTCCCATCTGCACTAGAGCTGGTTTATCCCCATTCTGTAAAACTTCTATATGATTGGCAATGTGAAACACCCATATTTGGAAAAATATTGGTGAGGGCGGAGTTAAAAAATCTTTGTACGTTTCTGAACTTTTTTCTATTGGTATATTCTAAAAATAGAAAAAATACATATATTTAAACTTAAGCCAGCTATAATGGGGGTCTGTGATTCATGGCAAATATCAAGATGATACCTTCAGATTTATTATTCCCTATCATTCTAACCATTCAGATGGCACAAAAAAACAAAACATAGGGTGAGTGACAAAAGAGTTAAAATATGCAGGTATCATCTCATTCTATGCTAAAATTGAACCCTGTATCTCTAGGATAGGGACCAAGCATCTTGACTAGATGAGCTACACCCTCACCTAATCATACATAATCTACAACTGATATAGACATATATATACATGTAGATTAAATGTGTCGATTTTTTTATCTGAATCTTTTTAGTTCACATATGTTAGGAATAGATCGATTACACCAAAGTGACATGATCCTGTCTAACATTCAGTCCATGGGGACAAACATAGACTTCAAAATTAGATCCATTACACCAAAGTGACATGGTCCTGTCTAACATTCAGCCTAATGGGACAAACATAAATTCTTTATATTACATTTTAATATGTAAATAATGACATAATATAACAATTATTGCCAGTTACTATAATAATTAGGACTTTGGACTATTGGTTTTTATTCACTATAGTTATAGAGTATGACAAACCTCTTAACTATATAACATTTACAAGTGACTAAACCTTAAAGTGATTGTAAAGAGATTAGGTTTTCTAAACTTTTTATGTGTATTGGGGTCACTGATATCTTCAATTTGCATCATTCCAATTTTCAATCAGATGTCTGTGGTTCTTGCAATTCCACTAAAAGCAAGTGTTTTATGACATCACTATTGCACAGCTGCTATTGATATACTGTATATTATAAGGACCTTTGTAACAGTGATGTCATAAAATGCATAATTTATGTGGAATTGCATGAACCACGGACGTCTGAATGAAAATTAGAATGGTGCAAATTGATGATTGCCTTTATACAATCCCTTTAAGGGGAATTTAGGGGTAGAGAACAGTTATGTGTGGACTTATTACCCCCTTATATAATCATACTAGATAACAATGATAACTATCCTGTTTAATAGATACCAGATAACAATTAAACTATCAATGAGTTACCTTCAATGGTCAGTGTAGAATATTTAAGGGAAGGGCCATTGGGCCATGCTACTCCCTCCCCTCAGGCATGTGAATGGTCAATTTTGAAGTGAACATTAAGCCCTTTAAATGCTCAAAAGTCTTCTCAGGCCTTCTGTAATTTGTTGGCTTGTGGAGGTCTCAAGTGACCTTAACCTTCCTGTTATCATGATATCTTATTACAATCAGTTCATATAGATCTTTATTTCTCATCAACTAGATCAAAGTTTAGTCATTAACAATTCATAGAAATAATTTATCATTAGTTATTGTAATACATGGCTAAAGCTTGTGTTGAGTAAGAAACATTAGGTCTCATATCATTTTTAAAAAATGGCATAATGTAGGCTACCGTATGATAAGTAAAGACAGATATGAATGGTACATACATCCACATCAACAGTTTAGAGATCTTATCGGAAGATGACTGGTAAATACAATCTAGGCTTATCAATGGTTTAGAGCTCTAGTCAGCCATGCCTGGTAAATACTGCCAAATCAACAGTCTAGAAATCTAGTCAGACAAGACTGGTAAATACAGCTCTAGTCTGATATGACTGGTAAATACAGCCAAATCAACAGTCTAGAAATCTAGTCAGACAAGACTGGTAAATACAGCTCTAGTCAGACATGACTGGTAAATAAAGTCAAATCAACAATCAGCACTCCTAGTCCTAGTCAGAAATGACTGATAAATACAACCAAATCAACAGTTCAGATTTAAGAATACCAGTCGTGTCTGACATGTGTCTGTCGCTGTCAAATAGATTTTAAATAGGCCTATGACTAAACTCTACAAAGCTGAGAGCTCAAATCAGACAAGACTGGTAAATACAGCCAAATCAACAGTCTAGAACTCTAGTCAGACTAGACTGGTAATACAGTCAAATCAACAGTTTAGAGCTCTAGTCAGACTAGACTGGTAATACAGCCAAATCAACAGTCTAGAACTCTAGTCAGACTAGACTGGTAATACAGTCAAATCAACAGTCTAGAACTCTAGTCAGACTAGACTGGTAAATACAGCTCTAGTCTGATATGACTGGTAAATACAGCCAAATCAAGAGTCTAGTAGAGCTCTTGTCACAAATAACACTAGGGCCTAGTATACAGTCAACAATCTTCAAGAACGAAACACACAATCCAAACACATTATCAGTTCAAGCGTTTGATTTCACAACGACATAACATTTTTTGACTTGTGTCAAGTTTTGTAATGAAAATAAATCAAAATGCCAACTCACTTCGTTTACTTGCTTGTGTATCAAATTCTTAAAAACTGGTATCATTACTAAGCCAACGATGAAAACGACACACCCGAGTCCAGCACAAACAAAAGTAGCGATTTTCGTCTGACGCTTCATTTTTCTTTCATGCGATCGTTAAATAACTCGTCCATTAGCACAAATTTACCCTCTAGTTTCCATTTATTTCGTTTTGTCTGTCAAATCAAAACAAACCTCACGTGATGCTTCAGCCGTAGCCCGAATGGTTGATATTCGATCAACCAGCTATAAGATTTGTTAAGACAAGCCGTCCTGAAAAGCAAGACTATAATAACGAGATAAACGAAGTAGCCCGAATGGTATAGTCTCTATCATCCAAAGATAGATTTTTAGTGAAACTCATTAGACTCGATCATAACGTTTTCTATTGGAATATCAAAACTGGTTTGGCCACATTATGCATCTTTGCACTCAAATGCGGGTTTCAGGCGGTTAATCAGTAGAAATTTGGACAGCGGCCAAAAAAATTTCGAATAAAACGTTGGTATTTTAAGGAGCCTCGTAAATATTGGTTAAAAAGAAAAAAAATTCAGAGAGAAATACAAAGACTGAAACTAGAACGGAATATCCTAGAAAATCATTATTTCAATTATGGAAAAACGTTATCTTAGAACCCACATTAAACCAGCATAATGATGGTGAAATTATGGAGATATTCAACATTTCTTTTTCCGATTTATTTGAGAAACAGTACTGTAGTCTGAAATGATATATGATGTGGGTATTAGAAATGGAATGGAGTTTTACGTCCCATATGTTATATGTTTGCACCTAATCAAAGGAATCCATAGCGGCTTTTGCGACTTCAAGCTGTCGAAGGAACTTTATCATGCACAGTCTCGAGATCATGGGGCCTCTGATTTTGGTCTTAACAGAACTAATTCAAAAATGAAGATCTATTTCGTTTCATGTTTTATCTTAAGTTTCTCAACTTGCCACCCATGATCTTTTGCGTTCAATCAAAGAAAAGTCAATCTTGAACGGAACAGATTAACATTTGATTGGTCGAGTATTTCTATGACCTAGAACATACGTTACATAAGAATATCACCAGACCATTGATAAAGAGTGGCACCTACAAAACACCTTAATCCAGAGAAATGGCCTTCTCTAATAATTACGTGGGGGGTCGAATAGAGGCCAAAGAATTGTCAACGGGGACTCGTAGCACCAGGCATTAGGCCTACTTTAGTAAAATGAAATTTGAAAGTGGCAAGAAGGACAATAGCGGGCAAGCGCCCAGAAATCCCCCCCCCCCCCCTTTTGCTCCCTCCCCGACTCAAATA
>NW_008709687.1:648011-706730 GCF_000327385.1 Lottia gigantea | reverse complement strand
TTCAATTACCTGCGACAAATACCCAACCGCTTAAATACGACAGAGTCCATGCATAGTTAGTAGGTCTGTCTCTTAATTTCAACTCGACAGTTTTGGTTTCGTCTGGATCAAACCATTAGACCAAAGGCGGTTAACTTTAAGACTTGTGATTTGTCAAATTTCATCAAAGTTTTGTAAAAATGCGAAGTGAGAACTGAGCAAACGATATCTACTCGGCAGTTTTGGTTTAGACTAGAACGAGCCATAAGACCACAGGCGACTAACTTACTCTAAACTAAACACCTGATGGTACTTCATTTTGGAGAAGTCAACGACCATACAACTGTGACGTTCGATTTTGCCATACGTTGGACAACTTTGTATTCAAACGGATTTTTACTCAAGATGTGCTGTTTGTCATATATGATCAGAGTTCTGCGGAATCGATAATGGTTTTTGCAAAGTCAGAACTGTGCTTACGATATCTTTCGGCAGTTTTGGTTTAGAACAAACCAGAAGGTCAGAAGGCAGTTAACGTTTTGTGTGAAAGCAGCAGAGGACTCTGGTCGGCTATGTTCGTAGTCGTACAATCCCTGCATTCCATGATTCAAGAAAGGTGACTATCGCAGTCAAGTTATAAGAATTTATTTCGTAATAGCTTGACATTGTGAAGATGCAGATTTCAATATCTTCTATGTATTCTGTCAAATGTAATCAATCTGTGCTCTTCGTTGTGCTAAAGGACACAGTCTTAGACTTCAGCTGGTGATTTTTACCCTTTTTTTTTTATATTGCAACTTACGCAAAATCTGAAAGTGATCAACTTCTGTTTTTTTGTGAGAAATTAAATCGTTAATCTGAAACTCTAAATTTTGATTTTAGTTACAGGTAGTTACCATTAAGCGAATTACAAAACAGCTCGAAAAATATCATCATTTGTGTCGTTTGGTTTATTTCAGTGACCTGAACTTTCTAACAGTTTAATTTACGGAAATTCATGCTAAGAATTTTCCGAGGACAAGATTGGTGCTAAAATTATAGTAATTAATAGAACCTTGTGAAAGCAAAGATAACGATGTCTATGTTTATAAGGAAAGGTACCGTTGCTAGGAAACACTCCAGGAAATACACAATCAGAAGAGACAAACCAAAAGATTTGCTTCCAGAATACCATGAACACAAATTGGTAAGTTTGTTTCTCAAACTTAAACATGGTCTGACCACCGGACGCGGTTTGAGAGCCTAGAGGGTCAGTTGTCCTTGTATTTCTATAACAAACTAATTGAATGAATATTTTTCATATTATTTTAAAAATTATATTTATATTTACTCTGAAACTAAAATTCTAAAATATGATGGCTTACATCCGAAATTCATCTTGGGTATAAACAAGGTGAGGACAAGGAACAAGCTGGAAGAGTTTATTTGGGTATTAGGGCGGATGTCAAGGTCCAAGACCTGCTACGTCCGCACCTCTCCATTATCAATGGGATTTGGGAATTATAAACTCTCACCGACAAAGACTTCGATATTTCAGGCATGTTCTAGAGAAAAAATCCCGTGTGCTAAAATAAACTGTACTAGTTTAAAAGTGGATCGAATTTCCCAAATTGTACACTCCTGGAGATTTTTCTGGAGCCTTAACCGGAGCATTTTCATTTTTACTCGACCTTAAAAACTCTAATGATATTCTAATGAAAGGGAGGTAAATCTTGGTTGCCTGCTTATTCAGTATCCAATGGACTCTCATTTGCCATCAATCGTAGCGTAGCGAGAATGGTCGATTGATATACTATATTTGCCACTACTTCACACAGACCAACCGGTCTACCATGAAAGTTACACTATTTGGCTTTATGGAAACTGCCGAGGATTACCGAATGCCTCACCTATAGTTGAAGACAAAACGAAGCCTGCATGTTAATGAAGCTCTTGAAAAAGATTAAAAGAATGTTTGTCTGCTTCAAACCTTTCCATTAGATTTGACATTTCCTTTGAAAATTAAGAAGAAAGAGGAAAAGACAAAACGGAGATTGTTTTGAGTTGTAATTTTCTTGTTTCAATCCCTACAGAGCAATCACCTTAATTACATCATCAATTTCTTTTGAAAACTTCCTCTCAATCTGTCATTCACCTAGTCTGAAACACCAATCTCTAAAATTTTCTTCTCCCTCTTTGCACACTGCTTCGCTTTGTCAGCCAATATTACCCCAGCTTGGTGCAGAAAACTCCATTAGGTCAGCCCCGAGGCCAGATTGTTCTAGAGGAGGGGAAAGTGAATATATCGGACAATGGGGTATGGTCCTTATTTGAAGTAATGAAATTCAAAACACAAATAATTAATCATCACCAATAAGAGTTTTTATCAGACTATTTATTGGAGTCGGAATCCCATCCTTAAATTAATAGTTACCCTTCAAATATTTCGTTTAAAGGCTACTTATGATTTTACTCAGTGTCCCTTTAAAAACTACAGGACTACCGAATAATCCAAATGGCAGTAACCTATGTTTAATTCAAATAAGCCTAAGTAACTATAGTGTCCATTTTTGTTACTTGCCAAAACCCAATTTTAAGATCTAAACAAGTTAAGAATTTACTTCCATCTAAAGAAGAGACATGGTCATCAATATTTCGAAAGTGGGTCAGATTTAACATTCAATATTGGCTATTCAGTTTTCGATAATCTATACGAAATCGATATAAATTATCAAGCTTAGAGATTAAAATTATAGGTAAGCTTTACGATGAATTTGTATTTTTTCTTATGATCTGCTGACGCAATCAATTTGGATTGTCTGCAAAGGAATATTAAACTAAAATATCGAATCTTCCTCGAGATAGATATTTCTGACACCCCATTCAGTACTTTCGAGAGTCCTTGGCTCTTTAAGACCATAGGCCTAATTGTCAAAAAATGATGCCATTGACCCGTCTCAGAAAACTTAACCACTTTCAGGCCACCGTGGCCATTAACCCTCCCACCCGGCATACATTAAACTAAATTAGATGAAGTTTTAATGGTAGTATCATCCGCAAAATGACCTTCCTTCGTTAATTATTGTTGTCACATATAAAACAAGTAGTTCAATCGGACTAATGGAATGCCTTTCATTAGGATATATCTATCACCGGGGGCGACCTGTAATTATCCTCATCACACATCATTTTCACCTGAGGCGACCTGTAATTGTTATCATTAGCACAACTGGATATACTCAAGTTGTGTCCATTTCTATTTCAATTTTTGTTTTCATCTTCCCATTGTCAAAGTATTCTCCCTGACAGCTATATACATATTTAAAATCCCGTTGGATTACACTTGGGAAAAACATATCAACCTTTGAGTGAGCTCATATTCGAACGGTTGAACGCTTTTTAGCGAGCTTTCCTGAACTTCATCCCTTTCAGAGAGAAACAAGGTTCAGAAGGAACAATACCTAATAACAGATACATTGGCAGCGGGACGATGTCTTCCGTTCAATTCGACCACTTCTCCAGCTTCTCTGAACTTCGTCCCTTTCATAGAGAAAGCAAGGTTCAGAAATCCAAAGGTAATGAAGGAACAATACCTAATAACAGATACATTGGCAGCGGGGCGATGTCTTCGACCACTTCTCCAGTTAATTAGAACATCTACTATTATTCAAATGTCCGAGTTTACCTACTGGCGCTTGATAATAATTAGTCCAGGAGAACTCAACTCAAGTAGAAAGGACTCGTATATTAGTTAGCTTAAAGGGACAGATTCACCATCCGTTTGACCTATCGTATCTTAGTCTCAGAAACGGGAATTTTGTTTAGCTAAGCTAATCAGTAAAAGTGTTCACAGCTCACAGTAAAAATTTGAGTCCTCATATACACGGTGTCCAGCAAATCCGCTTTTGAAAATTAAAATGACGACTCGTCTTCTCGTGAGACTCTGTCTTATATAGAAAAGATACAGTAATATAGAAAACGAAAGTCGAATTTCTATCTTTAGGTATTTTTGAAGGAATTATTCGTCTCAAATATATTTCTAGTAATTCTAAAGACTATTCATTCAAAATCCAAATCAACCACCGAAAATATCGAATCGTTCCCTTTAACTTCTCTATGTGGACTAATGTTATATTGTCGAGGCTCCAACAGGCTTTAGTTTAAGCTACACTTAACCCATTACGCGACATATGTGTAAATTAGATTTAATCGTCTAATTCAGGAGAATATTACTGCTAAGCGTATCTACTATTGAATTTGAAGCTCAGGCATCTAGTTTGCAAACAATTCAATAACACATTTTCCAAAGTTCATTAGCGCATTGCAACATTGCCGTCCGGAAACAGCCGAGAATTTCCGATTGGCCCGTGAAGGAGGCAACCACGAAATGGAAGACAACAGTAATACTATATAAGCTAATTAAAGATAATGCAATTTGGAGTGTAAGCATCTAGACTCGAGCTTGATTACTTTTCTTCACCTTTTTCTCTCATAACGTTGATTAGACTTACAGCTGTCAATTTCCTAGTCTAGGTTTCTAATGCCAGTGTCGTAAATTAGGTTAAAGGCCATGGTTCGCCATTTCGGGGGTCGATATGGGATTAAGTATACATATTGATATATATGTTAATAGTTTTCAGAATATCGGAAGAGTACGAAAATCGCACAATTCTCACCAATATACCTCCAACTAGAAATTACACTTTCTAAATATATATGTCTTTTCTATATACAACGGAGTTGCAAGAAAAGGCGAGTATTCATTGTAACTTTCAAACGCGGATAATTCTTCAATTTAAAGGCTCACATTTAGACGGTGAGGTGTGAAAACTATTTCTGATTAGCTTAGGTGAAAAAGTCCGTTTTCTGATACTAAAGTACGATTGGTCAAACGGATGGTGTGTAATGTAATCCCCAATTTTGACAAACCGAAGGGTATTTAGCATATTGGAGGAAACAGTGTAACATCATTAATTACAGTACTAGTATTCGGCTGATCGCACCGCCCCTGTCCAATAAAGAACGTACTCAGCTTTCCAAATGATGGATAAAACAGTTCTAAGCGTTCGTGGAATTTTCTAGCCCGACAAATCTGGCTTTAACCGTTCATTAGACGTGATATACGGCTGTGATATCACGTCTGCTGTGATATCACGTCTGAGGAACGGGTAAGGCCAGATTTTTCGGGCTTAGAAGTTTCCAGTTTGATGTTCGGTTTCGGGCGTCATGACGTTACCAATGACTAATCAACACCAACCGAATCAGACCTTCATGTCTTTGAGACCAATACTTGTGTCCCTCCAAGAACCGCACAAGATCTATGTGAACTATTAAACAAGTGAAGAACTTCCATTCACACGCTGACACCGACAAGAAGATTGCTGTGTCGTATTGATGAAAATATATGACTTGGTTTGGCTTCCATTAAAGCGCTTAAGACCTTTATTTATTGGTTTTCGGCTGATGAACTTAATTACAGCTTTCAGTATTTCACAGGGAAATTCTATTCGTGTGCTTTTCTAGAGGGAAGTTACTTTAGGCTGAGAATTCACACCGTTTTATCAATTACTTGAGACAATATTTACAATATCATAACGTCGTTACTTAGGTTATGCTACCTTATTTATTGTAGACGAACCCAAAGTCACATTTTTATTTTTAAAAGGTGATACAGTTACCTGGTATTTTGATCTAATTTTGATGACTATATACCTCACAGAAATATCAAACTTTTCAATATCTACATGCGCAATATTATAGTGTTACCTAGATTATGCTACCTTATTTATTGTAGACGAACCCGATGTCACAATTCCATTTTGAAGAAGTGATTCTGATAGCGGGAATTCAGACTTATTAGTTTATATATCTTTATCAGAAATATCTAACCTTTCAATATCTACATATACAAGATTATAGCTTTACTTAGATTATTTATTGTAGACGAACACGATGTCAAATTGCCATTGTGAAAAAATGATATTGGTAGCTGGAATTTAGACTTATTAGACGTCTATATCACTTTAAATGACAGAACAAACATACATGCTAACATCTACATTTCACAGACTTTCATCTTTCGTAGTCTCTGAGATTTTTATTATGTGATAGAATGCACAGATTTTACTGGAGGAATTGAAACAGGACAGTCTACAGATATTTGGTAAAAACATAAAAACAATCCATCGTCATGATAGTCGACCAAACCTTTGCCAGTGGATCTGGAAATATAGACTATATCTGTGCGTGCGAATAAGCTATTAAAATGAATACATACATATAATATATGAATATTTGACTGTCTCAAGAAACAAAGGGATTTAAAGTTCTGATTGTTGAGTCTCTTGACAGTTTCCGTCTTGACTATGAAAAACTTGTGTCAGATTTAATAACCTCTTGTAACGCTAGCCAATTGTAACACGAAATAGTTCTAAGTTTCAACATGCACCAAATTACAAAGTTTAGTTCACTGGTCGCCGCTGGCTAAACTGACTGCGTCTTGAAGGGACGAGTTGCACCCCTTAGTTCGATAACGTTTCAAAGTTTAGTTCACTGGTCGCCGCTGGCTAAACTGACTGCGTCTTGAAGGGACGGGTTGCACCTCTTAGTTCGATAACGTTTCAACGTTCATCTCTGATTGTTTTTCCAAACAAAACATAAAACAACTGAGTCTTCATAACACAGATAAAACACTTCCCTTCGGGATGTTATGATATTTAAAACTCTTTTCCCTGGAAAATCTCTCGGGATATAGGTTTTAAATATCATAACCTTTCGGACCTGTATCCTATATATCATACGAAGACACCATTTCGAAAACGGTTTAGTAGTGTGTTGTATTTCTCTAGATTAACCTGCTCTACTTTCTAGTGATAGGATAAATAAATAAATAAATGAATGAATGAATGAATGAATGAATGAATGAATGAATGGATGGATGGATGGATGGATGAATGAATGAATGAATGAATGAATGAATGAATGAATGAATGAATGAATGAATGAATGAATGAATGAATGAATGAATGAATAAATGAATGAATGAATAAATGAATAAATAAATAAATTTGTTTGTTAACTGGTAAAATCTTTATTCATTTGTTTGTGTATTCATAAAATCTGTATTCTTTTGTTTGTTTACTCGTAAAATCTGTATTCATTTGTTTGTTTATTCATAAATATGTATTCATTTGTTTGTTAACTCGTACTTTCTGTATTTATTTGTTTATTTACTCGTAAAATCGGTAATTCATTTGTTTGTTAACTCGTTAAATCTGTATTCATTTGTTTGTTAACTCGTATATTTTTATTTCGTTGTTTGTTTACTCGTAAAATCTGTATTCATTTGTTTGTGTATTCATAAAATCTGTATTCATTTGTTTGTTAACTCGTACAATCTGTATTTATTTGTTTGTTTACTCGTAAAATCGGTATTCATTTGTTTGTTTACTCGTTAAATCTGTAATGAAAAGGCTATCAGTGCCACTTCTAACAACACTTTTGCTCTATATTAATCAATACAATAGAAGAAGTAGGCACGATTCCATCTCATTCCTGATAGTAACTCACAGACAATGTTCAGCTCGATTGGAACGCGGACATCTTTTCTCCGTCCCCGTGATGGGTCTGTATCTCAAGGGAGTAGACGGTCCAGTGGAATTTCAGTGTCCAGTCATTTAACTAAGGTAAGCTCAATTAAGATGTCGTACAGGTATACTGATAGTGACAATGTAAATTGTTGAAACGTTGCATACAATAAAGTTTTTTTGTTAAATGATACATTACAAAGTTTTGAAACGTTGCGTTCCTTCTATAAAATTGTATAAATTTCAATGTAAATTCTTGAAACTTTGTGTCCAAAAAACTCAGGAGTATTATACCATATAAACTGATGATTAAGATGTAAATTGTAGAAACGTTGTGTACAAAATCAAAAACAAACACTGTATAGAATATTATACAAAATGATGATAATGTAAATTGTTGAAACGTTCTGTACAATAAAACTCGGGAGTATACTACATAAACTTATGACGTAAATGTTATTTTGGAAGCCAGGAGTAAAATGTAAATTAATGAAACGTTGCATGGTCATGTAAGCCGTATAAGATAGTGGCTAAGACGAATTGCAGTTGTCAAACTACCGTAGTAAACAAATTGTCGACTTGTCCATTACAGGATTTGGTGTCAGTAATTATAGTTCATCGCTAATTATAGTCCGTAAAACCAATCTTCTGATGATACCTTGTCCGTATAACAAAACCTCCAAATACAAACAGGCAATTATTTTATTTACATATCAAATGACAACGAGAAATTATACTTTACTTATCATTTACATTAGCTTTTAACTCTTCACCACGGGCTTCATTTCCATATCTCTGTCATAAGATCAGATAGCAGACACCTGATGCCCCTGTCCCATCAAACATACACAGCCCCTCCCCTCCCCCTTCACACACACACGCGCGTGGCAGTGGATTAACCCAGTCGCTACCGAGTTTTGTCGTCTGCTAGGCGATTGGGTACTATGGGTTCGAATCCTCTGCACGGTAAGAACAATTTTGAAGTCTGTGTCTATGCTTCCGAGAGTCGGCCCGATGTCGGCGTTCACACACAATCAGAACACCACGATTCCGTATGGGAACTCATCTGCAACTTTAATCGTCTAGCTGTTGTTTACAAAGTATTATCTAAAGAGATTAATCTTTAGCGGATTTAATTTCTTTACCAGCTGATCCAGTTTACTTAGATCTTAAACTCCATTTCATTTTATTAGTTCAATAAGATACAGAACAGTAGGATATAAAACTCCATTTCATTTCATTAGTCCAATAAGGTACAGAACAGTAGGATATAAAACTCCATTTCATTTCATTAGTCCAATAAGGTACAGAACAGTAGGATATAAAACTCCATTTCATTTCATTAGTCCGATAAGATACAGAACAGTAGGATATAAAACTCCATTTCATTTCATTAGTCCGATAAGATACAGAAGAGTAGTATATAAAACTCCATTTCATTTCATTAGCCCAATAAGATACAGAACAGTAGAATATAAAACTATATTTCATTTTTCTAGTCCGATAAGATACAGAAGAGTAGTATATAAAACTCCATTTCATTTCATTAGCCCAATAAGATAGAGAACAATAGAATATAAAACTGCATTTCATGTCATTAGTCCGATAAGATACAGAACAGCAGGATATAAAACTCCATTTCATTTCATTAGTCCGATAAGATACAGAACAGTAGGATATAAAACTCCATTTCATTTCATTAGTCCAATAAGGTACAGAACAGTAGGATATAAAACTCTATTTCATTTCATTAGTCCGATAAGATACAGAACAGGAAGATATAAAACTCCAATTTATTTCATTAGCCAAATAAAGTACAGAACAACATGATATAAAGCTCCATTTCATTAACCCAATAAGATAGTAGGATATAAAACTCCATTTCATTTCATTAGTGAAATAAGGTATAGAACAAAAGGTATTAGTCTAATTGGACATAGACAAGTAAGATGTAAAGTTCCATTTCATTTGGGATATAATTTAATCTTTATTATCCTATCAAATGCCATAAAACGGTTATTAGTTGTCAAGTGAATGTCAGCCAATAATTTTGTTAATATCACCCCGGAATTTTTGAATATCAATTAAAAACAATGCGCTTTTTAAATACGAAGAACTATATATATGGTTTGCTATTGGAATTTCATTGTGAAATTAAGTTAGTTGAACTAATTTAGATTAGTAAAGTTTTTCTATTTATAGTCTTATATAAGTTATTTATATTTGCAAAGTTATTATATTTGTAAAAAGTTAATCAAATTCGCAAAGGTTTTTGGTCGTTACGTGATTTGATTGGCAAAGCAAACTAAATTTGCAAAGCTATCTGACCTGGATTTGCAAAGTTTCTTTCTTTCAGATTTGCAAAGTCATTTATCTGTACTTTGACTCGCAGAGTTATTTTGATTTGCAGAGTTATTTTGATTTGCAGAGTTATTTTGATTGGCAGAGTTATTTTGATTAGCAGAGTTATTTGAATTTGCAAAGTTTTTTTGCCGTTACATTATTCTGATAAGCAAAGGCAGCTAACTTTGCAAAATTATTTTGAACTAAGTTATCTTGATTTGCATAGCAATTTTGACTTGCAAAGTAATCTTATTTGCAAAGTTATCAGAATTCACAAAGCAACACTTAACACAACTTGACGCGTTTAAGATATTGCTAACTGTCAGAAGATGAAGTAAAAATCTAAGGAACGCTAGTAGTCTAATAACCTAGATTGTACTGCAGTAATCAGTCGTTAAATTACTCCCCGAGGAAATCTTCTGTCTTCTGTTTTGTTTTCACTGAGATGTGAACAATTTATAACAAACAAAGATTTTTTTGTCTTGTAAAACAACGAATTGTGATGTAATTTCGAGCAGGTTTCTAGAATTAATAGCAGGTCAAGATGGTTGAAGCATTCTGTTGGTGAAAAATATCATTTAAGCTCATTAATAATGCTCTAGGTAGTTATCTTCGTGTATTTCTGTCGGTAATTTCACTCAATCTGAACTCGTATTTTTCTGTGGTCTACTTGACTTAATCTGATGGAGCTCAGATAGTTCGTTTCTTTTATTTTCTATGGGTTACTTCATTCAATCTAATAAGAATACAGCTCAAGATGTTTCGTTTCGTATATTTTCTGTAGGCAACGCCACTCAATCCGATTAAAATCTAGCTCTACATATTTAGCTTCGTATATTTTCTGTGGATTACTTCACTCAATTTGATTAAAATACAGCTCTAGATATTCTCTGTGTTTTTATTTCTACAGGCTACTTCGTTCTAATGTCGAAATTGGCCTTATTATCTAGGATATCTGCGATTGGCTCAGTTAGGAACTCGTCTCTCTGGTGAATGTCTTCAGATCACGTTTGAGTGAAGCAACCTGCAGAAAATATAATGAAATATGGAAAAATTAAATATCTGGAGATTTATTTTAATCAGATCAATTGGTGAAGCCCACAGGAAAGACACAAAACAACTTATATTAAGCTTCATTTTGATCAATTATTAACAATAACTGCTCCCTTCTTTTGTGAATGAATAAAAGAAGTGGGACGATAAGTCGGTTGTCAATTCAAGCAGATTATCTCGGATTATTTCTCTAACTATAGAACAGAATACCACGGATTATATTTGTAATCTGCTTTATGTAGTTAACAGTCATAGGAATCATCTTTACATCTTCTAAGTTGGCTTAAAGCTACTTTAACTATGACCCTTTGCGTCCTCTAGATTGGCTAGCAGGTAACTCAATGAAGAGACTTTTTTATTCTCTATTATCAGGCTTATTGAAGTACCCAATGACCCTTACATCCTCCGGAGTGGCTTACTGAACTAGAAGCAATCAATCTATCCTAGTTTAATGATGGAAAATCACGAAATGTTTTTATTGCTTATAGTCTCGACTAATGTTATTAATTGTTAAAACACATAATACTAACTATATTATTGAAAAGAGATTTCTTTGGCCAGGTATTTCAGTTTCTGTGGTTCCTGTCGTTCTAGAACACGACAAGCCCATAGCCAGACTATTTCTTTCGCAAGCAAAAAGAAGGGGCAAAAGTGATGAAATTGGCCAGCAGAATTTGTTAGGGGGTGGGGGGGGCGCTTTTCCCCCTGTAGGTACGGGCCTTTGTTTAGACCATTGGGTTCAAATGTGCACCACCCGAACTTTGCTGTCCAGTGCTCTTGACTTATTAGGATGGCAAACGAGTGATAGTTATAAGCTAGATATTTTGATAAGTTCGAGAAATCAAATGGCTCTATTATTTAGAAGGGTTTAATCAATAATATGATATTATTATCAGAGATAATTAGCGAGTACAGAGTAATTAAATCTATAACAATAAGTTTATATAAAAAAACACAATAACCAATTATCACCGTTTGACAGTTAGTAATATTAACAACTCAATCTACCGAGGTTTCCACATCCTAGGAACGTTTTTCTATTTATAGTCTTATATAAGTTATTTATATTTGCTATTAAAGCTATTAAATTTGTAAAAAGTTAATCGAAATCGCAAAGGTTTTCGGTCGTTACGTGATTTGATTGGCAAAGCAAACTAAATTTGCTAAGTTATCTGACCTGGATTTGCAAAGTTTCTTTAAGACTGGCAAAGTCATTTATGAAAATATGGCCCATTATCCATTACCATTCGGACTTGGTCAGATGTGTCGTTGTTTGCTTGTTTCTTTGTTTGGCTAGTTGACTGGCTGACCGGCTTACTTGGTTGTTTGATTGTTTGGTTTGTTGGTTGGTTGTTGGTCGGTCTGTTAGCTGTTTGTTTGTTTGGCTGGTTGACTGGCTGACCTGCTTACTTGGTTGTTTGATTGTTTGGTTTGTTGGTTGGTTGTTGGTAGGTCTGTTGGCTGTTTGTTTGTTTGGCTAGTTGACTGGCTGACCTGCTTACTTGGTTGTTTGATTGTTTGGTTTGTTGGTTGGTTGTTGGTCGGTCTGTTGGCTGTTTGTTTGTTTGGCTAGTTGACTGGCTGACCTGCTTACTTGGTTGTTTGATTGTTTGGTTTGTTGATTGGTTGTTGGTCGGTCTGTTGGCTGTTTGTTTGTTTGGCTAGTTGACTGGCTGACCTGCTTACTTGGTTGTTTGATTGTTTGGTTTTTTGGTTGGTTGTTGGTCGGTCTGTTGGCTGTTTGTTTGTTTGGTTGGTTGATTGGTTGGTTGGTTGAATTTTTGTTCGTTTGGTTGGTTGATTGTTTTGTTGGTTGATTGGTTTTTTGGTTGGTTGTATGGCTGACTAGCTGGTTGGTTGGTTGGTCGTTTGGTTGGTTGGTTGGTTAATTGGTTGGCTGGCTGTCTGGTTTGTTGGTTAATTGGTTGGCTGGCTGTCAGGTTGTTTGACTGGTTGACTGGTTAGTTGGTTTGCTGGCTTGTTAGATGGTTGTTTTGTTCATTATTTTGTTTATCTTGTACAAACGGATTCTAGAATCTAAAAAGTATAAAAATCAATTTTCACCTTGTTATTTAAATGATAGTTTTAATAGAAACAAATGTAGATGTCAGTTCTGAACTTGTGAATTATTACTTTTCATTTCAATTACTAAAAACAGGAAGCGGCTACATTTCCTATTGATAATTCATCATGCGGAAGAAATCATGGTGTTCCTTGAAACTGAAAGAGTGTAATAATAATAACTATATCAGCGCTACTGGCAAGATACAACAAAATCAATAATACTCTCAGTATATATAACATTTTTGATTTATTGTCTCTGGCCCCGCCCCTCACGCCTATTGACTGACAGCTGATTTCCGGTTTCACCGACAGCACTGTTCTTCCCTTTTCCAGGTTAAATGAAATAAAATGGAGATTTATGCCCTATTTTTCTATCCCGTATTGAGCCCTTGAAGTCAGTGTATTTCTGTGATAAGAATTGTCAAGGGATCACAGAGGATTTTATTTTCTAATGTAAAGTTATTTCTAAAGTTAATTGAGAGTAGATTAAGAGAATAATGGCTAGCCTCAGTTTAGCTCAGTCGACAATCCAATATACCTTATTTCAACCTTAAGACGTTTCCTCTTTATTATATCGAGGGGTCTTTAGCAGCACATGGGGTCATTTGCATGTCGCAACGCGATCCTGTACCACGTCAGCATCACTCATAAGCAAAGGAGCAACCTTATGAAAACTTCCAACACTATACACAAACTTTCGTTCCGTTTTTTATTAGCTTTTACTTTTAATTTGACGAACGTTCAAGAGGGCTGTCGTTAGACCCTAACTGGGGTGGCTATATTAAGTATAAAAGCTAATAAAAACGTCTGCCCAGTACTGAAAGTATTGAAGAATGTCTCTTTCAAATTGCATAAGATAGAGGATTATAGCTCTATATTTTCCCGGAGGCACATGCCTCTTGACTCAACTATAAAGGATTTACTTGGCCCCACTCAATCCAAAATTGTGCAGTTGCCACTGCCCCGACCTTCAATCGATATTCGACTCTGGACCTTCAGGAATCTTCTATCTCTCGTCTTCATTGGGGAGCCGCGGTGGCTCAGTGAGTCTTGTGAGTGAGTGAGTGGCTCTTGATCGCTAACCTAAGGGTCCATGGTTCAATTCCTAAATAGGTCGAGATAATACCTTCGGATTTTTCAACCCGGTTTCCCTCTATCAGTGATGAAGTAAAGAGGGACTGGCATGGAAAAAGCGTCTAGTCGTTCGGATGGGACAATAAACTGAGGCCCCATGTGCTACGGGCTGCGCACATTAAAGATCCTTCGACAGTTGGTAATCGAAAAATGCAGGTTAATGCCTCTGTCCTGACAAAATTTCCCTCATTGCACCCTGCCGTCTTCAATGGCCCACATGGTGCAGAAAATTACGTAAAATTCCATTTCATTTTTTCGTCATCAACAGCCAGACGGAAGAGAAGATTAGGAGGTAAACCCTAAGCTTGGGTTGAATATGCAAATGTTAACCTGCTTCCAGTGTCACCTCAATGTCTAGACTGACAAATTTCTAAAATTTTTACAATTTATGCAATTTTTACATTATATAAAACCTTTCAAGCGATAAATAATATCTAAATAGGACAAAGAGCATTATCTGTCAACAGGGTGGTTGAATACAAACGGCATAAGTTTTATATTCTACTGTTCTGTATCTTATTGGACTAATGAAATGAAATGGAGTTTTATATCCTACTGTTCTGTATCTTATTGAATCAATGAAATGAAATGGAGTTTTATATCCTACTGTTCTGTATCTTATTGGACTAATGAAATGAAATAGAGTTTTATATCCTACTGTTCTGTATCTTATTGAACTAATGAAATGAAATGGAGTTTAATATTTTACTACTATGTACTTTATTGGGCTAATGAAACAAAAGGGTTTTTATACGACTATCAAAATGAAATAAAATGGAAGTTGTATATATTACTATTCTGAATATTATTGGGCGAACGAAATAAAACAGAATTTTATATCCCGTATCTCATACCTTGTGTTATATGCACTCCTTGACGATGATCTTGGAGTTATTCTTCTTTCAATCGAGTTCATTTGAATTTTGTGTCTACAACTATGCCGGTTTTTATGCCCACCATTTTATTGATTTGGCAATTGAAGCTCAAAGTATGCTGAATAGTGTTTAGAATGCGCCTAGCCTAAGCGTGTTGGGTATTTTACATTGACTATTTATTCAGTATAATATTGGAATGTAGCATTTCTACATGCCCTACTTACAGCTCCAGGTAAAAACATGACGAGCCGAAAGGTAATACAAATTTTCAAGGTCTATCATCTCATTCAGTTCTTCTTTCATTCTATAAATAACAATCCATAGACAGACAAAATCTCAACAGAATGACATATCGAAAAGATGAATCACATTATCAATATTTGTCATTCATTCATTCTCTTGCAAAGTTTCAATCTCATTTGGTAATTCATAATTCATCGACAGACAAAATCTAACACACTAAATTTTACAAGGTTCGCAACTCATTGAATCGCCATATTTTTTCAATGCCACAATAACAATCCATCCGCAGACAAAAATAGAACAGATAACATTGCCTTGATTTGTCGTCTGGAAGAGACAATATACCGAAACCCCATGTGCATCCCCCGATAGTTGGATTTGTCTTGGCAAATATCTCCGTCATTGCACACTGCATGGCATTGTCCGTCTTCATTAGCCAAACAGACGAAGAATGCTAGGATTTAAAACTTCATTCATTTCATTTCATTTCTGGATCCATGGCAAGCGCTTTCGAGAGTCATCTAGCCACCCTTTTGGCATGATCCATAATCCATAGATAGATCAATTTTGTGGAAGGGTATAGTCAATACCCTTTCAAGTTCACAATTAATACTGTAATTGTGTTTCGGATGCAAAACAGTTTTAGATCAAACAAACGTTGAATATCCAGTAATTGGAAACTAACTTTGAAATAATGAATGCTTGTGGTTTTTTCACTAGATTCGGACAAGCTGTTACTAGCTAATATAAATTTAAACTCGGTCTTGCATGTGATCGTTTCTACAGTGTTGCATCTTTCTAGTTCAACAGCAAATAATGTTAGTATTGCCCATTCATTGCGATCGTTAGTACATGTATCTTCACATTATCAAGCCATTAAGAACTTCGTACTTGTACCTTGACTGCAATCGTCCCCTATCTTGTATCATGGAAGTTTGTAATGAAGCGATTTGATTGGATTGTACGCTAGCGAATACAGCCAGTCAGATGCTTCGACCAAAAAGCATGTGCACATAATGTGTACAGTCTTCCTGTCGAAGTCTCTGATTGGCTGTATTCGCTGCTGTACAGTCCACTAAAATCACTGATTCCGTGATACTAGAACAGTGGTTATTGTAGTCAAGGTATAAGACGAAGTTCGTAACACCTTGACTATTTTAAAGAGGCTTGGATTTCTGGTCAAGCATTCTCAAAAATATTACTTCCGGTTAGCAATTTGGTGTGATTGGTCTGTTGGCATATACCAACCTAATTATGAAGCTCGAGCAGCCCTACAATAGGTGAAGGACATGGTTGGGTCTCTTGTCGGACATTCCAATTTACAATGTATAGGCATAGGCGACGGAAGTTATGGGATTGGGGTGTTGCACCATAGATCATTAGGCCAAGGAGGAAGTGGAACTGAAATTAAAGATCAATACCTATAATATTTAAGACCTATTGTATGTTTAATCGATGTTTATGTGGATGAATTTGCAGTTTAATCAATCAGTAAGGCACCTGCATATCCAAGGAAACATCTGCATATTTCAGAGGGAAATATGTTTGTTTATATCATTTAAAGATGGGCTTCCTTATTTTTTAGTGTCAAATTAAAGATGGGTCTTCATATTTTTTAGTGTCAATATAAGCAAACTATTTGATAAATTGGTGTTTTTAATGAATTATCATGTATTCTTAATCATATCATTATGTTCTTATTGCATATGATTAAGAATTTTACCCAATCATAAATGTCCATGTATGTACAGTCTGGATAAACAAAACAATACTTTTTGACCTTTCTTGATCGGTCACTCTTTGGAAATCTGCTGGTAATTCTCTTCTAATTTAGCTAAGTATGAATTAATTATGGACATGTGAGACAAACTAGTATTTTTCCATTAGATTACCTCTACTTTCTATTCATACAAGTAGTAACATTTTCATGAATGAAAATAAGGGAACACATCTTTAACAATATAAATGAAATATTTCAGCAACTAGAAGATGAGAAGAGTATATGTGTCAGTGATTATTCCGAGGATCAGTTCAATACGAATTATGGATCTTTATTCCTACAACTACAAGAAGCCAAAGACGACTCGGACGATATTGTGGACTATTTGATCAGATCTTTTGAGGTTCTTTGGAACTCAGGTAAGAACCAGAAGTTTGGTTTATCTAAGAAAAATCTATGTATAACCATGCATCGCAAAACTTGTTAGAACATAAAACTATCAAAAGACACCCGAAAGCATTTGTGGATTGCATCTCATAGGCGATCAAGCGTGGGAGAAACGATCAATCGATACATCTATCCGTCCATAGGATTATCGATCCATTAGTCAATTGATCTATCTATCATTAGATCCATTGGGAGATTGACTCATCTATCCATATATTCATCTTTCCATCTGTCCAACTATCCAAACAATCATCTGGTCCCAGTGGCGGAGCCAAGTTTTGCGGGAAAAAATCTCATTACTAGGTTAGAGATTCTGGCATTCTCAGATATCTCGCCCCCCACCCCCCCTCCCTCGGTCGTAAACCTGGCTCCGCCACTGTCTGGTCCTTGCATCCATCAACATATAGTATTATTATTTATCAATTATTATCATTCTTATTCCAGCGTGGATGACGTGTATATTGTTATTATTGTTTGCAATTCCCATTTCAATGCTGGTCGTTGGTGAGTCTTTTTTCTTTATTTCGGATGAAAACCTGGGGGGAGGGGGTATCATTTTTTGAGTCGGATGATGCATGATAAGTTGGAAAATCGTGGAAACTTTTAACTTGAAAGTTGGTGCATCCCAGTGACTCTGTTCTTACGCACATCTAAAGTTTTCGTTGTCAGCTCAAACAAAGAGCACTTTTGATAGGGAGCTAAACCTTAAATAGACAATAATAGAAACAAAATACTATTTCTTTCCTCGGTTTTGTGTCGATTCTTCTGTCATTTCATAAAATCTGTTTCAAATTTCGTTTGAAATTCAGGTTTATGACCAATGTCGTTTAGAAATCGTCACACAAAAAAACTCTAAAAAATTTGACGTTAAAACCGTTTACTTGCAGGTAGCTCGTATCGACAAGATTGTCCAGTGGAACCTACAGTGCCTTTATATCTGTTAATTTTCGGTGCTTGTGGATTTCTGGAAATCATAATATTGCTCTGGCGACAAAAACGATCTAGGAATAATGGAGGGTTTTATCAGGATCTATCAGATGATTTTGACGATGCAGTTATCGCACGGAGCGTGATGTTTACTGGATATTTGTTCATTTGTGTGATATTTTCAATGTTTATTGTTTTAAATATTTGTATATTTTCGACTTGGAAGCCGAATTTTACGCAGATACTCCACGAGCCGAATAACTGGTGCAACGAAACGTTGTATATGTTCACTTTTTACATTTTACTGACCTGTTATTGCCTTCTGCTGGTTTTTGTCGTCTGCGTTACTGTGATATGTATTGTCTATACTATTGACAGATGTCGTAATAGAAAAAATTGATTATCTGCATTTTGGGTACTTTCGTCAGTAATGCCTATTCTCTAGCGAATTCCTAGAACATCTTGGATCACGTGAGCTTCCTTCACTATTGGAATACTGTTATTACTTACTCTAATCTTGATAAGGATCAAAAATGAGAATCCATGTATAGACAATCGCGAAAAAGGTTGGAAAAAGCAAGACTAGACCCGGACAACTGGCCACATATTCTCGAAACGATCTTAGCGCTAGGATGTCCTAGGTTCTTATCTTCTATCATTGATTCTAGGATATCCTAGCGCTAAGATCGTTTCGAGAATACGTCACCTGGATACTCGCTCTATATGGATACATAACATACGCCTGTGAAGTGATTCGACCTATACTGTTATGGACGTTTGGATCTTGCTCTGAACTAATACTATAGCGTTTATCGCATGCAACTGTTCGACTCATTCTCAACATGTACAAATTGAATGTCAATCGTTGACACTAGCCGCCATTGTCGCAAGAAGAACAATAATTACCTAAATGAGAATTCTTAACCTCAAGCAGATATTGAATCCTGACAAACGTGTTATTTGTGGCGTAAGGTGGAGGATGGGGGCGTTATCAAAGACCGGCCCGGCTCCGCCCTCCTCCCTCCCCCGCCGCCCACGATTTTAAGTTTTTTATGGTTGTATATAGTGTAAGGATATTGCCTGTGAGCCCCATTTTAAAATTTTGAGGCCCCTACCCTACCGCTCGCCAATGAAACGCAACTGTACTGCAGAGCTCGAGTCCCTATTTCGCAATGTATTTATTTCCCGGTTTATTTTATCCCGTTATCTGTGATATTGTCCCCACCCCACACCAACTACAGTTTGCCACTTCAAAAAAATTAATGACGTCTTTACGCGGGAAATTAAAACGTCATTTTGAATATTGAGTGACGTCATGACATCTGCAAGCCCCAATTTTCTCTTTGACTTTACAGAAAGGTTGGACCAAACAATTAGCTTTGCACCTGGTGATTTTCTCGATTTTTAACGATTTTTCGAAACTTAAAATTACTTTTAATGTGTATGTGATATTGAAGTCGAACAAAGATGATTATGCACGTGCTTTGACGATTCAAAACATAAATAAGACCAGTCCATTTTGTTTTGGGGAAGAATAAGTAACTATTGAACATGTACGACATATATTATGACTACTTCTTTAAATATAGAATGGACTGTTGATGTTTTGGATCAAACCCAAATGTGCTTAAATACTTTTGCTCGACGAGACAAGATTTCTAACGATTATTTTTCTCTGTTGAAAATAAAGTGTTTTACAAATGTTTTTAACTTACAAAAATATCCTCAAACAATCTTTACTATGTCAAGCTATAGCGAATTGCGTCTGATACCTTAACTGCAATAGCCACTTTTCTTGTTTCATGGAAGTTTTTAAATGCAACGATTGTACATTAACGAATACAGCACGGGATTACACCATAGCCAAATTTTTACAACCTTTCTGTCCCTGATTGGTTGTGGTAGCGTTACGATCCAATCAAATTGCTGCATTTCGTGATATAAGAAAGGTAGCAGTTGCAAGCAAGGTATTAGTCGCAGTTCGTTATAGGTCAACAAAGTTCAGTTCAGGTTTAATCTAAACCAAATTTCAGTTTTCATATTGTGAAATGATATAATGGACCCAATTATTTCTAGACTAACCGGTCTATAGTTGTTCAGATAGAGCTGAGAACATACTATTTGGAAGGAATATTGGAGTAGCAAACTACGAATTGCACCCGACAGTGGCTCAACTAACATAGGGACTGGTTGAACCACGGGCCTCTATCGCTAAGGAGGTTCCAAAAAAAAACAAAATACAAAATTTTAATCAAAATGTACTAAAGTATGTATCTTAATGGAAAGTCTTTCAATCTTTAATCTAAGATTAGTAGAAAGCGAGACGGAGGGCACGCGAGTCAGGGTAAGGACTGTAGAAAGTGAGGGTGTGGAAAGTAGAGTCGTAGGGCACGCGATTCTTAGCGTGACAGTAGAAATTAAGGAAAGTTGAAAGAGAGATATTGTACAGAGAGAGACTCCTATTGTGAAGGTGTCAGTCATCAGAGGCGTATATGAGGGAAGTGGAAGATGCAGAGAGAGTCGGTGGGGATATTCTCTTTTATTGAGAGGTACTCATTGTACCTCTGTGCTTCGAATTACAGTACTCCGAAGACTTATTATGTGTTGTCGTCATTTATCTTCTAATCTAATTCAGTACGGTCTAATATTGGATTTAAATTATTTTCATAAGTAGTCTCAGTGGTCGAGTAAAATTGCGGAGAATTCCCTCCCTTGTAGTAAAACGTATATCAAACGTTACTATATATATTTATATCTTAAATAATATAATCAAGTAATCAAATAATCAAATTGTAAAATAAGATATAATGTAATCATTTTAGACTAAACGTTCAATAGTGGATTAATATTATCAGTTTTGACAAAAATTCTCATCACAAAATATCCAGTTCGATTTGATTCGCAGATCGTCGTAACAAAATTTAATTTTCGCTAATCATAAGAAATATTGGGTAGCAAAAAGTTATTTTGCGATGCAATACCGCTTAACTTGTGGATGGGAGAATTTTATTAATTGTATTAAGCCTTTCAAGGGAGAGAACTACAAAATTGGAATGATCAACTTGCTTCTCGTACAGTGTCGGAATTCAGTCACGAATACTACAGTTCAAATGGAAGCCAGCTATAAAAGCTGGAGAACGATGCGTTCGTTTACACTGTTCATGTTGCAAAAGCTGAAGCCACCATATTGCAGTTGAGAATTGGGTTGTTAATTCTGTAGCATTTCAGAGAGAATTGGAATAGCAGCCTCAAAATCAACGCAAAGACATTCTGAGACTAACAGTACTATTTTGAGGCTGATGTTCCAAATCTCTGAAAAAAATTAAAATAATTTTAAAAAAGTTTGCTCAGACAATGGCGTATTATGGGGCCGTTTGCAAGCCCATTAAATACAGAACATTGAGACTTCATTATATATAAATTGAACAAAGTGAACGAGTGTAAAATGAAATTTGAAGTGCTTGTTTTGAGGGAGAGAGCAAAGTCTATAAACATTTGGTATAGTATGTTGGCCTAATTCGAAAACTTTTGGAAGTTGGAGTCTTGGGGGTTAGTAGACTTTGAAGATTAGGGGTCTGGCGTTGGTTGAGTGAGGGCTGGGGGTCTTAAGTTTCGGGATCAACAGTCCTGGGTTTGGGTCTTGGAATTTGAGAGTCTGTGAGTGGAAGTATGAAGGTTAGGAGTTTGGGGATCTGGAAGTTAGAGGGGTATGTGTGGGGGTGGGGGGATTGGGGTGGAGTTAGACGGCTGTGGGGGTTGGCTCTGAAAGTTAAAGTCTGGGCGTTGTCGGTCTGGATTTAGCGGATCTTCCAAAAATGCACAGACAATACCAAGTATTGTAAACCATTCAAGCTACCATATTAGTGAGATTCAACCTATATTATTTGTAAACACCAACTGGTTTTAAGAATTAAACTAAGACAGTTTGGGTGTCGACTTGTCCAGCAAGTATTGTTTCACTTTCATTAAGGATAGCCGAATATGTCATATAGTCTTTAGTCTTGATAAGATCGCTCTACAGAAGAAAAGTAAGAAAGAGTAGACTAATTTCACTATCCCGTCACTCTGACGTAGGAATATCGCTATAGCAAAGATTTCGTAGTCGGAACAAAGATAACAATCGGTGTTCCCGATACACATACCGAAATAATAAAACCCCTTTACAATCCCTTTAAACCTTGCACCTTTTCTTTGGGGCCGTTTCTCTTTACCAATCCCTAGTTTTGTGCATGTATTAATATTTACAAAACATAATGACTACATAAAGCGAGTTGATTGGCTGGGCTGAAAATGACGTCGACTACGAGATCTTTGCTATAGCGTTATTCCCACGTCAGAGTGCCGAGGTAGTGAAATTAGTCTTCTGTAGAGCGATCCCGTCAAATCTAAAAGTTATACGACATATTACCTTTAAAATGTCACGTGATTTTCATCCCAGCCAATCAACTTGCTTTATGCAGTCATTATGTTTTGTAGATATTAACACATGCACAAAACTAGGGAATAGTAAAGAGCATGCCCCCAAGAAAAGGGGTATAATTTTAAAGGGATTGTAAAGGGGTTATCTTATTTCGGTATGTGTATCGGGGACACTGATAGCATCAATTAGCACCATTCCAATTTTCTACCAGACGTCTGTGGTTCCCGCAATTCCTCTAAAACAAGGTGTTAGATGATAATCGCGAAGGATATTATGTGTTAAAGCATATTTTGCGATTAGAGATGATATAAATGTCCCCGATACACAAATAATTTGTAGAAAACCTCTTTACAATCCTTTTAACGACGATGAATGGGAAACAGCAGCGTGGCAAATTACCCCCACCATCCGTATTTACATAGTATACATGTATCTTATTCTAAGATCGACAATGTTATAATCGCTTTTTAAAATTTAAATACAAAAAAGAAAAGTAATGTGTTGAAGGGATTATTCAATGCGTGTCCATATTGAATGAGCTACATTGTGTAATATTGTTACTCTCGAACAACGGGTTATTAACATTTTTTAAACATTAGCAATAAACAAGCTTTGTGAATATTTGTGTCAGCTATTATTGTCAATAGAGGTGTAAGAACAGATTTGACCTAACCTGAGTCATAGTGTGAGAACTTTCTATGATATTTGGAACATTGTGGGCCAGATTATTGTCCCACAAAGCCGGATTCGGGGATTTTTTCAATGGACTTATCGAAATCTGGATTTATCCTAGACGTTTCTAGGATAACATACAAACTTTTAGAGTCAGGATTTATCTAGGATTTTAACTCTTCACTGCACAGAGTTTTGTAGTTTGGATTTTAAAACTACCGTACCATTTTTACAAGAGAGAGAACAAGCATTCCCCGGGTTTTCCGATTATCATTTTTTCGAAGGATATAATATCAACTGTATGAAATGAGAGATCTAAGTATGCCTTCGAAATCAGGTAGGTCAAAGAATTTGGTGTTGGCTTCAAAAGGACATACGGGCATAACGTTTTGTTTCGGATGAATTGTGTTCTATTTCGAGACTGGTGCACATTTCAGTTTATTCAGGTCACAAATGCATAGTTGGCTCAACAGTTGGGCATAGGGAACTACGAATGTCACTGTAAAGCGTTATCTTACAAACCACAAGCACAGAAAAAGGACGTAAAACAATTTCAATTTATTATCTGTCTGCAGAAACTTGCCCTTTGTCCATGGCCCAGGCGGACTGTTTGACATATTTGACCAAGGCTTTGATCCTGTCGGCAATGAGATCTTCATTTATGGATTTCTCTTTCGATTGGGACGCCTTGATCTTCTACTTCTGGTAAAAAAAAACGAAACAAAAGATACAAATATACTAAAATAAACATGGACCAAATTGAAATCTATTTTGATATGTTTTAGCTTATGAATATGAGGACGGAAGAGTGTACAAAGTTCATGGGGTCGGAGGTCATTCATCCGGATCCTCAGCTTACTCTTATTCCAGCCATTCGAGTCAAAGATATCAACCGGAAGTAGTATACCATAGCAACCCTGCCTACCCACCTCATACCTACAGTACTAAACCTTACGTCGTAGTAAGTCCCAAATTTCATTATTTCATTCTGGACACAACTGTTATGCACCAAGCATAATCAGCTAGCTAGTTGTACACAGAAAACTGTCATTGTACCAAGCTCAATCTGTTTGCTAGTTGTACACAGAAAACTGTCATTGTACCAAGCTCAATCTGCTAGGACACAGAAAACTGTCATTGTACCAAGCACATTCCGTCAGCTAGTTGGACACAGAAGACTGTTATTGTTCCAAGCACAATCTGTTAAATAGTCGGACAGACAACTGTCATTGTACAAAGCTCAATGTGTTAGACACGAATCCTTAGTTTGCTCTAAAAAGGACTGATAACCAAGGAATCGCAAGGATGAAAACTTAATTTTGGTAAAGTCTTTATTATGCATATATCTACGTCTAGAAAACGTATGTATTTGTACGGTATTCCAGATTAACCAGCCAGTCAATAGAGACGCGGTCATCCAGTTCAGACCAAACGACTACTTTCCATTTTCACTGTTTACATGTCTATGTTGTTTTTGTCCAACTGGTTTGGTGGCTTTGTACTACTCTTGGAAAGTAAGTAAATCAAACTAACAATGAAACATAGGCTCAAGTCGACCTTGTGACTGACAGAATTTGAGAGCTACTGAATTTTCAACGACTGCTAGCAACTAGCGACATCTGGGAAAATCTGATCAACGCAGGGTTTAGTCGAGCTGAACACACACGTGCTAAGACCGTTGCAAATTATTTTCATCTTGTTAAAAAATCAAACACTGAGTTCTTCGATTGCACTTAAACAAAGACAAATTCTTTAATGCTTTCCTGACATTTAAAATCTGGTGCCATTTCGGTAATTTGTTGAATAAGTTCTTGATGGTTGTTAAAGTCTTTTCACTATTATCAGAGCTTGGGAGTTTGTAAAACGTAATCATCTTAAACTGGCGTGAAACGGTGTCAGGTTTGGATAGGCTTGGATTGGATCCACCCATCTATGAAAAGTTCCTGTTCAAAACATATCCATATATTGCTCTGTTTTCATATTGAAACAACGCCACCTTTGTACCCCTTCGATGCACGCGCAAAATGGCGCCATTGTGTCTAATGTATTTATATGCCAAAAAGATGAGATTTCTTTTTCAAAATTCAAGTAAATTTGTTGGAAAGTTGGGTATCCACATCTACATTTCAATATACACCAACATCAGAATATCAAATTCAAAACAGTACTGAAATTCTGTGTATTATTATTTTATTGTTTCGTTTTTTCAAAAAAAATTTAATTTCAATTTTTCGTTTCGTTTTTTTTGTTTTCAGTCGAGAAAAGCAAGTAGGAGGTTGGATTTTAACCTTGCCCTGGAAGATGGTAAATGTGCCAAAACGCTTGGTATCGTCAGTTTGGTAATAGGAATAATTTTAATCATAATGGGAATAATCTTACTGATTGTGTTCTATGCTTTTGGCTTCAACAAGCAATAGTCGTAGTAGCCGACTGAACGTTCATTTGTTTAAAGGTGCCCTCACACCATAGCTATTACCAGTTGCGTATGGTTGCGAATAATGAAAGTGGCCATATGTAACGAACGTAACTCATAACTCAGTGGCATGAGTGCTGCGTTCGAAACATACTCGCAACAATAGGCAACTGGTGATCTCTAGAGTGTGAGGGACTGCCATAGGCCATTTTCTTTTGAAAGTGTATATATACGAGTATAATTTCACTTTTTCAAAAATGATTGTGAACCTCTATAGGTATGCCAGTCTTAAGGCATGGTTGTTGCCAGTTCGTTTTTCTGTTAATATTTATAATGCCCAAAACTTGTCAATTATTTTATATTTTGATGTCATGTAAATGAGAGGGTTCGGATGAGATTTAAAACCCAACCACCCAACCGACCCGTAAGGGTCTTTTACTTCTCCTAAATGTCCATTTCCATTTGATTTCTTCGGGGTTTTTTCCGTTTTCTTCTGTCTGAAATTAGATTACAGGAGGAGTGTAGACGCCTCTGTACAGAAACAATCCCCTCAACTCGATTGGTGAGTTCTACGCGTTGTAGATTCATGGTATCATACGAAAGTTCAATAAAACAATTTGAAATGGGGGTTAGAAGCGTTCCACATGTGTTGAAGAATTCAAAATAAAGGAGAAAGCAAGAGAAGGGAAAATTTCGAATGTGACACATCTGGTTCCGTACCAAGCGATTGAGGCCGAATTTCGAACAGGCGGAACATGTTCCCAACTCACCAATCGAGCGCCACCATGCTTCAGGAAGAAATACTTTAGTGGGAAGCTTATGGTCTAATTAATTGCGTCCATTATAGATTGTTGTCCTCTGTAAATTTTTATATTTGATATTAGGAATTTAATAAGATAGAAGTATAACATATCTTGCCATTATATTTATATATTCTCATGTTATATAGCGATTTGCATCCATCCCTAATCGGTATAATTTTTATATAATTTTATATAATCATATATTGTTAGATTATAAACTATCTCTACAATTATATCACTGTTATTTGAATCCAGCCGGGGTCAACTGTTCTTTGATTTCACCCCCAAATTGTTAAATCATATTAAATATCCCCAAATTCTATCAGAAACTTATTGCCTAAAATACTGAAAATCTAAAAGGAATTTCTTAAAATGCTTTAGATAATTAGGTCTATGGCCCCGTTGTTGAGGTGACGAGCAGTCATGGTTGGCGATTTTTGTCGCCGTCTTGAATCTTGAGTAAAATCTCGCGTGTGCTTCCACGACAAGATTATCTCGTTGCCGACAGGATCTGTGATATCAAACAAGTTTGGTAATTTATTGTCGCCAATAGTTTTATCGTCTGCAAGACAGAGCGTCATCATCCAATCAGATTCATTTTCCTTCCAATTGCATGATCCGCACGTGATTATCATTAAAGTAACTGGAGATTTTTGTTTCCTCGTGTGCCCGCAGCTGGTCAGTGAAACTTTTGACAAGACTCTTGTCGGCGACAAAAATCGCGGATGAATGACTTACGGTGGTACTGAGTAGAAGCATGTGTAAATAGAGTTATTTCCCTTAGCATATAAATTCCCCAGCATAAAGACCTGACTGTGGACATCGCTTCAATCGAAAGTGTTAAAGGAAGTTTGAAGGAGGATTTTAAAACTTTTCATGTGTATAGGGGACATTGTAAGTAACCATTAACACTATTAAAATTTTCAAACAGACGTCAGTTAATAGCGAAGGGCCTTATATGTCATTAAGCATATTTCGCGATTAATGACGTCATCAAACACTTAGTTTCAGTGGAATTGCAGGAACCACAGACGTCAGATTGAAAATTGGAATGGTACAAATTAATACTATCAGTGTCCCCGATACACATGCTATTTTTACAAAAACTCTTTACAATCCCCTCAACCATCGCACTCAAGACCAAATAATTCTTCATCAAAAATCTGAACAATAGTGTGCTTTGCACTCACTGTAGGTTGCGACATCCGTCAAAATATATCGACTCATTTTCAAGGCCAGCTGATATATGATACATAATAGATAAGTATTTCGCTAAATATGTCAGTGTTGTTTATTTCACAACGAGGGGCTGGTGGCAACATAAAAAAATATGTTAAAAGATAACAGAATACTAAATTTAGGACCTTATGCAATTTTATTTATTATCTTAATTTTCATTTTGAAATACAGTATAATCAGTCTAATCAAAATAAGACCAAACTTTCGTTCGGTTTTTTTTATTAGCATTTATTTTTTATATAGCCACTTTAGTTAGGGTCTAACGACAGCCCTCTTAAACGTTCGTCAAATAAATCTTTTGGCCTAACCTGATAAACACCACGCCACAAAATGCCAGCGCTGGAGAGTGTAGAAATTTGATTGGTTGAAGCAGTCGTCATCGAGTTAGACCTAACGGTTAATTTGATAAACGTTGAATAGGGCTAATTTAAATTAGACTGCAATATAATGATTCGATCATAAGATATAGTAATCTAGTAATCCTAGTAGACAGGTAATTCGACAATTCTTTTCGTTAAGCTGAACGCTTGTGGACCCTATGAACTTTATTTTTGGAGAAGGGGGCTTTAAAGACGTGAAGGTGGCGATTTCATTCAATGACATAACGTTACCTTTTTCAAAGTTTTGAGCCTCGTTCTGATTCAACTGAATCATCTTCACAATGTCGAACTATTACGACTTACTAGTAGTACTCATACCTTGACTGTAAAAGCCACTGATCTTGAAGCACGAAATGCATCGATTTGATTGGATTGCGCGCTAGCGAATACAAATAATCAAAACTCTCGACAAAAAGACTGTAACCATTATGGCGTCAGCCTCTGATTGGCTGAATTCGCTAGCGTACAATCCAATCAAATCGTTTCATTTATAAACTTCCATGATACAAGACAGGTGACTATTGTAGTCCGAAGTTCGTAATAGCCTGGAAGAAGGGCAACGCCATGCGTGTAATTTTGCAGGACAGTAGTATTAGCCTACTTTTTAAATTACTTAAGTATCTTTCACTTGCACAGCCTGTGACACATGAGGCCTCTGTTTATTGTCACATCCGAACGAATAGACGCTTTATCAGTCCCGCTCCTGACAAGAGAAATACCTGGCTGATAGACGCAAAAGTTTAATGATAACACAGTGTGCAACTAGAGATATTTTAACAGGACTGGTGTATTAGCCCACTCGTTTTCGATATCCAGTGCGAGGTTTGTTTTGTTCTTGGACAGCTTTGTATTTGACTATAGTAAAATACTCTAACTAATCAATAAATCTAAAAGTGTAGCCTACATTATAGTATATATTTTAAGTAACTTTATACATCGTTAAGGTATAGTAATAATAGGCCTACTGCAGCCAATTCAACTCGAGTGTACAGGTGGGCTGGGGTTAACTATAGCCATTCATAACAGTTTCTCCGAAATCACCTATTAATGATAAGATTTATCTAGCTATCTACACAGTATCTCGTCCGGAACTGGTATACATGTATTTAATCATATTTATTTTTAAAAGGTGATTTGGTTTAAACAACACAGGCTGATAACCTATTGACAGAAACTGGTCATCGCAGACGTCATAATCAATCCCTGTTCGAATATAGATTAACTAGTCTTCCGTAAGAATAACTAAAATTGTGAAATATTTACATTCAACTGGACGGGCAAGTTGACAATCTCAAATACCCACCTTATAGGCAGGGGCAGGGACTTCGATCACGTGACTAAAGTATATTTTGCATTCAACTGAATATCTACAAAAGGAAGATTCAGCTGTGGGATATTAGGATTTTTGATTTGTGAAGAACAGCCATCATGTCTCAAGGAGGTACGTGCACATTTTTTCATTCTTTTTTGTTCATTATTTTTTTGATTCAGAAAATGAAAAATTATACATTTATACCGAAGTGGTCGATGTTTTTATAAGAAAATTGAATTCATGTTTGTTGACCCGAAAAAACTAGGATAATAGGGGAAAATGATATTGAATATTTTGTACACTTGGCTAGACTAATGATGATGGACAAAGCTTTGCTATGCGCAATGAGGAAAATTCTTCAGCCACAGCTGCACTTGCTTATTCTTGTATCTTAAGGGATAGAAATGCAAATAACCGCATGGTTTCTAAAAGTCTAATTTAAATGAATTGTAAGAGAGCAAGACGTCAGATTTAAATTATTTAAAGTGTTACGGATAGCTTAAAGGAAGTTTATCACCTGGTAAAGCTTTTATAGCGGACGGTTGATTCTATGATTTTGTTTCATATGTTCAGAAATTCGTCCTTGAGCATAAATTAGCAAGAGAATTTTATTCTCTCAGGAATTCCTGAGCTCGGCCAGTGCCTTTTGATGATACCAATCTCTACTGCGCTAACGCAAAAATGTTCCAAAACAAAGACCTGTGAATGCTAAACGACGGTATTTATTGTGTGTTTTATTTGTTATTATCCTAAAATTTAGCCGCTATTAACTTTCTACCTTAATGTTTGTTATTTCTACTAAGTATGTATTTGGCCGCGGGCAACCACAAAAACACCTTGATTTATGCAGCATATTTACCTTCCTGAACACAACAATTAATATATAGTGCAACTGTTTTAGTTAATTATTCAGACAAATACGCATGTTTAAAGAGGCAAACCCAAAGGTTTAAAGAGGCAAACCCACAGGTTTAAAGAGGCAGACCCACAGGTTTAAAGAGGCAAACCAATGTTCACTTGCAAAGGTAGTAGTAGCCAGTCCGCGGGTGTTTTCAAGAATTTTGGGCTGGACAAATGCTCTTTCACCCGATATTGGTCACCAGCGGAATTGGTAATGCTCGCTCACAACTACTGCTGCCACTCTGTATTAGGGTTTCATCCCATTGAGCGTCCACAGAGCTTATTTATAGCATGCTTATGTGGTATAATTAACACGAAAAAGTGCACAATACAAAAATAGAATTTCGTTATGAGGAAATCTTTTACAATAGCGGAACAAATATAACATACGGATATTAAAACGGAACTTGAATCATGTTGTTACTCACGAGTTTCACGATGTGCAATCTTCAGACAACTGACCTACGTCAGCGTTCCTACTTATACATATAAATTTAATACACATTTCTGATTCAAATTTTCCTACCAATATTATCAACAAAGTACATAGGTGTTAAAGTAAAATAAAATATAATCGATTTATTAAAAAAAATAGAGCAATGTCAAGGTCGCTATATTCAAACTTCCAGTAACATCTGTCACACAATATAATAATCAATGATATCGTTCTCAGAGCAGTATACAGTGAATTAAAATAGTGATATGTTGAAGGGAGAGCTGGAAGAAACCAATGATTTGACAAGGATATTAACTTAGGTTCCCTAGGATCCTGTCTACCAGCTGGTCAAACCAGGAGTGGGAAATTAAACTCCATTTGATTTCATTAAAGGATAGATATGTCGACATAAAAAAAAAACTTTATTAAAAAGCCTCTATAGGTATGTTGCTGTCAAGTGTTATGTCAAACCGAAAAAGAAGGGTCTTCTTTTGTTACAATACAAATAGATGAAATTTAGGTCATGAAACAGGTTACAACGCCCTTAATGGCAGTTGCGTCTTTAATTCCCTGTAGCCACTCACCATTGCATATTTAGGGTCAAGTGAGGGGCGTCACCTCAATGTATTTGATGAAATAATAATTCGAAAGAAAATGTTTTTGAAAATATCATCAAATTTGACGGTCAATAGAACTTGCTGTACTAATTATTTTTAGTAATACGAGATAGTCTCCTTTTCTACAAAGTAGTACACTGTTGTACTATTAACTGTATATAAAAACACTAGACATCACCTAACTCTGGGTTATATTCTAGAAGGCGATCCACTGTTGTTCCATTAACTGTATATAAAAACACTAGACATCACCTAACTCTGGATTATATTCTAGAAGGCGATCCACTGTTGAACTATTGTCTGTATATAAAAACACTAGACATCACCTAACTCTGGGTTATATTCTAGAAGGCGATCCACTGTTGTACTATTGTCTGTATATAAAAACACTAGACATCACCTAACTCTGGGTTATATTCTAGAAGGCGATCCACTGTTGTACTATTGTCTGTATATAAAAACTCTAGACATCACCTAACTCTGGGTTATATTCTAGAATGCGATCCACTGTTGTACTATTGTCTGTATATAAAAACTCTAGACATCACCTAACTCTGGGTTATATTCTAGAAGGCGATCCACTGTTGTACTATTGTCTGTATATAAAAACTCTAGACATCACCTAACTCTGGGTTATATTCTAGAAGGCGATCCACTGTTTTACTATTGTCTGTATATAAAAACACTAGACATCACCTAACTCTGGGTTATATTCTAGAAGGCGATCCACTGTTGTACTATTGTCTGTATATAAAAACTCTAGACATCACCTAACTCTAGGTTATATTCTAGAGAGTGATCCACTGTTGTACTATTATCTGTATATAAAAACTCTAGACATCACCTAACTCTGGGTTATATTCTAGAGAATTGTCCACTGTTGTATTATTGTCTGTATATAAAAACACTAGACATCACCTAACTCTGGGTTATTTTCTAGAAGGCGATCCACTGTTGTACTATTGTCTGTATATAAAGATACTAGACATCACCTAACTCTGGGTTATATTCTAAAGGGTGATCCATCGTTGTACTATTGCTTGTTCATAGAAACACTGTGGGTTAGGTTATAGAGGAAAGATCTTTGCTATAATATACATCCGTTTCTGGGTTAGCTTATATTCCAGTGACTGGCTTAGTTCCGTGTTATAATCTGGTTACACACCAGGCATCACAGAACTCTGGTTCACATTTAAGATAGTGATCCACTGTTGTATTATGCATCACCTAATTCTGGTTTACTTTAGATTCCAGTGATTGATCAAGTGCTGTGCAATTGTCTTTGAGAATGGTTCACTGTTTATATAAAACATCGAACATCAGTTTAATCTGGTCCACTAATATAGGTGTATTGTTAATTTACAGGTCAAGGATATCCAATGCATAATTATGCTCAACAACAGGGACCACCTGTGGTAAGTGTGATATTCTGATCCTGTCCACTCCCCTGTTAATCTTTTCTAACCATGTCATTACTCTGGGTTACTCGAGTCAAGGAGTTGCACCCTTTATATTAAAACTCTGGATATGACCTACCTCACAGAAAAGTAGGACGTAAAACTCCATTCATTTCATTTCATTTATGACCTCAGATTTTCTACTTTTCAAATTTTGTCCTCTCGAAACTTCAATACTATTTCCTTGGAATGTGTTGCTTGATATGTTTTAAATTACAGGTCTCCCAAACCATAATAACTACCAGACCTAGCGACTATTTTGGGTGTGCTCTATTCACATGTCTGTGTTGTTTCTGGCCAACTGGTATTGCCGCTCTGGTATTTTCATGTAACGTAAGTATCCAGGGTGCAGCGGCTCGTCCATGCACCAAGAGCAAAAAACCAAAACATGAAAGATTTTGTTCAAGGTTTCCTTATTTGACAAATTTTCCAGCAGGAGCATACTCCTAAGGCCCAGCTCCCCTCCTCAAGATTTGCTGTGCGCTTTCGTCGCTTGTTGTTTCCAAAAACCCTATTTTTGCAGTGGCCAAGTAAAATAATTGGCCAAAGATCAGCTGGTAAAGCATCTTCATAAACCCTCATAGTATCCTAGTCTTTCTTCTTTCAAAACAAAATCCGATATGTCCAAGTCCTATAAACAGACCCAGTTGAGTGAGCAGTAAGAGGTATAAGGTTCATAACCCGACGACCCCCCTCTGCCACTAACGACACCCACCTCATTCCATTCAATCATACTAAATTCCAGAATACTCATTTCAGTCCAGGTCTGCAGCAGATCGAATGGATTTTGCCCAAGCAGAGAACGATGGACGAATGGCCAAGATCTTTTCAATCATCAGTTTAGTGATTGGTCTGGTCTGGATGATAGCTGTTATTATATATGTGGTCGTCGTTTTTGTGGTCCTGGTTGACACGGTCAATAAGGCAACAAACGACTATTATGCATAAAATGTGGATCCCTTTTCTCAAATACGATGATCATTTGTCGTTTGTCAGTGGTGTTTCTTGGTCGGTGAGTGTGTGTGAGGGGGAGGGGGGCATGGTGGTTTCCCGGAACTGGCCCAGTTGTAACCCCCCACCCAACACACACACAATTTCAAATTTTTATCAGTTTAAATAGGGAAATATGTGTCAGTAAGCCCCCATTGACAATTTTGTGGCCTCTACTCGACCCCCTTTTTTATAGAAACGCCGTGAGATATTTCGCAATATAAAATTCTACACTGACGACAAATTTTGACCGTAAGATTTTGAGAGACATGGGTCTCGGATTATATTCCATGCAGCCAGGAACTATTCTGTGAGAGCCTATTATACATGCTCATTTTTTAATTATTTTCAAGATAACATTTCTATTGTATATTTGTTTGCTCCTAAATTTATTTCTTGTAAGAGATACACTTAACAGCCCCCTCAATTCAGACTATTTCAAGCAAATAACTCTGACTCTGGGTTATAAAGCAATAAGTAATAATAATCACGCAATGGATGAAATGACACTTACTAGTATGATATTACAATTGGTATACATACAATTAATTTGTAATAGTTAATATTTTGTATCTTATTTTTTTGTAATAAAATTGTTTTATATATATTTTGTATTTGATATGTCAAGCTTGGGTGCCTCTAAGCCATATCATGTTCAGCGGCATCTCCACAATATCAAGCTATCACGAACTTCGTACTTTTACATGACTGCAATAGTCACATTTCTTGTATAATGGAAGTTTAAATGGATTTGATTGGATAGTACGCTACTGAGGCCTCGCTGTGATCACTGAACAATAATGTTTTCAGCATTTCTGTCGAGGGCTCTAATTGACTCACTGGTGTACAGTCCAATCAAATCGCTACATTCCGTGATTCAAGGACTAAGTGCTTGATAACGTCACTAATCGCGAAGGGCTAGTGTGATACAAGCTTATTTCGCAATGAGTGAGGTCATCTAGTTTTGGTGGAATTGCAGAAACCACAGAAGACTCTATCATCCAGTTTCTCTTTATCTAAGTACATCTTCGACTTCAAAGACAGGAAGAGGCAAGAACCACAGACGTCTGATTGAAAATTATAATGGTGCAAATTGATGCTATCACTGTCCCCGATACGCATTAAAAAAATAGAACACCTATTTACAATCCCTTTAAGAGAATGACAAATGAAATGAAATGGTATTTTACACCCTACTGTTCTGCAAATGCCAATTTGACTATACGCTCAAGGCTATTTAGTCTCTATATCCAATAGAAATACAAGCTGTTACATTGTATAACTTGGTGAAAGAGAAATAGGTCGTTTTTATACCAGCGAATACAGGCAGGGACATACACAGACAATATACTGTTGGATGGTTGAGATCTAATCCTAAGGTTGACGAAAGCACTGACCGCGGTACCTGAAATATCTCTTGGAATCTTTAAACCTCTTAGACTCTCAGAGAATTGGTATTCATTTTACTAATGAGGAATTTATTCCATTTTAAACCCTATGTACAGTGCTGTTGCCCGGGGAGTGCTAGAATTAACGACAGCACTGACCGTGGATGTAGAAATATGTATTGAATATCTTGGAAATAAAGCTTACGTTTGTTAAAGGGGCAGTTGCATCATTTTTTGTGACAAATCATACTTTAGTCTTAGAAATGGAATTTTTATATGAGCTAATCAGTAATAGTGTTTACAGCTCACCGTTAAAATTTGAACCTTCAAATCCATGTGTGTTCAGAATTATCCGAGAAATAGTGAGAAAAATTCCTAGTTTGAGATATCTTGAAGGAATTATGCGGTTTTCGTACATTTCTAGTACTTCTGAAGACTATTTACATATTTTCAAGACCCAAATCAAATACATTGGCGTGGTATTAAAAGTGGATGAGCATTTCGAGCGAAAATCTCTCTCTATTCCAGCCTCTGATAGCTATTTGAAAGTTTTTTTGCAACCAACTACTGTCAGAATATCCATCAGAGGCTGGAATAGAGGCAGATGTCTCGGACTAGAATACACCGTGCCATCTTGGCCATAAGGTGACATTTAGCGAGGTTCAACTGCAATCGACGAAAGAAATGGCCGCGGTGTCTAAAACTTGGAATAACGTAAGGTGATAGTTAGTTAAAGCCCAGAGCAACCATAGAAAGGACTGGCTATGGTACGAAAAAAATAGAATTCGCTCAATTAAAGCAAGTAATGCAAGCTCTGTTTAAATGATAACATGTTTCAAAAGTAATGGCAGGAGTTGCGGTTTCTTGGAAAGAAATGTTAGGTTTTTCATACCAAAATTAATGACGGGATATCAGTTTGATGTATCAATTAATGAAGGGATATCAGTTTGATGTATCAATTAATGACGGGATATCAGTTTGATGTATCAAGGGTAAAATTTCATTCACCTCCATTAAAACTTAAGCTTTACATGAAATGGAGTTTTACTTCCTACTTTTCTGCACCATGTGGGCTAATGAAGACGGACAACGCCATGCAGGATGCAATGAGGGAAATTTTGCCAGGACAGCGGCATCAGTCTGCTCTTTTACGATTTCCAACTATGAAGGTGTTTTTTGTATGCGTGTATAAAGATTGGTGTTTACATTCCAAAAGTAATGGATATCAAATGGTATATAATATTTGAAGATTTGAAGATTCGAACCTGAAAAGAAAAGATCATATCCATAAGGACGTATAATAGCTATATATGACGGGTTAGATTTCACAATATTGTATATATTTGGTTTATACAAAAACCTGTAATTGAACTGGCTCGTTTATCTCTATTCATACCTGTAAGAAAGATTTACGTCACGTGACTGCATTTCGCAATCTTGTGTCTCAAGTCGCGGTGCAGGGCATTTCAGTTGGATTTTACCGATCAAGAGCAAGTATTTTCGATACAGAAATATTAAAATAACAAAAATGGCTAATAAGAGTGGTAAGTAAAATTAATTTTCTTTTAGTATTTTCTTTCAGGCTATTTTAAGGTATTTTGTGTAAATTTTAGACAAATAAACAACAAACACATAAAAAATAATATAAACAAAGAAACGTCTGCAATCATAAGACTCAAATGTTTTTCACCTCAGCTGATCATTAATCAACAAGCCCAGGGGACCAAGTTTGGCCTTATTGTAACGACAATAATTGAAGGAACCACGCCCGTAGCCAGTCTTGATCGTAGGGCCAAGTAATATATCAATCAGGGGCAATGAGTTCAGATGCAGTAATTGAATTGGTCGGTTGTCAGAATTTTTTCATGCGCAGAAATAGCTCGAAGGGCATTTTTAACATGAAAAGAAGGCCACTACATTTTCGTTACACGTATGACTTACAGTGACGGCCCCAGCCTCCCGAAACTGGGGGTACAAATAGGGGGCAGACTGACTCCATGTAGGTAATACTAGCAACGCTGAAATTAAAATGCGACAATTCTGTGTAGGCCAAGCCTCTCATTGAGCGCCTGAGAGGGTTCTCCCCATGAAAAATGTTAAAATGTAATTTATTTGGTGCATTCTGAAACATTTTTAGGGCAAAAAGGTAAAATTAAGTGGGGTACAAACCCTTCCCCCCCCCCCCCTCCCGCTTGTGTACCCCGCTGGTGTCGCCAATGGTGATTTTTAATATTTTTTCATCCTCAAAATAGGGTATTAGATGTCTGATATAAGGTGTCTAGTGTGTCTAACTAACACTAAAGCAACTTTGACCCGCATTCGAATGATGTTCTTCGTGGGTAGTTACATCCTCTTTATTATAAATACGGAGAAAAGAACAGGGAAGGAAATATCAGTTAATTCTAAGAATTTTTGATATTGATATTAATTATTGATATGAGGATAAAATTTAGGAAGGAAAAAGATTTTAAGTCGTGACACGAAAAGACGGATTATCAGTACACCTGCTATCATTCTGCGACTGTGTTTTTGCCCCAATTTTCGGCGGACGGTGAATGGGTGCTGAAATTTTCTCACCCCATTTTTTAACACCCCACCCCTCCGAACACCCCTCCACATTACAGACAAAATAGTAAACTTAATATGTCAAGTCGTGTTGTCGAGGTTTCGATTAATAGTTTTTGAAATGTGCAATGACGCCAAGCAGACGTCAACAGTTATGTTGATATAATTAACTTCACATATTGCGCATTTGAAATGATATTTATAAGCAAACAAACAATTTAATAACGGAATATTTCTATATCCCTGTGCAGTATATATCTCATAGCGGGTCGTATTGATAATTAATTACAATATCTCAGGGGATTATATGATTACGATGTGGATAGGTTCACGGGCAAGGTGCATGGTGGAAGGTACATATTATAAGTAGGGTTAGGGCTAGCACGACAAACCTGGTCGTTCACGTTCCTCGAACGTACTATACGTCTACGGGTATAATATAGTTACATGCCAATATACCACCAGGATATCAAGGTCGAACGGTTAGGGCCAGAAAACTCACATAATTTCTTTATAAATATGACAAATATTGTCTTGGTGACTTTTGTCCTTGGCCTTGACACTTAAACACCGAAGCAAGAAGATAAATCATCCCCACAGGGTCAAATATTGGGGGTGAAACAAACCACTGAAAGATAAACAAATATATATTATTATTGTTGTTACTTTGTCCGAAGCCTACTGACTTATAGGCATTGTAAAGAGGACTTCTATAATTTTTTATGCGAATCGGAGACACTGATAGCATAAATTTGCACCATTCCAATTTTCAATCAGACATGATTGTGTGGTTCCTGCAATTGCTCTAAAACTAAGTTTTTTATGACGTCACCCCCGCAAAATTTGCTCGTATCACATAAGAACTTTGTGGGAGTGTTGCTAGAACCACAGATTGGAATGGTGCAAATTGATGCTATCATTGTCCGTGATACACAAACAACATTTAGAAAACCTCTTTACAATCCCTTTAACACAAGTAATAGAAGTAAAAATCTCCATGCCACGGGAGGAAACTCGCTCCACCATGGAGCAAACATAGGCATCAAAGGATCGGATTCGCCAAACGTTTGACCAAGCCTCAGAAACAGGAATTTATTAGCAAAGCTGGTCACTTATAGTGTTCACAGCTCAAAGTCAAAATCGAGCCTTCAAATCCATGTGTATACAGAATTATCTGCGTTAAAATAACAAAAGAAGTAAAAATGACAACTCTTTGTTTCTTGAGACTCTGTCATATAATATATGAAAGACAATTAACAGCAAACAGAACTGTTTCGACCTTCTTTACCTCATCAGTGCAGTGCTGATACTGGAGTTGAGGTTTGGCTATATAGCTGCCTCAGATGATCCTAGATAATGTGGTATTATCGCACCATGCCAGAGTGCTCAAACTAGCAAGCTGCCGAGCTATGCATATGAAAGACAATTATATATGTTCGTACATTTTTAGTAGGCTTTATCTGAAGACCTTTGACAAATATTCAAGACCCAAATCAATTCTCAATATTTATGTGACTGAATAGTCATGAATACATTGTTACATTGTTACATTGCTATATTGTTACATTGTTATATTGTTATATTGTTACATTGTTATATTGTTATATTGTTATATTGTTACATTGTTACATTGTTACATTGTTATATTGTTACATTGTTATATTGTTATATTGTTACATTGTTATATTGTTACATTGTTATATTGTTATATTGTTACATTGTTATATTGTTACATTGTTATATTGTTTGAAAAGAATTAGGTTAAATTATTTCCCTGCAGTCGGCATTGAATTTGATTGAATTGAAAGAATAATAACGAAGAGTGGAACAACCGTAGCTCTTATCATTAATTGCCTACTGCACATTGTTTGCTGTATGAATTATATGGATCTTTAAACGGTCACTGGCGTAATTTTCCAGAAAAAATTTAAATCCTAAGAAAATAATTTTTATTTATTTGCAAAATGTCCAAAGTAATATTGCGCACCTCTCACTGACTACAGGTTTTCATATATTAGGCAATAAAATGAATATTGAGAAAATAGGTCAATAACAAGGTCGTGGAAAATTTTTTCATTGCGCAATGCATGACGTAGTCCAATCTAGCACAGACTAAATCGAATATTTCATTCAAAATGTTTTATTAATAGTAATAGAAATACATACATATTACATAGAAATTTGGAAATTGCACAGTCACTATACGTGTTCTCTATGGCTGCTAACAACGGTACGGATAATATTTTAGAGCGTGAAGATTGATAATTTTGTATTTGAAAAAATATTTCCTCGTTGCGCAATCATGAAGTTGTCAACATTTTCTTTGTTATTTCTTATGTTCTTGTGACAGTCATTGAAATACTACTAATTATTTTTTAATGCAATTAAAAAATTTGCTTCTATCTTGAAACGTTTCCACGAATCCCCTCATTGCAAACTGTAGTACATGTTCTGTCGACATAACTCAATCTAAGACAGAAACACAAACGCCATGCAGTGTGCAATGAATGAAATTTTGCAGCTGTGCAACGCAAACTGGATATTATGTAGTTGTTTATTGTCGAGTTTCATATACAAAATCTCCCCATCGTACACTGCATGGTGTCTTTCATTTTAATATCGCTTTGATTTCGTATTATTAAGAAAGCCAGTGTGTATTGAGCAATAAAGACCATCCTGTGTCTATATCAACATAGTCAACAGCTTGGGTGAGGCTGGTTAAAAAATAATGGAGTAAACAGGATTAAGTCAATAAACGTAGATATACTTGGTGTATTACGTTAGTATACACATGTATTGCTTTATTCACTACCATCCTATTTCAGAAGGAAGGGCGTGTTTTACAAAGGGATTGAAACATTTTTATGCGTATCGGGAACACTAATAGCATCGATTTGCACCATTCTAAGTTTCAGTCAGACATCCGTTATTGCTGCAATTCCACTAAAACTAAGCGTTTGATGATGTCACTATAGCAACATCTTATATCATATAAGGAGCTTTGCAGTTTTGAACTCTGTACAATCCTTTTAATGTTAGGCAAAGCGTTTTTACAGAAAATTTTCGGGTTTTCATTACCCCATCACCTTCTTACCCGCATCCTCATTGGAATTTTTGAAATTAAATACTGTTTTTACTATACTGTTCTATCTTATTCAATTACTAAATACATCCAGCTGCAGCAACGAAACTATACCTCTAGATACGCGAGTTGTCAAGGCAGATTAGGCCGAATTCACGGAAACAACTGTCTCTATTCCAGCCTCTGATAGCTATTTGGACAGATGTCAGCTGGTGTACAGACAGAAATAATAAGCCCTGTTAAATGGGGACATTCCGCATCTCCGCAGTTGCGGGGGTTTTAGACCTATTGAGATACTTCGGATCTGCAAAACCCAGGTATTATTGGAAAGTTGAATATTTTTGTAGTTCAGTCATACTATCATTTTCTCCCTACACCATTTATGTCATGTCTCCGGTTCCATCGATTTTTTTTTTTTTGCGAAACAGATCTAGCATCGGCCATTAAAACTGCGTGCGCAGCCAAAGGGTCACAGAGTCAAGTGATACTAACAAAACGAAAGTTACGGTGATGCCCAACACTAATTTACAATCATCTTAAAGCTTATTCAATATTATGTTAGATGTTATGTTGGAGGTGTGGAAAATCCCCATTTAACAGGGTCTTTTTTCCTGACTCTACTCCAGCTGAAAACTGTCAAAATATCCATCAGAGGCTTGAATAGAGGCAGATGTTTCGGACTAAAGACAGATGTGGTTTATTTAAAGTTCTACTATTTCACATGCACAATCAAGTAAATATTCAGATGACTGAATTTGTTTGTGCTTCTCTCTTTTCAGAAGCTTACAGTACAGATAATCCAGGCTACAAAGGGGATCAAGGTCAGCCCCAGCAAGGCTACCCCCAGCAAGGCTACCCCCAGCAAGGCTACCCCCAACAACAAGGTTACCCAATGCAGCAATATCCTGCTGGTACTAATGTGGTGGTAAGTGAAATTATTTCAAGTTTTTCACCATTTTTACTTTTTTTTTTATCTTGTAAATATTTATTCAACACAAATTATACAATTATACTAAAACTAAAACATGTATCTCACAGTTATTATATAATTAAAATCAAGATATACATCAATATCACAGATGAATACTCCTTAATGGAGTTAAAATACGGTAAAATATTAATATAACAATACTGTATTATAATATTTACACTATTTCCATTATGGTATGGAGCTTAAAAAATATTACTGTAAGGCTTCAAATTGTGGACACTAGCTATGACAATGTTTCTCTAAAATGGGTTAACACGTACTATAATAATTAAAAATTAAAAACTTGATTAAAAAATCATGAAAATTTGAAAGTTGTATATGATAAAATGAAAATGATGTTTCTTAAATGCAGAAGTATCCCTATTGATGGATCTTTACATATGAAACCGAAAGTTGTAAAGATCCATAAGGATATTTCTTAAAAAAATGAAAAACGGGGTTAAAATATTGCTCTAGTAAAACCTAGAGCGTCGTCTGCTAGTGTTGACACAACATATAAAGGAATGTGTAATGATGATTAAATCTATAGGGCTATAGAGACTGGTCCATACTGCTAAATTAAGATGGTGAGTGGGTTATTATAAAATGTTCAAATCTATATACATGGTAAAATAAATGTAATAAGTATATTATTTATGTATATTTAACAATAAAATGCTAAGAAAATTCAATATCAATTGTATTATCAAGGGTAATGTTGATAAAACATGACGGTAGAATAAACTTTTGAATAAAAGTATGCCTAGGATAAAATTGTTTTGAATATATTAATGCACTGGCTAAAATATTTTTATAAAAACAAACAAGGTCTATATTACAGTCGGGATTGTCACCATTTTTACTAGTTCTTTGGAGATTTGAAAATGCCTTACTGTTCGTCTCCAATACCTGTTTAAAAAAATGTGGATGACGGCCATGTGCAATAATGTTTCAATTTCATTTTCATTTTCATTTTCCATTCATTATCAATTACAATTTCATTTCAATTTCATTTCAATTTCATTTCATTTCAGATCGGCCAACCAGCAACTACCATCGTCACCAATCCACGACCAAATGATTACTTTACGTTTGCACTTCTTACATGTCTGTGCTGTTTTTGGCCAACAGGTATCGCAGCCCTGGTCTTCTCCTGCAACGTAAGTTTGATAGTTCTCCCTTTCTCTTTCTCGTTCTCTCTGTCAATCATGTAGATCGGAGACGCTGACATGGAAAAAGCGTCAAGTCGTTCGGGACAATAAACCGAGGTCCCGTGTGCTACAGACAGCACACGTTAAGAATCCCTCGACAATTGGAAATCGAAAAAGAGAAGGCTAATGCCGCTGTTCTGGCAAAATTTCCCTCATTGCACACTGCATGGCGTTGCCTATCTTCATTGGCCCGATAAGGTGCACAAAAGGAAGGACGTAAGATTCAATATTTGCCTTTCATTTCTCGTTAATGTCATTTAAACAACACATTTGATCATCGGGACATTTACAGACAAAATTTTCCTCATTGCACACTGCAAAAAAGCTATTCGTATACTGTAGCCGAACAAGGTACTTCATCTCCTCTGCCATAGATTGACCTTTGGCATAGAAAGCCTTCGAAACTAAAATGCTAAACGTCAAAATAGAATATTATGCCAAAAGATCTATTGTTCTGCTTTCGCTCTGCAACAGATTCAGCTTTACGGATTGCCGAATATTGATATGATTCAATTTTTTTTCAGTCACGTGATGCCAGTGACCGGTTGGACTTCAACCAAGCACAAAATGATGGACGAATGGCCAAGATCTTTTCAATCATAAGTTTGGTGATTGGTCTGGTCTGGATTATAGCTGTCATTATTTATGCAATTGTTGCAGCCACTGTGGTAACAAAAGCATATACCCGTACTTATTATGGGTAGGGTGGGGCCTGGATTGGTGCGGGGTGGGGAAGTAGGGAGTGGGTTTTTGGATAATGGGGGGTTTGGCGGGGCCGAGTTTTTCGCCTATGACGTGACGAGTGAATCTGTAAAGTGGTAAGGGTTTGGGCTGATATTAGGAGAAGGTTCTAAAAGGGGGGGGGGGGGGTTAGGGTAGTGGTGTAGAAGGAGATTTTTTTTTTTTTTTTTTTTAGTAGAGGAAGGATTATCTCTGTAGCTCCGAAAGCTTTTGTCCTCATTTCATCTTTTTGTCCAGAAAAATATTACACTAAATATTCTTAGAATTCTTATCTGGCTGTGACGTCGTAAATCCCGTTTTGTTGAAGCTGACAAATATGCCAAGGAAGGCACTAAATAATCATTCATTCGTACATTTTACACTTTCTTGTTTTTAACAATTTTTTTTTTAATTTTTGAAAATTTTCAAAATCTATTTTCTAGTTCTTTAATGTATGAAAAGTTTTTTAATATAAAATAATTTTTGTATAAAACTTGTTTTCTTTTTATGAACACCCACGAAAGTATATCCTCTTTCGTTCCGTTTTTTTTCTCAGCTTTTATTTTTACTCAGCCACAAAAATTAAGGTCTAACAACTCATATTTCTTCGTCTGATTAACCTGTGCCCTAACCTGATGACCTCTGCTTTAACCAATCGAATAACACTGGTCTAATTCAGAACAGCCAATTTAAAAAAGTGTTTCACAAATGTTCAGTTTTAGTGGACTTGATAAACTTGTCTAATGCTCCTTGGAATACATCTTTTAATTTGTCTTCGTTCCATTATCCCTGCGCTGAAGAGTGAAGGAATTTGATTGGCTGGTGGTGTTATGAATTAGAATAAAAGTTACATAGAGAAGTTGTTAGACCTACATGGAGTGATTCACTAGAATAAACGAAATAAACGGAGCGATAGGTTGGTCTAATTTTAAAATAGACTGAATCGTAGTCTAGGTCCATAGGTCTATTAAAACAAGATAACGATTTCGTGTCTTTTTCGTTTTCTGATATTCTTAGTCAACACTGTAATCTAAATAGTTTTCTACCAAAGGCCTGTCCAAATGATGTTATTTTTAGCCTATCAAAGCAAGTCAGATATAAACCCGTTACTTGATAAAATAAGCAATTCTGGGATAGGGAAACCCAAATATTTTGTACTTTTTCTCTTATACTTAAGGTTTCGATAACCATGTACTATTCCTTGTTCTATCAAAAACGGGTTCTATCTGACAATCTTTGATTGGTTTAAATATTTGGTACGGACCTGTGGTAGGATACTTATTAGATTACCATTGAGACGAAAAATATCAAAAAACGAAAAGAGTACTAAATTGTAGTCTTATTTAAATAAGAATGAAGTAATACGTTCATATTTGTCTGAAATAGTCTTCCGTGACGTTAGAAAGATTGTCAACGTAGTTATTTTCCAAGAAATTAACAAATCAAAAACATGATAAGATGTGATTTATAAAAAAAAATTTCAAAATTTTGAAGATAACAGCTAGTTTTATCTTCTTTCAAACAACAAAAATCACGTGGTTATCCATAGGTTATATTTGGTAATCTTGAGATAAAGTTCGTTATATCTGCTTCTGCTTTTTTTGGAAAGTTTAGATCGTATTTTGTATCGAATTGAATCAGAATTTGAGTTCAGATTCGGTATCGAACTACGTTTTTGTTGACTTGACTTCGAATAAAGGATTAAGCTCTCAATTAGATAAGCTTGAATTACGATCAGCAATTATAATGGAAAAACAAGCCGGTAAGTGTCAGATTTTGTGATAATTTTGATTTCGATATGGTATATGTTCATTTAATCCGATTGAATCAGTAAATTAAAAGAAAAGTGTATCAAGAATACCGACGGCATCGATTTACACCATTCCACTTTTCATCCAGTTTAATGTTCTTATTCAAAAAGGCCTTTTTATGACGTCACTATCGCAATGGTATATATTAACAGCAACTTTTTCTTTTGCATTTCCTACACAGTTAAGTAATTTTATAATAACAAGAACCACACACGTCTGACTGAAAATTTGGAATGACCAAATAAAAAGCCGCAAATGACACTGTTACCTACACAATAGCTAAAAAAAATCCTTAAATCCCTTACTGGAAAATATCGAAATGTTCAGATTCAAAAGATTTCTTTAACCGCCCGCGGAAAGAGAAAGGGGGGTAACTCTTCCATTAAAATAATCCATTTTATCACTTAGAGGTCAGGTTCTGCCATTTTGGGGTTTGATTTGGGTAAATGAATGTAAATAAATAACATATGTCTTCAGAAGTACCAGAACAGCATAATAGCGCATAATACCTTCAAAAATACCTTACTTTAAACTTTTTCTATATTATATGTAGTTTCTATGAGTCTGAAAAAGACGAGTCGTCATTTCAACATTCAAACTGATGATAATTCTGGAGACACATAGATTTGAAGCACAAATTTCGACGTCGAGCTGTGAATACTATTACTGATTAGTTTCGCTAAAAATTTTATGATGCCCAGTGTTTCTCTTCAACATGTATCGATAAACTTTCATATTCACTTCACTGAAAATATTTTTCAGGAAACTATAGCTCAGATAATGTTGCATATAAATCGGATGAAGGGGGTTTCGCGAATCCACAGGGCAACCCACAGCAGGGCCACGCACAACAGGGTTACTCTCAACAGGGTCACCCTCAACAAGGCTACCCTCAACAAGGTTATCCTCAACAAGGCTACCCAATGCAACATCAACAACTATACCCACAAGGGACCAACATCGTTGTAAGTTGAAGATTTTCAAATTATCACGTCCAAGGATTAAGAAAATTATCATATCCTACTTACGAAACGATTGTACTAAGAGTAATAGCAGTTTGTGCTTAGAGCAAAAGCAAATTGTGCTCATAGCAGATTGTGGTTGAAAGGTAACAAGTTACTATCCAACAGAGTAATGGCAGATTGTGCTTAGAGTAATAGCAGATTGTGCTCGCATCATCATCGCCATCATCATCATCAGCATCATGAATATCGTCATCATCATTTTATCCAGCAGCAGTAGCAGCAGTAGCAGCATCCTCATCACCCTCATCATCATCATCTTCCTCCTCATCATCATCACCATCACATCATCATCAGAAGCAGCACCATGAACATCATCACCATCATCATTAATAGTATTATCATCCTTTTTATTATCGCAGGTAACCCAACCGGCAACGACTACTTTAGTCAACAGACCAAATGATTACTTCGTGTTTTCGCTTTTAACATGTTTGTTTTGTTTTTGGCCGACTGGAATTGCCGCCCTGGTCTTCTCGAGCAACGTAAGTTTCCGTTTGCAATTTTCTTTCCAATATTTTTTTAATGATCCAGGATGACCATTTCAATAATTTCTTATTAACCAGAATCACGAAACCACGTGACGATCTGGATATAGTACCGGTAAATAATAGCTACAATTAAACTGTACCATGGGCGTATGTTGCAGAGCGCAACACAAGCGGAACGTGATTTCGTGCGTAACTTCCTGCTTTGTTGTAAATAACATTAGTTTGTCTTTCAATATATCCTTTATAATCCAGTCCCACTTTGTCAGCGCACAGCTGCGACTAAATAGAACCCATAAATAAAAATAGATAGACAAAATGCTAAATAGTAGTTATCTCCCTTTAAAGCTTGACTGCATCAATAGTAGTTATCTCCCTTTAGAGCTTGAATGCATCAATAGTAGTTAGTTATCTCCCTTTATAGCTTGAATGCGTAGTTATCTCTCTTGAGAGTTTTAATACGTCAATAGTAGTTATCTCCCTTGAGAGCTTGAATGCATCAATAGTAGTTATCTCCCTTTAAAGCTTGAATGCATATATAGATCAGTGATCAATAGTATTTATCTCCCTCGAGAAATTGAACGTATCAATAGTAGTTAGTTATCTCCCTTGAGAGTTTGAATAAGTCAATAGTAGTTATCTCTCTTGAGAGCTTGAACCACATAGGTAATAATAAAGACTAGAGGGCTTGTCAATTTACGCAGTTCAACTGGAAGTCCAATTTTGGATTTACAGTATGGTTGTTCTGGTGTTTCACACTTTTCATTCTTTGAAACATGGTTGTCCATACTTTATGTCTTTCGTTTCAGTCCCGAGAAGCCAGTGATAGAATGGATTATAACGCAGCAGAGAGTCATGGTCGAACTGCCAGGACATTTTCTATCGTTAGCTTGATTATTGGATTAGTTTGGATCGTTTCTGTTATTATCTGGGCTATAGTCATATCTGTACGAGTCACCACCACTTATATACATTATGGTTAAAGGGGCAGTATGCAATATTTTCATAATCAAAACGTCGTAAAGTATACCTGAAATATGCTTATAACATATGTATGTATCTACTTGAACAAACTGAATTTGTTTTATAATGGTTAGTTCAAAATAGAGCCTATTGATTGTTGATAAAGCAGTTTGTCCAAGTTTTGGTGTTTGGCTTTATAATGTCTGGATATTATTAGTTGAAACATTTAGAATACACAAAAGACATATTTCTCTACAATTAAGCGTTTATTTTAATCAAATTCGTATAGTAATTTTCTGTAAAGGATTTTGGTGTATAGTTTACACAAATTTGATTCTACCCACAAAAAAACCACAGAATGCCACTTAAATCATTCTCTCCTCTATTCTGAACGTAACTCTTGGGAACATTTCAGATAAGGACCATATATACAAAGCATTTTGTTTAAAATGCAGATCGTGTAATTTCTGTGGGTGACTTCTCTTGTCAGACAATGATCAGACTAAATTGTTATACAATACATGTTCTAGGTCATTATAATATTCAGCTTATCAAATGTCCTCATGGTAAGATTAGATTCGATTAAAGGGATAGTAAAGAGGTTTTCTAAACATTTTATATGTATCGAGGACTCTGACAGCATCGATTTGCACCATTCCAAAAACCAAAGATGTCAGATTGAAAATGAGGATGGTATATATACACATCGATGCTATCAGTGTCCTCAATACATATGTAATATTCAAGAAATATTCTTGATAACCCCTTTAACATGATTTATTACATATTTTGACGTAAAACATAGAAGATATGAATTCTAATCTTGGATGTTTACATACAGAAAAAATACGAAACATCAAGGTCTGCATTTGGATCAGAAAAATAGCAAATGAACCATGTGATCAAATATTTATCGATGCGAATTATTTCTTATTGTATTTGACTCTTTATTAAAATAATTTGATAAGTAACATTTTTCAACCTACTCTCTAATACACATTTTGATATATTATATTGTTTATATTACGATGTTGATTGTTTGTCGCTCTGTAATGTATATATTGAGGACCAGTGCAAACATTGCTTGTTTAAAAGAATACTACGTCTTGAATGAGCATAAAATTCAAGGATTTTAAACTTGGCCAATAAGAAGATATACCTGGTGTCATAAATAACATAACAGGATCCTTATATAATCCGATAAATCCAAAAAACTTGGTAATTATCCATAAATATGCAACTAACTATTGGAAAATGCTTAATATCAAGATTAAGCGTTTTTCAATAATTACTTAGTTTTATAAATTTTCCAATTTTCTAGATTTTACAGGGATTCTTTTGTAACTTTATGAAACCATGGATATAAAGAGATTCTATTCTTTTGTCATGACACATGGAAAGTCCAACTATTGAATGATATATACTTTTATTAATCAGTTTTGGGACAAAATGAAAGATTATATTGAAATTGAGGTCGCATTCTTATATTACAAGCAACGTAGACGAAATGCATTGTGGTATTCATTCATTGTAAAATTAGGGTCAAACCATATATCACCAAATTCCTTTCAATTGATATCTGAATAAATTCTTATTAATACTACTATCGTCAATACACAAAACTCTCAAAACAGCCCAAACCACTTAGAAACACAAGCTCATTTCACACTGGCCAAGATATCTCGAACCCTACTTACTAACCATCTACTAACAGTAGTCACACAAGCCCGACATAATTTGTGACCCATTCTCGTTCCTTCGACGTGATCCAAAATTGGATGGAAGAAACACCTGGAAAATGTGATTTTTTGAGCCTGGCTCTAGTCGTGACGATATGACATCTGTATAATTATCATGTCCGAGATTTGTCCGACTATAGTCTGGTTGACTATCATAAAATGGCACATATTAAATCATACACCAATGTTTTACTGGATATTCTACTTTGTCCCTGTACCCCACACACAGTACCACAATATAGTAGAGGGATAGGCTTAACTTACAGGTTGTACGAGGAACGATAAGGCTACCCTTCGATTGATTGATTGACCAATAAGATGAAGACAATGTTAAAACCAATGCAGTAAGATTATGACCAAAAGAGAACGAACGGTTAATTCAGATAGATTGTGTGAACTGCCCTTTACGATAACCCCGAAATGTTGCTAATATTCATTGTTTGAATAACATTGACTTTCTCTGTGATAATGGCCCTAACAAATAGGCAGGGTTAACATAGTGTTATCTTTTATTTACGCTTTCCATCACCAAAACAAACTTGACCCCTTTCACTAGGGTTGTATAGAATGCCCTTAATGCCGGACCCAATTTACTTAGAAAGGAGCCTAGTTAATCACAATCTAAAATTAGATAACAGCGAGGTTGGTAATCTTACAAGTTTCTACCGCAGCCTAGTTCTGATTTCATAATTTTCAACCAATCAAAGTATGCACAATTCCTCTACTTTAAATTTAGCTATCCCACAATTCGCCCAAGAAACGGATCCAACATAAAACGCTTTGATTGGTTAAAGATAAAGACTTATAACGCAACTGTAGTTGAAAACTTGTTAGATTATAATGGAGAAGGAAACAGATTAGCACAATTAGCACCGGGGTACTGTATTTTAATTAAGATCAAGCATTTGCATAAAAAAAATTTGCAATAACTATCATGATATATTAAATTTTGTAAAATTCTGCAAATCGATATCCGTGGGAAGTCAGGACAAGTGGCATATTAAACCAACCATATTCCCTTTCAATTTTCAGTCCAATTCTGAAAGTTTTGTATGATAGGTAATATGATCACGTGACGTACACCCTATAACCAACCTTGGTAACCCGTATCGAGTCAGTTGGTTACAAAAAATTCTACAATGTCGAGCAAAGGTAAGATTTCTGAGATTTAAAAAATTTTCGGCCGATCTTAGGGTGTCATCATTCATTTATTCCTGATTTTTAAATTTTCATATTCCTCTCCTTTCAAACTTTTGAGTTTTTACAATTTTTCAAGAATTACTTTTTATATAATTTATAGAATCAAAACAAAAAATGTCTTCACTTTCAGATTATCAAAAATTTAATTAACCCTATAGGAACAATTCAGAAAAAATCTAATTTCAAAAATGGTGAAGTTTTATCTTATCTTATATAAATGTTTGCTGAATATGAAATGTTTTATTATTTTGTGAATTTGTTCCACATTTCAAAATTCAAAATTTGAATTAAACATTATTCAATTTCTAAGGTAACTTACAAATTACAAACAACGAATTTTGATTCGACTGAAAAAAATTTCGTTTTAACAGATTTTTCTAAAATTGTACTTAATTGAAATGACATCTTATGACTCTAAACGAAATATTTAATCCGTTAAGATAGAAAAAAAAATTTTTTTGAGCGAAATATTCAAATTTATTTGAACGACATTCTGAATTTTTTCAAGCGAAATATATTTGTTTAAGCGAAATATTCAATTTGTTTGAGCGAAATATTCAATTTGTTTAAGCGAAATATTCAATTTGTTTGAGCGAAATATTCAAATTTGTTTGAGCAAAATATTCAAAATATTTTAAGATTTATGAGATTATTTAGTTATTCATTTATGCAATCGTTAACCCAGTCTTGAGAGAAAATTAGGATGTAAAACTCCATTTCATTTCATTCATGTCGTGTCTTTCACTTTGATTAGATTAAGTGCGTTCACATAGAAAATAATTCAATTATCCTTGACACTCTTTCAGACCTCAATGATTCAATTATTTTAATAAAATGGAAATCAGGCCAAATCGATTCAGGTCTATTCATGTATCTTCAAAAGAATATTGTTGCTAGGGTAAATAAATCGATACAATCTTGAATTAATGGTGGTTAAGGTCCATGGAATATTTTATGTCCAATAAATATTGACGTAGGAGTTCACAAATGTGAATAGAAATAGCAGTTATTCTTGGCCGCTACTTTAGACGCATTATTATAATAATAATAATAACTTTGGCAACCCATTAAGACAGAAGTCTAATTTTCAATAGGTTCATTTGATTAAAATGATTGTTAAGAGGTTTTCTCAAATTTTTATGTGTATCGAGGACGCTCGTAGCATTAATTTGCACCATTCTAATTTTCAATCAGTCTGTGATTCCCGCAATACCACTAAAACTAAATGTTTGGTGACGCCACTAATCGCAAAATACGCTTTATCAAATAAGACCCTTTGCCATTAGTCATGTCATCAAACACTTAGTTTTAGTGGAATTGCAGGAACCACAGACGTCTGATTGAAAATTGGAATGGTGCAAATTGATGCCATCAGTGTGCCCGATACACATCAAAATTTCGAAAAAATTTACAATCCCTTTAATCAAATCAAAAAAAAACTTTTTGAGAAAAAATCAGTCCAAATTTCCCAAAGACCCATTTTGTACTTTAAAAACCAAGGAAGTTTTCCACTTCGTCCTTCGCAACAGAACAATGGAATAAGTTTGGTATTACCTTTCACACAGACTTCTGACTTTCGCCCTATTTCCAAAGTCGTGAACTATTTCAACTGTGGTTGCCAAAACAAATTATAATACCAAAATATAAGACCTAGAAGTGTTTTGTGTTCCCAATTCAAAGGAATCAATGAATGAGACGTTATTTTAGGCCCATGACTGACGTGGATTTGAAATTAATAATATTGTGTTTCTTTCAAACATAATAGTTCACAGAAGCAACCGAAATGAAATAACTCTAACCCTTGACCTTTGACCTATTTATTAGCCCACATTTTTATATGTGTCTTTAAAATGACCTATTTATTTTTTACGTTCTTTGCCATTTAAACACTTCTGATTAATTGAATGATGCTGTGGTTAAATTACCCTATTTGAACCCAAAACCTGATCTGTTTCACTTCATGATAACATCTCTCTTCACATCATCATCATCATCATCATCATCATTATTATCATTATTATGTTTTAATTTTTATAATTCCATCCATTTCACATTAGTGATGTGGTATCTCCGAAAAAGTTAAGAATTGATAAAGCCAGTGATCTAATATTGTATATTTTTTATCTATTTTAAAGGTGGATATCCCCAGCAAGGTCATGGTGGCCAAGTCAATCCAGTAAGTTGCCTTCTCGCTTTTCCAATTCTCATAGCTATCATCGAACAGATAATCATAACAGAAATTCTTCAAAATGCAATTGGAAAGTGGCAATAGCGTATTAGTTGACTTCTGATCGGTCCAAAAATCAACTTAAAAGTTAGCGTTGTTTTCAGACAGAATACTGTATTTCTGTAAAATTCTAATTTACTGGGGTTTCATTCAGCCAGTTTTTTAATAGTAAAATAATTTTGTTTTATTTTTTTTTAAAAAAGCCACAAGGACAACAAGCCAGTGTCGTGGTCGTAAATCGACCAAATGCGCATCTTGGTTTCGCCATATTCACCTGTTTATGCTGTTTCTTTCCAACTGGTATAGTTGCTATCATCTTTGCATGTATGGTAAGTTATATACAAAATTCTATCCACGAATACAATTACCGGCTTTGAATAGTCTGAGATGGTTTGTATATTGGAATTACACGTGTCCATGAGACGATGCAACCTGCTTGATTGACACATGAAATATATTATTTTGATCTGAACAACATCAAGATAACGTCATTGAGATATGAATGACGTGGCTACACCGAGACAATTAAGATATGAATGACGCCTCTATATCCAGACATCGTCAATTAGATATGAATAACGTCACTTCGGTGAGATAACGTCATGTCACATCGGTGAGATAACGTCATGTCACATCGGTGAGATAACGTCATGTCAAATCGGTGAGATAACGTCATGTCACATCGGTGAGATAACGTCATTACGTCTTAACAGCGTCACTACTTCGAGATAACGTCATTGAATCGAAATAACGTGATCGGCATATTAGTTACACCATTTCAGCGTGGCAACATCATCTAGATCTTAATAACATCACTTCGGAGATGTAAAGTCATTAAACTGAGATAATGTCATTTAAATAACGTCACTGCGTCGAGAAAACGTAATTATATCGAGATAACGTCATTGTAATTTGAATAACGTCATCTTATAATATATAACTATCTTTAATATTTTTTCAGTCTCAATCATCCAGTGACAGAAACGATTTCACAAAAGCTCAAGAAGAAGGAAATTTGGCTAAAATTTTATCCATCATCAGTTTGGTGATCGGTCTCATCTGGATTATTGCTGTTATTATTTATGTTATTGTGTTTTTTGTGGTCTTGGCGGACGCTGTCTCTACGGTGGTCACTGCGACAAATAGTGGTTAGAAAATCCGAAAAGCCGCAAAAACTTCTTATTCTTGTTACTAAGTTCCTAGTGCCTCTGTTTAAACTGCATGTACTGAGTCGAAGTAAGACTATTTTATGAAATGCATCTCTTTAGCCATACCATGTCAAAGTGGCGATATCCCACCAAAAACTTACATTCTTACCTATATTGAGAGAAGCATCTCTAAGCTGAAATTCCATTGTCTTTACATGGCAAAATAATGATGTTTTTGAGATGAATTCTCTTAATAATGTCAAACAATACTCGTTTAAATAACTAAACATTTTAGGTAAAAAATATTTTCAAGATAAGTCTTTATTGACAGAAATTAAATGCATGCAGAATTTTAAAAAGGACACCATTTTGCTCGACGTTACCAAAAAATGGCGTTATCTTGTCTTAGCATGTGACGCCATTTGCTTAGTTACGGCGAACAAAATGGCGGCCATAGGCCATATGTCAAGTAGGCTATATTGATTCTTCAACATTGTTTCTCTCTCTGTGAGCAGTCTTGATTGTATATTCCGTCCGATTATGTACTATTTTTTAATTTGTTGTTTTCTTTTCTTACGTTCTATTAAACAGTTATTTTTGTATCTTGGTGTTTTGTTAATTCAAACCGGAAGTAGAACGTAACATCCCATGTCGTTTTATTGTGATAAACCGGCTGATCACTCGAGTCCACAATCAGATCAAAGAAAACTAATTTTGTTACAACCTAATTTCTCTGTATCCTTGGACATCCATATGATCAGTGTCATATTCCAACACTAGGCCTATATAATACGATAGCCTAAATGGTTGTTTTCTTAATGGTTGCTCACTGCTATCGTGTCATAATCTGCATGCTAGATGGACAAGACAGTTTGGATCAATGGTGGCTCACTGCTATCGTGTCACAATCTACATGCTAGATGGACAAGACAGTTTGGATCAATGGTGGCTCACTGCTATCGTGTCACAATCTACATGCTAGATGGACAAGACAGTTTGGATCAATGGTGGCTCACTGCTATCGTGTCACAATCTACATGCTAGATGGACAAGACAGTTTGGATCAATGGTGGCTCACTGCTATCGTGTCTCAATCTCCATGTTAGATGGACGAGATAGTTTGGATCAATGGTGGCTCACTGCTATCGTGTCACAATCTACATGCTAGATGGACAAGACAGTTTGGATCAATGGTGGCTCACTGCTATCGTGTCACAATCTACATGCTAGATGGACAAGACAGTTTGGATCAATGGTGGCTCACTGCTATCGTGTCTCAATCTACATGCTAGATGGACAAGACAGTTTGGATCAATGGTGGCTCACTGCTATCGTGTCACAATCTACATGCTAGATGGACAAGATAGTTTGGATCAATGGTGGCTCACTGCTATCGTAATAAAATCTGCTAGCTGCTGTTGGACTCTATAGTTTATATAGACAAAAATGCATAGATGGACATGATAGTTCAGATCAATGGTTGCTCACTGTTATTGAGTGACAATCTACTTGCTATTTGTACACTATATGTTATATCAATGGTTGATCATTGCTACCGTGCCATAATCTACTAGCAAGTCTGACACGGTGATTCGTAAGCAAGATTCAACGGAGAGTTATGTCAACAATTCGTATAACAATTGTAATTCCGTTTCTAAGCATGAAGACGGCAGTCTTTTATGATAAAAATAGCAATCAATAGTAACTACTTAATAATAAAAGGAAAGACTCAACAGTCAATTCAATACAACAATTGCACAATCCACTGCCACGCTCTGGTGAATCTCTTAATGTCAGTAGGGATCAACAGTAAAGGCTCCGGAGACGAGGGGAATTGGGGTTGAGGGGGGTGAGTGCAGCTGAAGGGATAGTCACTACGTTCATTTACTATAGCCAGGACGGATCAAGATGTGGCAATAGTATCAGAGCATTTCACGACGTGTCAGAACGTCTTACGACGCGTCAGTACGGTTCAATATTTGTCAGTACGTCCAGAAACGTGTCAGAACGGCCGTGGACGAGTCAGAACTTCTTACGTGTCAGTAATTGCTAGAACATGGTTTAACGTCTCAGTACGTGTCAGTTCGCCTCCGTACGTGTCAGAAAACCATTTAGAAAAAAAAACTACCCCACACCCCCAAAAAAATATTGTTAACCTTCAAACCCCACCCCGACCACCTCTTCTGAGCCGATGCACTTCACATGTCAATAGGAAAAACAAAACCAGTTTATTTATCTTATAACCCTAGAAACATAAACAATAGTCACGTGACCTTCTCCTTTTAAGCGTTATTTCAATATTAATTTAGTACTTATTATAACACCCCCGGATAACTCAACGCAATATGTCGAGCGAGGGTAAGCCACTTATTTCGTTTTAAAAATTATTTGAAAACTTGCTATTAATTTTTAGAAAATTAGAACAATTTTTCGTTTTGTCTTGTGAATTTGGGTTTAAGGCAATTCTGAATTGTACCTGAACTTTTCCGAGGGTAGAAAAAAAATGTTTACTGGACTACTGCGTGTGCATCAGGGACACCTTAAGCTACTATTTACACCGTTTAACCCCCCGTCCGACATCTGAAGTTCCTGTTATTCCAAAACACTTTTGTTGGTTGTATTTGAGGATTTTTGTGTAATTCTGCGAATTTAAAACTATACGGCCAAATCTTACTGCATGAAATTATTTGATCAAAAATGGGAATTTAGATTCACCAATTTATCAAAAATTGTAGACGCGTAAAAAATTTGGAAAAAAGAACATTACATTAACGGCTATTTCAATTTTTTTTCATTTACGAAAAGTATATATCATAATGTATTGAGAAATCTAATTTTTTAAGATATATTAAGAACGGAAAAAGACACAAAAAGTACAACTGAAAAATAACAAAATTTTTCAAGTAATGAAATTTAAAGGAAGGAGAAGAAGGAAGGTGTGTATGGGTAATAAAACCTTGAATACCCACTGTTCAGTAATCTTTGGGCTTTTGTTAAAATATTCCAATAATTCAGGGAAAACTTTTTTTTATGAATTTTCATAAATTTTCTTCAAAAACAGATTTTCATATCTTTTTTGGATTTTTTTTTCATACTCTTATAACGACTATGGTATAGATAGGCAATTTGCAATCAGTGGTACCTGTAATTCAAAGTCTGATGACTTCACTTATTGCGAAGGGCCTTGTGATACAGCATGGTTTGCGATTAGTGACGTTACGGAGGTCTTATTGAAAATCGTAATGGTGCAAATTGATGCAATCAGTGTCTTCGATACACAAAAATTTTAAATACCTCTTTATAATCTCTATATGTTTGTTTATGGTGATGACCGAAGCGTATATATATCAATTATTAAGGTCTAACTGGAGATTATCGATAGATCAATAAGACCATTGAATTTGGTCTATATTAATAAATGACTGATTCTATACGTATTTACCGTAATTCGATCAGTAACGAACAACAATAAAACTTAATGACTACATGTGACATATACAGAAGAGGCCCTGAAATATGAGATGGTTTTACGCAATTCGTTCCCCAGGGTAGCATACCAACACGTATGTCGCAAGACAATCAGCAATCAGCTCTAGTGCAGCATGCGAACGGGCATGTCGCAATAGAATTAACAACCAACGGAGAGCTCTCATCGTGCAGTACTCCGAGGTACCTCTATACAGTGTCGGAATCTCAATCTCACATTTAATTTAAAGAGAGATTGGCAATCCGTTTAACCAATCGTCTCTTAGTCTCAAAAACAAGTTTTTTTTGGAATGAAATTAATCAGTAGGCTAATAGTGTTCACAGCGCATCGTCGAAATTTGAGGCTTCATATCAATGCGTGTCAAGAAATATCCGCGTTTGAAAATTAAAATGACGTTTTTTTGTAGACTGCCATAATGAAAAACAGAAAAATAGAAAGTAAAATTTTAGTTTGAGTTATATTTGAAGGTTCGTGAAGTTCTCTTACTTCTGGAGACCATTTACATATAGCCAAGACCGAAATCAACCCCTTAAAATTGCGATTTGTGGCCTTTAAAGAAAGAAGAACATGCAGTTACAATTTACCAGTTCCCAGTGCGCTAAGGTCAACTTAGCCCCACCAAACCTCTTTTGGGATCCCAAATCCATCTTGACTGACGGTTGATAGCTGTTCAACTGATTCACAGTGCCTTAAAGAATGGGGGGTTTAG
>NW_008709687.1:573439-647961 GCF_000327385.1 Lottia gigantea | reverse complement strand
CTGATAGTACAGTTCAAAGGAAAAATAGTCATGGTACGACGTTGGGTGCAGGTTTACGTCCAGTGTATTTTTTAAAAGGGGGGGGGGGGGGGGTGGGGGGTTTGGTCATTGCCCGAAAACATTGGGAAAACAGTGAAAATTTATTTGTAGTATTCTTCCATGACGTCATCGGACATATCGGTAAATAAATGGCATTGCTATTAGACCATCGCCACTTCGGTATATATATCTTTATTCGATTGAACACGGACATATAACAGAACTTCCGTCTGGAATATATCAATTAAAATAACATTCGCCGAGTTTCCAAAAACTTTTCGTTATTGTCGTTTGATAATAACAATCACACAGTGGCATCTGGGTAGAGTATGCCCTGCCCTTGTCTCAGCACGTGACCTTGTAATGGCTCGTAATTTCTGTCCTTCATGAAGCTATTTTAATACATATTTTCATTTTCTTCTTCAGTTAAATCAGGGAGTAATCCACCACCCGGACAGAACCAAAATCAACCGCCACCGCCGGCCGGATATAACCAGCCTCAACCCGGATATGGTCAACAACCCGGATATGGTCAACAACCTGGATATGGTCAACAGCCTGGATACGGCCAACAACCTGGATATGGCCAACAGCAACATCATAGCACAGTAGTGGTAAGATTATATTGAAGATTTTAAGGGTGAAGCGAAATCAGTAAAAACATGTCACAAAAAATAATGATGGCCTTTTCACGATGAAAAAGAAAAATCAAATGTCAAAATCTTTTTAAAATTTTTTTTAGTTTCCATGTTGCTTATAGCTTTGACCACAGTGCTATTAGTTACGGAATTTTTTCAGTGTTGTGTTCTTGGTTTGTAATGTTTTTATCTCTCGTTTTTCAGGTTGGACAGCCGGCTAATGTAGTAGTGTTACACCGACCCGATTCTTACCTAGGATGTGCTGTTTTTACTTGCCTTTGTTGCTTCTGGCCAACTGGTATTGCCGCTATTGTGTTTGCTTGTATGGTAAGTCGTGTTACAGCTGTCCAACAAAATTTCCTTCATTGCACACGCTGCCCGTCTTCATTGGCCATTTGTTGCATTCAATTTCAAGTCTTTTTTCATTTTTTTTTTTGGATTCCTAATATTTTTAGGATTTAGCCAAGGATCAACTGGTAGAACGAGAATTTAAGTTGTTATCCTCATACAAGCATTACTATGGGATTTGGTAAATGACCAGCTGGTATCCTAGAGGACCTATGTAGTTATCATTATAAAATCATTGCCACGGGGTTTTGCCAAGGGACAGTTGGTAGACAGGATTTACAAGAACTTTTCCTCCATATTATATCATTCAAGGGGTTTGATAATCCAGGAAAGATCAATGCCAAAAGAAACTAAAGGGTCAATCTGGTAGACTTAGCTCTGTAAAATATGAATATGTTTCTAATCCAGCGCTGAATTTTCATTTTCAGTCTCAATCGTCCAGTGATAGACAGGATTATGCGAAAGCCAGAGAAGAAGGAAATATGGCTAAGATATTTTCTATCGTCAGTTTGGTGGTTGGTCTTATCTGGATTATTGCTGTTATAATCTATGTAATTGTGGTGTTCGTGGTATTTGCCCAGGCCGTCGGTGCCGCTACCAGCAACTCTCAGAGTTTCGGTTAAGAATGATTGTGATTTTGCAAAACATATACCCTAATAATCATACAGCGACGGTTAAAAGGAAATAGTTACATTATTTTTTTACTTTATCGACTGATAGAATTCCATTTTTTAGTTATATTTAGGCCCAATTACTCTTCAAATTAAAATCTGGATTAGGGTTCGTCTTTAATTACATAAATAACGGCGTCATTAAGTGTGATAAATAAATACCAAATGAATATTATCAGCTATGTGGACTCTCTGAAAAAGAAGGCCACTTTAACGAATCTGAATACCAAATAATGAATTTAAGCGACGTGTTACTCTCTGAATGATCTGATCATTTTGATTTAGCTAGGTAGACTTTCTTCGAGTTGATAAACCCAGTCGCAGACGGGTATACGGTGGTTTTAAAGATCATTGAAAGCATACCCTGTCTAGCTAGGGAAACTTGCTACAGTACTTATATTAATGGAGCTCAAATTGAATAGTTAACCCATAGTAACCCATATCTCATCTTCACGACGTCAAGATATTACGAACTTGTACAAGTTCATAATAGCTTAACAATATGAAGATGCTATAATATCTGTGATAATATTTTGATTCTCTGTTGTTTGTTTTTTTTTTAAATAAATATTCTGTACAGAAAAGTTGTTTTATTATCAAAGATGGTAACATAAAAAAAGAAACAACCTATTTTTGAAAGGATAACCTAACAACTTTCAGCAGGGTAGACTGGAATAATGAAGAACGATGACTTATTCCGTACCAATTTACAGCTGGGTCAACTGTAATAACTAGGAGCGATGACTTGAGTAACCAACTTGACTCCAATCAACACCACACTCCGTCCCCACCCTTCCCCTGTGCCTTCCCTAACATAATTTTCATCCTGGTTCTAACATGTCATAGATTAAGATGGGGGCTGACATGGGAAAAACGACTAGTGGTTCTGATGGGACAATAAACAGAAGCTCCGCTTCGAAGTCTCCCTCATTGTATCGTTGTCCGTCTTCACAGGTGCAGAAATGTAGGACGTAAAACTCCATGCATTTCATTTTCCCAAACCTAAGCCCCTGTAAATGATTCTATTGTGTCTTGGATCAATTGAGACGTATATAAACAGGTTTTATATTTATTCTTTTATATACTTTTAAATTATTTTTAACAAGCAATAACATATTCCCGATCTTATGACGTAATCGGATCCCTATCTGGGCCATACAGGTAAAGTCAAGATCAAAATGTCGTAATTCAATTCAAATAGGTTGAGGGCACTACCCTGAGGAAGTTTTTAAAATGCCCTGCTGCATCTTTTCTGGGGGTTGGGGCCCCTTGCTGATGTTAGGGACCCCGAGAACATTTTTGAAAATCATATGCTCTCCTGCAATTTTTTTTCTGGAGGTGGAGCGCTCCCTTATGGTAGGGGACCCGTGGACTTAGTTCAACGCGTTCCTATGGTAGTTGTGCCACCGACCTTTTTAATATTGTTATTCTCTGGGTAATCGAGTATACAATAATAAACACCACGTGACCTAGTTTAAAAGCATTTTAGATCATCTCGGATTATCCAATATAATAGTTCTGTTAATTATTTTAATTAATTCAACATGGAAACTAAAGGTAATTATGACTTTTTTGAATTGTATGTTTTGTCAAACTGTCTATTGTCCGTGCTGAAATACGTTTGACAATATCGATCATAGAGTAACAAAATGATATTGAATATCCATTTATAGACTTAACTAATCGTGCATAAAACTGAGTAATAATCCATAAACCGAGTAATTTTACATAAAACTAAGTAATTAGCCATTAAACTAAGTAATTATCCAAAAGACTGGGTAATTATCCATAAAACTAAGTAATTATTCATAATACTAAGTATGTGATTATCAAGGAAACTAAGTTATTATCATTGACACTCAGTAATCATTCATAAAACCAAGTAATTATCCAGAAAACCAAGTGATTATCCAGAAAACCAAGTGATTATCTTGAAAACCAAGTGATTATCTTGAAAACCAAGTGATTATCTTGAAAATCGTATTTATTCAGTAATTATTCAAGTATTTATTCAAGCCTAAGATGAATATATACTTTTATTGGCCAAGTTTGAGAATTTTGTTTTTGTTTGGCTATTTATTTGAATATATGTTTCATTTTATTTCCCTCGAGGATTCAACAATCAAACAACATGAACATTTTTATAACGATATCGTTTTAGTTAATAAATTTATAGCTTACTATATTGTTGGTAAAAGTCACCTCAATAATGAATAATCTTTTCATTAAATATATATCTGTTCTAATTCTTTAGTAAATATATATATATAGTCAGGTAATAGAATAGGTATATATTAAATGAAAAGATCATATACATAATAATATATCTATATTTTAACAGTGGCATTTTTATATCGCTCTACAGTTCTATAACACAGTCGGTTAGAGAGTTCGTTCTTAACATGACGTCATTTCATTTGAAGGAATGAAATGAAATGAATGGTTCCATTATCATTTCAGGATCAGAACAACCCCCTGATTATTATGCAAGCAACCAGGGGTTCACCCAACCTGGACAACCCCAAGGTCAACCACAGCAGGGGTTCACCCAACCTGGACAACCCCAAGGTCAACCACAGCAGGGGTTCACTCAACCAGGACAACCCTACGGACAGCCCTATGGACAGCCATACGGTCAACCTTACGGACAGCAGTGGTATGGTCAACAACATTCTAACACAGTGGTGGTAAGTTGTGCGCCAAACTTTGATTGTAGATCGTTTCAGATGGTTTGCAGACAGTAAAAGGTTTCACCACAATCACCGTTTTGCTCGAAGTAACCAAGCAACCGACTGTGATACAGAACCAAAAGCATCAAGACCTTGTTATCTGGTCCCCCATTCCATCTAAAGCCTCACACCGAAGGGTAATGATAAGCGAGCACAACAGAGTACCAGTTTACAAGACTTTGTTTCTGACACTGTATTCTTCTGTTGTTTCTTTTAATTATTTCCAATTTCAGGCCTCTGGTGGATATCCGACTTCAAATGTTGTAGTAGCATCTCGCCCAAACGACTACATGGGGTTCGCCATTTTCACCTTTTTGTGTTGCTTCTTTCCCACTGGTATCGTTGCTATTGTGTTTGCTTGTAGCGTAAGTTCTATGTTCTTTTGGGATGTTTTTTTCTGAGGAGTGGTGGGGGTGGAGGCATTCTTGTCCCAGACAATAAGTTCGATGCAGGGATTCAATATTCCAACAGAATTTATTGAACTATGTAGTCAATAACAAAATTCTATAAGGCTTAACATGTTAAAAATTAGACCTAACTTATACAGGTGCCCTCTGAATTGCTAATAGGTATACACCCCTGAAGTGTTCACGGGTACACCCTTGGGATAGACCTACTAAGGTCGGGAACAAGGGCACTAGTACCTCAAGCAGGATTTAACTTGTATCGAAAGAAGAAATATCAATAAGAAATGCCAACCAGTCTTTTTTCTTTCAGTCACAGGCGTCCAGTGACAGACAAGATTTTGCTAGAGGACAAGAAGAGGGGAATATGGCCAAGATATTCTCTATCGTCAGTTTGATGATTGGTCTTCTCGGCATTATTACTGTAATAATTTATGTAATTGTAATCAACACGAGGAAATTCTATAGTTTTTTGTGATCAAAACAAGTTATATCCCCTGCAATGAAATAAACAGAGCAAATGTTATTTATGGTAGAAAATTTAAGCCTGAAATTGTTTTTTGGGTGCCAAAATAATTCTTAATTTGTATATTTTTTACATTTCGCTTGTAGAGATAACAATGCATAAATCCGAGGCATTCAAAATATATTATTTGATAATATAGATTTGTAGAGGAGCATATCATGTAGCATTAGCGAAAAGACCGCTTTCTATGGCCCAAAGCTTAACAAACTCAGTCTAATACTTTGACACCAATAGGCACTTTTCTTGTATTAAGTAAATTTGTCAATGAGGCGAACTGGTTGGATTACACGGTAGCAAATTTGGTCAAATAAAGCCCTCGATTAAAGTCACAACTACAGTTTTTAAGTCTTTCTTTCACCGGCTCTCATTGGTTGTAATCACTAGCGTACAATCCAATCTAATCACTGTTTTAAAGTATTAGGGTATATAATACCTTGATATTGTGAAGATTGAACGAGGCCTGTTCAAGAATAGTAACCAATATCTGTTTCCAATATCTATATTATTATTATATATTTCGTAAAGAAAGATGTTTTTATACTTAAAATGTAAAGTATTGATAGGACTTGAATTGGGTCTAATGAAGCCAGGCAACGAGTCATGCAGTGTGCAGTAAGGAAAAAGCTTTAGCCTACTCTAGTTTCAATTCCAGTTGTTTGAGGGATTTTTAGGGATGCTCAATCTGTTTCACAGGGTATCGATGTACCGTCCATTCGAACGACTAAACACATTTTCCCTTTCCAACCATATGGACTTTTGGTATTTGCCCCACCCCCTTTCTCCCCTGTGTGTCCTGCTCCTTTTCAGCACCTTATTGGACCAATGAACACTGGAATAGGGATATGAAACCAGAGCGTAATTAGTATGGAAGTATGGACCGTTCCATTGAATCTCATCTTTCAATATTTCAAAACATGTATTATTATTATATTTTAGACTTTATTGGTAAGATCGATCTGGAGTCTATAATCGAAATATTTTTGAACTGCTGCCGAATTTCATAGTATGTGAAATAGAATGTTAAAATTTGAATAGAAACGTTTTATATACGTTTTTAACTCAAGGGAAGGAACTCAATATAGTTTTATTTGACCATTGAGACACCTTATGATTTCTTCGTTATCTAATTATTTCTGTCGCTGTCCAATTTTCGTTGAGTTCCTGTCTACCCTCCTTCTTCCTTACTACCAGTCAAATCCTTCTTCACCCTACCAGCCTTTTCTCTCTACATGTCTTTTCTTCCTTCCGCTCTACCAGGCGGTTCTGCATGTCTCTTCTTCCTTAACCTTTCTACCAGTCTTTCCTTTTCTCTTTTTGTTCTACTCAGTAACTCAAACTCTGTCCCTTACCTTTTACTTTTCTTCTTTCCCCATGTCTCCACCATTCTCTAAAGCAAGATCTTGTCTTATGATAGGATAAGAAAATATTTATCTAAATATAGTGATAAAATCATTTTGAGTATTTGTTCAGAATTAAATCAAGTAACTTGTTCATTAATTAAAATAAAAACAGATTGTTTTGCGATTTATTAAAATGATAATGACATCTTTTGAGGAAGATTCCATGCCTTAGCTAATTATAATAGATGTATATCTCAATAACGATACAGATGAGTTCCTTATTCATGACTAAATGTGCTAGATTTATGAAATATGTTTCCTTATTTGTGAAGGCACTTTTGTCCGTCTCCCGTTCACAGCAACTAGCTAATAGGCATTCAACCGATTTATCGTCATTAAATGAAAACGCTTTGTAATAACTTACTGAATCGAAGCGTTTCACTAAATCGTAACGAGAGAAAACAATTTCTAGAGACCTAACATAAACATGATAAGGCTATATGATTCAGCATAAAAAAGGGTCTAACAGTTACGTGTCTGGCTATTCAGCTCTATGTAATATGTAGTCGAGATCACCATGTCTTGTATTTCTATGCATTTGTCTATTCGATCCTATATTTTTGATCACTGGTCTCTGGGTAATCGAGTATACAATAATAAACACCACGTGACCTAGTTTACCTGCATTTACAAATCTGTCGGAATTATTACAGATAATTTTTGTGTTCATTATTGTATCAATCAACTATGGCAACCAAAGGTAAATATTACATTTTTTGGAATTCTGTGTATTTTCATAACGACCATTGTCCGTGATAAACTACGTTTCGGTTGTCAGTTCTCTGTGACATTGGCCTACATAGTTTTTAGTAGAAAAGGCCTGTTACAATATCGATCTTAGTGCAGTAATAATTAAAGCATAATTTTATAGTGAATATCAAATTACTATAATTCTACGAACTGACGCAGTTTCATATCTTCGTGTTAACTGGTAAAGGAGGATAAAGATGGAGAGTGCGGGGGGAGAGTGGCACGTTTGGGCCGAGAATGCACGCCCTGAAAGCTAAAACTCCATCTTTAATTTAATAGGACCCGCAAATACCATAATGGATATCTCCATCCCCTCCCTACAAACAAATATTACTGGTACGAAGGTGAAAGGTAGAGAGAGTTCTAGGATAAGGGCATGATTGGAACACGATTACACACTCTAAGATTTATTAAATATGACCCGAAAATACCATTATCAATAATTAATAACCATCCCCCCCCCCTCCCCATCGCCTGCCCATTAACAAATGTTGTTTATATTTTTAAGGGGGTGGGAGATATTTTCTGGTCTAATATTGATACCCCTGGGCCAAGCTCTCACGTTTGCGTGTGAATATGTATGTAGAGTCTACCATTTTATTTTGCCAGGGGCTATAACGGTCCAACAGTTTTATACTGTTATTTATTATTTTAGTTTTTATGAATGTGTGTCATACTTGTACAAAATTTATCCCAGAAAGTACAGTTGTATTAATTAAACGAAATTTCAAGGCAAAACACACACTAGGTTCACTAGTAAGATGAAGGTAGGCCTGCAGTACATGTACATTTAACAAAAATTACAACTTCATGGTGGAACGTAAACTAGGTCTCGTAACATTAAGGTGCAGTCCATTTAAATAAAACGTACAACAATCAAGTAAAACATACAGTAATTGTAAAGAAAGTACAACAGATCTAAATAAATGTACATCATCAAGATATAACGCACATTATTTGTAAAATGATAGATAAAACGTACAACATCAAGGTTTGACGCACAGTACTTGTATTGTAACTCAAAATAACGTACAGTGTTGTAAAGAGCATTGTGTTGATAAATGAAACGACGTATTCGTGTTTTAGTTTCTATCAATAAAGATTAGATTTCTGTTGATAAGCAACGAGATAAGATAAATACTTTAATAATCCTTAGATAAAATTGGTTTACTAGTTTATAGTCATATCCAGTGGCGTCTCTCTGCAGTGAGGGGGTCGAGCAAGCGCCACCAAATTTTCCAGGGGAGCAATTCTTTTACTATGGCTGTACGGGCCTTAAAACCTGTGTGGGGGGGGGACTAGTTTGCCAGAAATTTTCACAAGAATTTTACCCGTATTTACAGTATATTTCTTTGTTGCCCGATATTTATTAGGTCGCTGTCCGAAAAGATACCCCCCCGCCCCCCGGTATTCTACGCCTACGGCCACTTGTCATACCAAGAGATGAAAAGATTGTTTGGTAGATGTGACTTTATCTTGCCTATTTTAACCGCTGCAGGGTCGTTTAACTATAGATTTTAAGATTCCCTTTCGTACGCAATTTATTTAAATATATTTGATGGATGCGCACGTATATGTCATATTTATGACGCAGGTGTAAATGGGCGTAAACTGAAATGCGTTTCACATCCTACTCTTTTTGAAGGGTATGAGGTCATGGAAAAGAGAGTGCTCTGAAAATGAAAAATAAGAGCTATGAAACCCTATATGAGTATGTATAGCTGAATTGAGGGTAATTGACCTAACAACTTATCTAGGTTTGACTAAGATTATGTGACAATTCAGTAAAGGTTATAAATATTATATTTCTATATGAAATGTAATAGGGCTGTTGAAAGGGAATAAGTCAAGCTTACAAAAAAGGAAGATTTAGGGGATTTCCTTTTATTTTTGCCTTTTTTTTTATTTTTAGTCGTAATAAGATATGATTCATTTGTGATATAAAAAGTGGTGATTTTGGGTGGTATGTAAATGAATGAGCGAGACAATCAGATGCTTTATGCTTATCCCAATCCAATCCAATCCAATCCAATCCAATCCAATCCCAATAAGCTCTTTTATCATTTTAGGATCAGAACAACCGCCTGATTATTCTGCAAGCAACCAGGGATTCACCCAACCCGGACAATCTCAAGGTCAACCACAACAGGGGTTCACTCAACCAGGACAACCCTACGGACAGCCCTATGGACAGCCATATGGTCAACCTTACGGACAACAGGGGTATGGACAACAGGGGTATGGACAACAACATTCTAACACAGTGGTGGTAAGTAGAGCTGTAAGACAAGAAACATGATCAGAGGGGGTTTCGGAAGCTATAAAGACAGAACAAAAAACTAACATAACCGCTAACCTAAGCTATAAACTCTCTTCAGCCATTATCCATTAGTAAAGATATTACGAACTTCATACTTATACCTTGACTGCAATAGCCACCTTTATTGTGTCATGGAAGTTGTATCATGTGTTACAGGCTGCGGAAGATTTCCCCCATTGTACAATGCATTGCGATCAATGGCCAATCCGGTGCAGAAAATAAGGACGTAAAACTTCTTGTTAGTACATTAATTTGAGCTCTGTATCCGGAGAAAAAAAAATAATACAGTTTGACCTAGGGCCTAATATAATTTAGTTTGATTTATACATGTATTCTCGAATTTCAGGTCTCCGGTGGTTATCCAGTTTCTAATGTCGTAGTAACATCTCGTCCTAGCGACTACTTGGGTTTCGCCATTTTCACATGTATTTGTTGCTTCTGGCCCACTGGTATTGCTGCTATTGTGTTTGCCTGCAGCGTAAGTTTTTTCTCTCCTGTTTTTGTACCAGACGTAAAAATTTCGCGCCATACATTAAAGAATATTATTTTGTCAACGAAACATCTAAGGCTCCCCTCCAGTGTTTGATGATACCCATATAGGAACCAAACAGTTTACCGTGAAAGTTCTGCAACAGATTTAGCTTTACGGAAACTGCCGAGGATTACCGAATGCATAGAAATCTGCCAAATTTTTCGGACTCTTGTTAGGCATAGGCCCTACCGACCTTCAGATGTTTTGGCATCATGTAGGCCAAACCGACGAAATAATGCAATCCATATATTATTGGATCCGAGGTGCTTGCAAGGGATACTAGTACTGGTAGGTACGGAGCTATTGCAGTAGGAGGTCGGCCTACTATAGATGAGTTGAATTAAAAGAAGAATCGATTACAAATGTCTACTATGTCTTTCATTTTTTTCAGTCCCAATCGTCCAGTGATAGACAGGATTATGCAAAAGCTCAAGAAGAAGGAAACCTGGCCAAAATTTTCTCTATAATAAGTTTGGTGATTGGTATTATCTGGATTATTGCTGTTATAATCTACGTAATTGTGGTGTTCGTGGTATTTGCCTCTGCTTTGAGAGGGTATCAATACGATTAACAGAGTTCTATTCGACGATGCACATAATAAAAAAAAAAACATTTAAAATCTAAAATTGTAATTCAAGAGCCAAAATCATTGTTATTTGTTGGTTATATATTATTAATTTGCATCCGGGACAGTTCAAAACATAAACACGACCTTAATTTAGGTAGTGTTAGTAACAATGGCGTTGCGATATCCTTAGATTTCCCTTTTTATACATGGAATTTAAAGGGATACAAAATTTTAAATTTTAGAATCTCGTATCTTAAAGTTCATTGGTCATTGGTCACTTTCTCAAAATTTTACCGACCGCCCGATTGTGTAAAAGGGGTAGGGTCCATTTAGAAGAAAATTCGTACAATCGAATTCATTTAAGGCATTTATTTCAACACACGTCAAAGATCTTTTACAAAGAATTTCAAAAAGAAGCTCAGATTTTGAAAGTAACTTTCCTTTTTACTCTTATTCTAATTTAATATTTTTTGCTTTCTAACTCTCTCAAAATGCTTGAAGTTTTATATTATATTTAATATTTTCAAAATATGTATTTTGTTAATTTAAAAAATTACTATAAATTTCTTGTTTTCTTTATTTTGATACGATATTACAATTTAACTAGCTCTCAATCAGGGCACTAAAAATGGTGTTGTTTAAGGATTAGAGATTTCATACTACGAAACAATACCATGTAGGCTATATCTAGCACAAAAGACAAATTCATTGCTTGATTCTACCAATGTGTAGGCCGAGGCTAAAGTAACCAATGAACGACCAAAATCCAAAAGATTGACCAAGGACAAGGTAGTTTAATGATAGTTAATATTTGGTCATTGGTACTAATCATGTGCATTTTCCGTTTGCATGGCATTGTATTGCCTTCATTGGTCCGGTCTGGAGCGGAATAGTAGGCGGTAAAACTCCATTCATTTGACTATGAAAATTTCCGAAGTATGTTAGAATTTGACGTCAGTCGTGCTATGGCGTCAAATTCCTTGACGACGTCAGAGTCCAAACGGAAGTGAGCAAATAGGAAATTGTGGAGATGTAGTACCGCTGAAATTTTGTAGGCGTACAGTATCTTTTAAGTTTAAGCGGTCAAATAAATAAAAAGGACATGATGCAGAAGCACGGTAGGTAGTTCTAGTATTCTAAAGATAACAACGGTAGACTGCAATAAAACGGAGGTTTACGAACACTCTTCAAAATAAAATGAATCCTGTCCATCACTGGAACTAGGCATCATTATTCAAGCGATCATCTTGTCTTTATAAAAAAAATTAAGCAGTTTGAGTTGCATTCAATATGCGACCACAACACTCCCCCAATCTCTCATACAGAGTTGTCGTTCCTTGTAGTCCCTTTCCCTTTGATGTAGGCAAGGCGTAATGTGACTGCAATTAAAATTATGAATGAAATCCCCCTACCCTCTTTTACGCGCTTTTAATAAGCCGATAAGCAGCTATGTACATCCATTAAGCAGCCAGTGGCGGAGGCCTATGGCACTTCTCATTATCTCCCTTGTCCTTGTATGTTCAAATTTACCCACAATTCTTTCTTTCAGAAGAGTTTAGCGATGTCCTAAATGTAAGTAGACTATAGATCTTATTAGAGTTTTTGTGGTGTTAGCTTAGAAAAGTGTGTCTATCTGGAAAGAATCCTGGTTATGTCCAAAATGGTGTCATTACATCGCTGCCAGAACATGTCAGTAAGGCTTATGCTTCAATTATCCATGCACCACCAAAATCCCCAGTTCCTCCCTCGGCATCAGATAGGAGTCTAGCCTATGCGAAAGAAAGCTCGTATCTTTCTTTCTGGTATCAGAAAAGGTATTGTACATCACACTTGACATTGGTCAAGGATGGCTATTGGAGTCGCTTTCCGGTAAATTCAGTGGTTTTCTCCCTCCAACAAACAGTCGAGAACAACAACAGTGACTAACTGACCAATAGTCAGAAGGGTTCGGAAATATTTTGATATGTGCCGTATAATGTTTTGAAACGTTTGCAATTAAAACCCGATAGACTTAATATTCCATTGTAGGTAACGGCAGATCAATCATCCCAACAAGCTCAAAGTCAGCCAACACAGGTTCAAAACTCGCCAACACAAGCTCAAAACTCTCCGACACAGGTTCAAAACTCGTCAAAACAAGCTCAAAACTCTGCAACACAGGCCGAATCAAGTAAGCCAACACAATCTGAAGAGTTGCCAACGAATGACCAAAAGTCGCCGACACAAGTTCAAAACTCGCCAACACAAGCTCAAAACTCGCCAACACAAGATCAAAACTCGCCAACACAAGCTCAAAACTCTCCGACACAGGTTCAAAACTCTCCAAAACAAGCTCAAAACTCTCCAACACAGGTTCAAAACTCGCCGACACTAGCTCAAAACTCACCAATTCCGGTTCAAAAACCCCCAACTCCGGTTCAAAACGATCAAGGAAAGGCCCAATCAAGTAAACCAACACAATCTGAAGAGTTGCCAACGAATGACCAAAAGTCGCTGACACAAGTTCAAACCTCGCCAACCCAGGCCCAAAACATACAAAGACCAGCCAAGAACTCGCCAACACAAGCTCGAACTCAGTCAAGCCAGCCAACACGGGCTCAAACTCAGTCAAACCAGCCAACACAAGCTCAAACTCAGTCAATTCAGTCAATACAAGCAGATACTCCTTTAGGTCAGCCGACACAAGCTCAAAGAAACTTGCCAACACAGTTTCAAAACGATCCAGAAGAGGCCCAATCATGCAAGCCAGAACAAGCTCAAAACTCGTCAAGACAAGCTCAAAACTCGCCAAGACAAATCAACCCGGAACATCGTCCGAAGCAAGTCCAGTCAGCCCAGCCAACACAAATCAGTCAAACACAGACACAGGGCGAATCAGTCCAGACCCTTTTGGGTCAGTCAACACAAATTCAGTCGGGTCAGCCAACACAAATTCAGGAGGGTCAGCCAACAAAAATCCAGGAGGGTCAGCCAACACGAATCCCTTTAAGTTATCCAGAACAAATCCAGACGGATCAGCCAACACAAATCCAGACGGGTTACCCAGCACAAATCCAGATGGGTCAGCCAAAACAAATCCAGACGGGTTACTCAACACAAATCCAGTCAGGTTACCCAGCACAAATCCAGTCAGGTTACCCAGTACAAATCCAGTCAGGTTACCCAGCACAAATCCAGACGGATCAGCCAACACAAATCCAGACGGGTTACCCAGCAGAAATCCAGTCAAGTTACCCAGCACAAATCCAAGGCACACCAGGCCAGCCGACAATCGACCAGTCAGGAAAAACGGTGCAGTTGCTTCAGCCAGTGTATGTGGTGGCACCCGACGTTGACGTTGAAGAGGAACCGGATATACCGAAAGATTACCTAATGATGTCTCTAGCCACTTGCCTGCTGTGCTTCTTTCCAACTGGTATAGCAGCTGTTGTCTATTCTCTTTTGGTGAGTTATCTGGTAGCATTGCCCGACAGGTCTAGTCCTACCAAGTTCCTCGGAAGGGATGTGATATCGTCATATAATATGTTGATATCGCATACCGTATGTCACGTCTTAAACACCGTGTAGGTCCATAGTAGTGGGATTGCTATTCTTTAAGCGACATTTAGTGGTAATTTAGGGGTAAGATTTCAATAATCACTTTAAATAACCAAACAAATTTATGGTACACTTTTCAATGGCGCAGCCAGATCAATGGAAACTGTGTGTACGGGCTTCTCTTTCTTGAAAATTTCCGGAAGGGGGTGGGGGGGGGGGGGGAGGGGTTCTGGGGGAATTTATGAGAGTTATTCCTTCGGTATCTTAAAATATTATATATGATTTTTTTTCTTTTATTTTCAGTCTAAAAAATCGGCGATTGAGGATGACTGGGAGAAAGCAGAGGATTTTGGTCAGAAAGCGAAATTCCTGGCATCTATAAGCCTGTTCATTGGTACTTGCGCGTATTTAGGCGGTTTTATTTACGGCATTTATGTATTTGTTATTGCAAATCATGCCACAAAAGATGCCCCCTGATCTAGTCGTTTATTTCAAGGGGAAAAAAGAGGTTGGATCTTTCAAAGGATACAATACATTATGAAATTGAAATTTTGGTTTTAAAGAATATGGGGATGCTTGGTGAAACATTTAGATTGAACTTGGGCTACAATTTCTATTCCTGAACTGGGCTCCAGGGCTTTAGGTGTCTGAATTCCTATTTTAAACAGTTAATCCATATTGCTATTAAATCAGTCCTGTTGAGGATTATGGAGTTTGGTCTGGAAATGGGATTTGGTTTAGATTTTGCCTGAATAAGATTTCAGTTTGGCCTCGGTTAACATGAAAAATATGACCGTATACCTTCGACAAGGGGCATTTTTAATTGTTTGTAGACATGTAGGCTACTGTATAAAATTTCAAGGTATATTTGTATAGTATGTACTTAATAACATAAATACTGCATATGTCAAAAAATGTCGTGTTTATTTTCATTTAGGCTAAGCCTATAGGGTGAAAATACAGAAATAATTTTCTTTATTATGTGAACCCTTTGGTGGGAAGTTGAATAAGTGGCATAAACACAGTGAACACGAGGAAGAAAAAAAGAAACAACTATATTTTACAAGGATAACATCTTACTCTTAGGTTCACAGTGAACATCGCATCGCGATACATCATGCCACGATATGTGACGTCGTGTATCGATACTTGACAATGCCTCTCATTCCAAAAAAAATTACAGACTTTTATAAGTTGGTTTATGACAACAATTTTTTTCACTGAAATTGTTAGAAACTTTTTATAAGACAGTGAATACTTCTATCAACCCATATCGCGATATGTATCGTATCACTACTTTCTACCAACTGGTCCTTGGACAAACAATTTCGCTTTGATCTTCCTCGGATTATCCGTAGGCTACCCATTTACAGCTGGGTCGACCGAATAAGGAAGCGATAATCAGAAAATTCTAGAGTTGCTAAATCATATTAGAAATCAAATTTGTGTTGATCAATCATTTAGAGTTGTCTTCAATTAAAAGTTTTAGTACTAAGACCCTTTTAGTGAAAATATAGAATAGGAGTTGTGGTCTGAAATTAAATAACTGTTGTTTGAGTCTATGAAAATAACTGGAGTTATTCCCCTTAGTGCGCCATTTTTATTATCTTTTCTCTTGCTTGATACAAACAAGTCGAATTGTCAAAGATTGTGATTTGATTTAGCAACAAATAAGGTTGGTATTTTGGAAATACTTTGTTCAAGAGTTTCCTGAACTGCGAAGCCATTTTGGAAATGTTTTGTTGGAAATGTTATCCGCTTTTAAGCAGAATACTTCGACACCGGTTTTCTCGACTTCTTTTGTTTTGATTTTCTTACATGTTTCTTCATTGTGTATGCTGCAGTCTGCATTCAATTTGAATTAGTCCCTGCACGGGATCTCTTTTAGTCATTATTGTTCTATCTTTCAAATAAGAAACAGTTTTACGAAGAACTTAAAATTCTGACATGAAAATGTCAAAATAATTGAAAATTCTGTAAATATTGTCTGACAGCAGATCTAGGCAGTTCCTAATAATTAAGTTTCATGAATTTGTTTATCTGAAATTCCAATTTATATTTTAGGATAGTGATTAAAGATGGCAGCCCAAGCAGAAGAAGTGATGCAACTGAAGGCTGAAGATTTGGATGAGGATAGTGAAGAGGAAGAAGAAGGGGAAGGGGAAGAAGATGAAAATAACGAAGAGGAAGAGGGGGAGGGAGAAGAGGAACCAGAGACAAACCAAGTCAAAGAGCAATCAACATTTACTTATCGATGTGTCATTTGTGATGAAAAATTCGAGTCCGATTCAGATTTTCACAAACATCGAATAAACCACGATCGATGTCCACAATGTCAACAAATTTTCCTCTGTCATAAAGAATTAATCATTCATCTTTCACTTCACGCTGTCGAGGGTAACATTTGCCTGTTCTGTCGTAAAATCTCCAACACCAAAGAATCATTTGATGCCCATCTTAAAGCGCATCGTCAACATTTCAAAACACTGGATTGTCAAGTTTGTGGCATGAAATTCCTAACGTCGGAAGAATTCAAGATCCATATTTGTCGTAAGAGAACGCCTGAAGAATTGGCAGTGGCTGCTCCAAGAGGTGATAAGAGAGCCACTGTCACAAGCGCCGGATCTGGGAAGAATGATTCACCTGCTAAAAGAATCAAAGTAGAAGGTGCAGATGACAGCGGTAACAGATTAGCAGATTGTAGTGACGTTAAAATTGAGAATCTGGAAGATGAGGCAGCTGGAGGGGATTTGAAGATAAAGCAAGAACCAGATGCTGATAAACCGTTTAAATGTGGTTACTGTGCGGAACCGTACGCCACTAGTAATGAATTATGTACTCATATGACAAAAGCTCATCCTGACAAACTTTCATAGACATTTTTAGTGTCAACTTTTAAATTCTGGTTTCTTAAAAACTTTACGATGATAATATCAAAAATATAAGGAACTTGGTTTCAAGAACACTTACTTAACATTAAAATCATGAAGAAACTAAGTTTCTCAAAAATGTTACTCAATGTAACAAGATTTTATGAATACAATAATTTGATTGTTTTATGATTTCATCTCGTTTTTTTTTTTATTAGTTTTTATTTTTAATATAGCCGCTGTAGGGTCTAACAACCAGAGTCTTGAACAATCGTCAAATTAACCTTTTGACCTAACCTGCTTAAATGAATCAAATGTACCCTTCTCAAATGTTGGTGTCAAAAGGTTAATTTGACCAATGTTCAAGGCTCCAGTTGTTAGAACCCACTGTGAAGTGGCTATGCTAAAACTAAAAACTAATAATAGAAAAATGAAAGGAGACTGGGTTGATAATGTAAATTTAAGATCAATCTGTCTAATATGACAGATTTAGAGAATCTGTCTCCAGGGCTTTGTGAATTATCAAAATACTTGGATGTCTGATTTTTAAATATCTGATATCATTTCCCAAAATTTGGTCTTGATTTGGGGATTTACGGGAACAATATGGACATCAAGAAGTTATTTTTGTTCCTATTACGATATAACTAGTCTTATTAATGATTAGTCAGACATGACTGGCTAAAATAAACCCAATCAAAACAGTCTTGTTATAATAGATCTTGATTGAATACAAGAATTTGACCACCCTCAGTCTTTTTTTTTCTATGACTTTCAATTCAAAGGACTCGCCAATCCTTTGAAAAGTTATATTCCACGAAAACCCGATGATGGAGAGCCTCAAAATGTTACAATGGAACCGCATCAAGGACAAAGCTGCTTGATCCTAAATGTACTTACAAATGCCACGCTTCTGAACCCCCCACCCCTCCTCACCTCCCTAAAATTCTGGCAACCGACTCATCCATTACCGACCATACACCATTCCCTTATGTGCCTTATTGAAACCTGTCCCGTCTGGAGTCTTTTAAATAAATTGCCCCCCCTTACTGTTATTAGTTACACGGTAGCATCTGAGTAAGTAATTTTAACCACGAATGGAACGCTTTTATGCTAATAGACGCTGCAGGGATTATCGATTCAATTAACAATACAAGAAACACCTATACTAGGCCGAGATTGTCTCCTCTGTTTAATAGTGTATCGACAAATCAGCTGCTAGTATTCGGACTTCCACATTGGACATTAATTCTGCAAAATATTGCAGAAAGAATAGATGCAATTTGGCCTTATGCCATAATTAGTCGATAATGCAGATATCTGAAATGGAACTCTTTATCAACTGCCATCTTCACACCGCCCAACGTGTCTAAACCACGCACCGATCTGCCATACTTCCTCGAGATAAGAAAATGTCAAAACCAGTTCAAATTAATTGATTGGATTGTACGCTAGCGAATACAGCCAATCCGGCATAGACAGAACATTTACCATAATGTTTATACAGTATTTCTGGCAAGGAATCTGATAGGCTGCATTCCCTGATCTACAAGAAAGGCGGTTATTGTAGTCAAAGTATAAGACGAAGTTAGTAATAGCTTGACATTGTGAAGATGATCAGCTGCTAAAACATCTATTTAATTTGACAACTACAGGTATAACGACTTTTTAAATTAAGCTCTATCAGCTGGTAAAGTATCTGTTTAGACTGTAAAGAAAGCTGAAATTGAGCGCAATCAGCAGGTGTGGTAAAAGCATATTGTTGAAATGAACCTCTATCAGCTGGTAAAGCAAAAATCAAAGCGGGAAATTGATCAATTATATTTCATAAACGCATAAAGAATATTAAATACCTTTATTATTTATTATGGTGAATTATTATGAATTATACAGAAACATTATATTATAGTAGGGGAAGGAGGAAAAGGGCGAATTTTCCTCGTTCAGCCAAATCTTCACACTTAACTAAATAGTCAACGATGTATCTTCGATCATGTAAGTAATTCTAGGGGTTTTTCTTGAGATATTCTCTATTAAGTTTTTGTCGGGGAATCTTCATGCCCCCCTGGTCCACCTGGCCCGCCGTAGACACGCCACTGGCAATACTCTTAGGGACATATAATAGAATTTAACCAAAAAGTAATCCTGATGGGGATTTACTGTCCGAAACAAGGGCAGAATGTTTCTCCAAACTCTTATGTTTGATCTCAAAACTATTTCATGGACGTTATACAATGACTCCTTTGCTATAAGCAGTATTTTGAGATTGTCTGTTGTATAAAAATGTGAATTTTTACTCTTTTTCTTCAGATATAAGCTTAATATGTATGTTAGCCCTTTTGGTTTTAACTCGTAAGATTACGGGGGAATTCATATTCAAAAACCAAATATTAAAGAAGATCTGCTTGCAATCAGACGTTATTGTACAGTATTGTAGCTATTCCGTCTGTCGTGGAACTGATCAGTTAGTACGTAAATCAGATACGTCCGTCGAAGTTAACAGCACACATTGGTGGGCATCGTTGCAAATAGCAACCACAGGAAGCTTGAACTGTTTTAATCGATACCCTGGGAATTATCAGAGTCCTACGTCTACAATCTACGTTTCAGGTAAGTAATCTGAATAAAAGTCGGACATGCCAACATGCAGCGTTCCTGCCCTGTTTCTCAAAACGCATTAAATTTGTATTTTCCACATGGAGAATTCCACATTACCGACAAAATTTGATCCTATGATTTTCAGAGAAACAGAAAGCTTATAGTTTTAGTTTTGACGTCTTTATGGAACTGAATGGCGTTTAATCCTTCTGCACCTGAATTGGTTTATAAAGACGGATGCAGCTGTTAAGAATTTAATTTTAATTTTCTGGTTTACAAGTATAGAAACTGAAGGAGATTAAGGTTGACTTCGAATATCAATACAACCACTTTAATGCAAGTTATGTGTAGGGTTACATTCCCCAATCATGATCTGGACAAATTCTTCTTCAAATTCGCGCTCAAAGCATTTACATCTGTATTTTCTATCAGTTCGATGGATTTATTTATTTTTGCAGTTTACGAATTAAACAACACAGCGGTTACTCCAAGTAACGACCCAATCGAGATCAGCGAAGGGGGTACGTTGAGGGTCAACTGCTCAGTTGAAAGTGTACCCAATGTAACTCTGACATGGGTAACACCACGGGAAGATATCACCACCCAAGACACCTTGGAAGACGAGCTCGTTGTTGATAACACCATGTTCAATGATACCGGAGTTTACCAGTGCTCGGTCTGGAACGATATCCTCCGACTCCGATCAACCAAATACTTCAACGTTTCCATACTTTGTAAGTAGCATTGAAATGCATTATATTATTAGCTATGTTGAATCTGAAAGGGATGTTGAGTTTACAAACCATAAAGCACTGTTAGATATGAAGACTCTCTAGAGGGTATGCTGAGTTTACAAACGTGAATACCAAATAAATATTGCTATCGCTATGGGGACTCTCATGTCTAGTTGGCAAACCATAAAAGAGATTTAGATCTTAGAAACTCTCTAAAAGGGGTGCCGATTTATGTTGACTTTCCCAAAGGAGAGCCGTGTTCAAAAAGAGTGAACATATCCTTCCAAACTGTACTATGTGTTAAAGGGAACGCTTCCCAATGATGAACAAAAGTTCATTACCCTTCAATGGATCACATAAGTTCTAAGCTATTGCAGCCTTGGTTTTCCAAATCCATGTATACCACCACATGGCAAGCTATAAGCGACACGAACATACATGTATCCCTCCCTATTCAAAAGGGCAAGGACAAGGGTATAATTGGCATATTCGACAGACATGGGATGATATACTAGGGAAATATTTTTCGAAATTGTTACGGAGCCTTCTGAAAAAGAGTCTGCTAAAAACAGTCCGCAGTGCATCACCGAAATCTTTGGACTTTCCCCCTAATATTGGAACTTTTCTTTCAGGTGCACCTCGACCACATGATCCACGAATTTACCCGGACAAAATTTCATTTGTACCTGGTCAAACTATTCATCTGAAAGCTGCGTTTATTGCCAATCCTCCGCCAGTGTTTTCGTGGAAGAAGAAAACTGATGGGTCCAGTCATACCATAGAGAACGACAAGAGAGTGACCACCAGACAAACGGAGAGTTTAGCTGATCTGACTATTACAGACACCGTACTGGACGACCGTGGTCTTTATCGAGTTGTTGCTGAAAATGGTATCGGAGAAGGTGCTGATTTGTTTTTTACAGTCGGAGTCCAAGGTAGGCCTTAAGCTCATTCTGGGGAAAATCTGATTGCTTTAATTGTTCCTTATCATTCCAGTAGACCCGGCTATAAATGGTTACTGAATAAGCCATCTTTCCTCGTTATTTCAGTCAATTCAGCTTAACATGGTTTAGATATTCTTTCTAGTGAAAGTCCGGCGACCATTTTTCCTTATTATTTCAGTTTTTACTTAATTTTGATTGAGTACGGTTAGTTGGGGAGAGAGCCAAGAGATCGGGCTATAAGATCACCTGGTGGACAGGATCCACGAAATTTAGGTTGTGAACTTTGGAGACTTAGATTTCTCTAACCTCGAGTTGAGTTAGGTATCTTTGATGCAGCTTTTGATTGTCCGTAGAGCTTACCAGAAAATGTATTGTATTTCTTGGTTGGGTGATGTAGACTTACTTGTATATTCCAGAAACCATTGAGTCCAGTTCCCCAGACGAAGACGCTGATGCCAATACTGAAGATGAGATGAAGTCTGTGTATATCGGAGTTGGTGTGGGAATCGGGGTATTCGTTCTGCTCATTGTGGCTGTAGCTGTCGTTATTTGTCACAGACGGCGTCAGAGACCAGTGGAGAAGCCTAGTGCGACTGAAATAGGTATTTAAAAGACCCCATAGACGAAGAAGCCCGTGGAACTATGAATAGTTTGTGTCTAAAACCCCATCTCAATCGCTTAGCTAAGATGACGGGGTGGATCGTGCGGGTTATGAGTCGGGGATGAACTATAAAGGATAACAACCTCTTGACAACGGTGCCTCTTTACCATCAGTTGACTCAGTTCCCCGCCTACCTCAAATAACTTTTCCCATACTTGTCTTTTCTAACGCCCATGATCTCTCAACATAGTGCGTATATATAGGGAAATGCGTATAGAGCAGGGCCTATATGACATTATTTAAAGAGCGGGTCGTATAATATGACTGCGTATAGAGCCGGGCGTATAGAGCCGGGCGTATAGAGCCGGGCGTATATGATAGTGCGTATAGTGCAGGGCGTATAATATGACTGCGTATAGAGAAGATCGTATAATATCACAGTGCGTATAGAGCAGGGCGTATATGATAGTGCGTATAGTGCAGGGCGTATAATATGACTGCGTATAGAGAAGATCGTATAATATCACAGTGCGTATAGAGCCGGGCGTATATTATAGTGCGTATAGTGCAGGGCGTATAATATGACTGCGTATAGAGAAGATCGTATAATATCACAGTGCGTATAGAGCCGGGCGTATATGATAGTGCGTATAGTGCAGGGCGTATAATATGACTGCGTATAGAGAAGATCGTATAATATCACAGTGCGTATAGAGCAGGGCGTATATGATAGTGCGTATAGTGCAGGGCGTATAATATGACTGCGTATAGAGAAGATCGTATAATATCACAGTGCGTATAGAGCAGGGCGTATATGATAGTGCGTATAGTGCAGGGCGTATAATATGACTGCGTATAGAGAAGATCGTATAATATCACAGTGCGTATAGAGCCGGGCGTATATTATAGTGCGTATAGTGCAGGGCGTATAATATGACTGCGTATAGAGAAGATCGTATAATATCACAGTGCGTATAGAGCCGGGCGTATATGATAGTGCGTATAGTGCAGGGCGTATAATATGACTGCGTATAGAGAAGATCGTATAATATCACAGTGCGTATAGAGCAGGGCGTATATGATAGTGCGTATAGTGCAGGGCGTATAATATGACTGCGTATAGAGAAGATCGTATAATATCACAGTGCGTATAGAGCAGGGCGTATATGATAGTGCGTATAGTGCAGGGCGTATAATATGACTGCGTATAGAGAAGATCGTATAATATCGCAGTGCGTATAGAGCAGGGCGTATATGACAGTGCAGAATTACAATAAGGTGTTTGACATTAGGGTCAACTAATTATTTCTTAATTTTTTATTTCAGAACCAAAGAATAAAAAGCCAAAAAGGTAACAACATTTCCTTATGTCTCTTTAATACTAGTACTTCCGTGTTTGTTTACATAAAGATCATTTATGAATATCGTGTCCAAACCACACCCCATTCCTCATACTTCCTCGAGACTATGTCAAAACCAATAATGGGGATATGAAGAAACTTGAAATAACCATTTTTGCTCAATTTCCTCTCTTCACTTGGTGAATTTCTGGCTTCTTTCCCCGAGTTATTTATAATCTAACGATCAAATGGCATTTTTTCAGTTTGAAAGATTTGGCGAAACGAAAACCACATCCACCATCAAGAGAGGATAGACCAGAGGTTCCTCGCTATTCAACACGTACGTTATTGTTACTGCATAACCATGGGGGGTTCTGGCATATTCACAATGGTTATGGTATACAGTATTCATCTTACACCTTGACTGCAATGGTCCACCTTTTTGTTTCACGGTCAGCGACCTGATTGGATTGTATTCCAGCGAATTCAGCAAAACCCCTCGGTTTTGTGCATTATTATTTTCTACCGTCTTTCTGTCAAAGATTCAGATTGGCTGTATTCGCTTGCGTATAATCCAATAAAATTACTTCGTTCACAAAAGTCCGTGAACCAAGAGAACCAATGCAGTCAAGGTATAAGATGAAGACGTAATACCTTGACCAGTGTGAAGATGGGGTTGGGGATGCTGGTTTTTATACATGTTTATAGACGTCATGATAGACTAGAGGGGATACATCTTTACAATGTCAAACTATAACAAATTTCGTCTCCTACCTTGTCTGCAATAGCCACTTCTCTTGTATCATAGAAGGTAGCATTATGCAGGCCTCTAATTGGCTGTATTCTCTACCGTACAATACAATCAAATCGCTTCATTTACAAACGTATGTGATACAAGAAAGGTGGCTATTGCAGTCAAGGTATAAGCTTGGCATTGTGAAGATGGCGATATTGGGGCGGTAGAGATTCGGGAATGTTTTAAACTGTCTTATGACCTTGTGAATTTTTTTGACTTTATAGATACAGAAGCTGGGTGCGAAGTTGGTTAAGTATTAGATCTACTATTATAACTAAATTATTTCTATTTTAGAATTGAAGATGGGGAGACGTGGAAAGGCCAATGGTCGTGCCCGGGAAGAAAATTACGAGCAGCCAGTCCAAGGGGGTGGGGCTCTTTATCAACAAGAACTGTACGAAGACTTGCAACATACGGAGTATTATAATCATTAAATATCACTAACTTCATCTGTATAGATGTTTTCATGTCGGTTGGGGCTATAGGGTGGAGCAGTCACGACTGCAAAACGTTAGATTTGGGGGAGAGGGCACGGACACTGTGGTGGGCATTTAGGACAAGGGGTAAATGTACAACTTTACCTCTTCTACTCATATAGGCTATAGATGTTTTCCCGTGGGTTGTGGCTATGGGCGGGAGCAGTCGCGGCTGAAAATATTTGGATTTGGGGGGGGGGGGGGGGTGTCTTGCACTAGGGTAAGGATTTTGGACAAAAGTAAACGCACATTACACTCATATATAGATATTTGCCTGTTGGTTGGGGCTGTAGGGCGGAGCTTTAGAGATTGGGGAGTTTGCACTGACTTGGGATAAGTCGTGACAGAGTAAATACAACTCTAATAGTCACATTAATAAAGTATAATTCTACTTGAATAGTATAAATAATAGATTCAGATACTAACACAACAAACAGTAACAAACTTTTGATTATTGGAGTCAAATTCAAACATAAACACAGGCAGTCGCCTATTAATGGATAGAAAAGTCTATGTTTTTGGTTTAATTTTCTATTTGTTTTGTAGTCCAGTTCGTCCAGCTAGGATATTACGGCTAATCTGGATCCGATTTCAAACAAACAAAAAATCCATTTTCCTTTTTTAGGTAGAATAAATATTAATAGAAACTATTCAGAATAAACTCAAACGACCTCAAGTTTAATGACTGCTTTTATCTCTGTCCATACTGAGGTAGTTTGAATTAATTCATTTGCCATTGTTTAAAACGTTGCATTGTTGATAAAGGAGTAATTTTTATCCACGACGTGTATTGTTTATAACTAGTTTATTATAATATGAAGAAGATTTGAATTAGACCCTGATGAGCTGTAATACCCCTGCTGAACTATGAAGTACCCAAATTAATGATGAATGCCCATGTTTATGTTTTGTATTCAGACTAGATACATTTATTTAGTATTTGATTAAGATGGGTGGGAAAGCCTGCTTTATCCACTGGACTTAAGTATTTGTTCCTAATACGAGTTTTACCTCCTAAAGTGAAACATGGAAGAAAAAGGTAACAGTTTTAGACATGTTAAAGAAATGTTTTTACCCTAATTTCGAACCCAGCTGTCTTGCTGAGTGAAGTAAACCAAAAAAAATACACTCATTATAATCAATGGCCTTATTCTCGAAAACTTGAATAGGCTAAAATCCCGATTTTTGTAAATACAGTGATCTGATTGGATAATACTCTGTCACTTAATATTAAATATTTCTTTCAACAAGGCATTTGATGATTTTCATACTTCATTTGAAATGACAGTCTTTGTTTTTCGTGACTCAGGTTATGTTTCACTAACTGAACGCGTTGAATGAACGATTTCCCGCACAATGAACAAACATGGGGACGTTCTCCAGTATGAGTTTTATTATGCCGATTAAAACTGCTACGATCAGTGAAAGTTTTTCCACAATAATTACACTGATGAGGTTTCTCTCCGGTGTGTATCATCATGTGCGTCTGCATGTGACATTTCTGTGTGAATTTTTGGCCGCACGTTGGACACGCGAAGGGGTGACCCATGTTAGGGTCATGGAGTCGAATATGTTTATTTAGTAAGGTACTAGAATAGTACGCCTTTCCACAAAGTTCACAAATAAAGGGTTTGATCCCCGTATGAAGACGACTGTGTACTTTTAAACTTCCACGTTCATTAAAAGCACGTCCGCAAACCTCACATGTATACGGTTTCTCTCCAGTATGAACACGAAGATGGATTACATATGGAGTCTTTTTGTTATATATCTTGTTACAGACTAAGCACTTGTAACGAGCATTCTTTGGATGATCTGATGCATAATGTGCTTTCAATTTCTCCGCACCGTCGAACTCTTGTTCACAAAATCGACACGATTTGCTCTTATGTTTGGCCAAGTGACGTAGCAACAGTTTCCTAGTGGCTAAACCCTTGACGTCACATTTGTTACATTGATATGGATTATTTTGTCCATTATGCCCCTCAAGATGTTCTGTTAGACTAGCGACGTCTGCAAATTCCACGCAGCAGAAAAAACAATTCAAAGAATCACCAATGTATCTTGATGGGTTAAATCTAGCTTTCTTTTTAGTCTTTTTGGTTTGTGTCCCCTTTTTTGGAGATCGTTTTTCTAACTTTCTCTTAGATGTTTGTGCCTTTTGTCGTGTATTCCTTAATTTAATTTTTGGCTCAAAATCCTCGTCCATCTTTTCTTCTTTGATTCGTTGATCATCCTTAATGTCTGTAAAATCCTCATCATCATCATCATCAACCTCATTGTCTTCCTCTTCTTCTTCCTCTTCATCATCTTCATCATCCTGGTTGTCATCATCATCATTATTATCATTAAGGACTGGCAATTCCTGTAATTTGAAAATTCAATCGATCACAAAATTTTCTCGGAAGCACTAAAACATTAATTGAAATTATAATAATGAAATTTCTTCCCCTCTTCAGCACTGGGATTATGTGATGCAAACAAACAGGTGGACTGGTATATTCGGCAGAGCAATAGACCAGTTTGTCCAGTAGTCATTGTGTTGAACATTATTCAAACAAGATTTTCATTTGTCTGTTCTGATTGTTCCAGTGTAATATGAAGAAACAAAAAGGGAGTAGTTAGATCTTAACTGGAAGGGTTGCTTTAGCAAGCAAAAACTTGCAAAGGAAAGTTTGATATATTTTGATTAGACTAGGAATATACTTACTGGTATAGGACATTTAAAAACGAGGCTTTCACAGTATGATTTAAGTAAGTTAGCATGAAGAGTGATGGCTAGTTGATGATAGGTTTCACTGTTACTAATATCGACTCTCTCTGTCAACAGTTGTTGTACCCTGGAATTTAAAATCATAACATTTCTACAGATAAAAAGACAGACACTGAATTTTCTTGGAAGTCATCAAATATAATTGCTTAACCCTGGAACCACACTAACAATCTGGAGACAAGGTTTGAGACAAAGTGCAAATTAAGAAAGTTTCAGAAAAAAATTGAGACCAACCTGGTAGCTAGAGGTTGAAGTTGAAGTCTGATAGCTATTTTAAACAGATCTACTAGGTAGCCATCTTCCTTGTCTTTATCTAGTTGACTGGTGTACACCCATTTAATAATAGTATACCCCACTTCATAGTCTAAATCTAAAATAAAAAAAAAAACAATACAAATACAATTTGTCAAATCCCTTTGAGCTGCAAAACCTCATATTTTTAAAGCGAAATCTCAAACCTTTGCACTGTTTTACAGGCAGAGGAGAGTTGCTCAGTGAATCTGTAAGATTATTTGCTTGTATTTGGGCTATTTCAAAGTTCATAAATAAAACATACAAATATTGAAACAGAGTGTTATGTGGTTTGCTTAGTTTGCTTTTTAATCCTACCTGATAAATCTAAGGTGTCCACAAGTAGAAAATCACTAACTCCCCATTGCTCACTCTGGGATGCTAGAATTAATTTATGTCCAAATAGAGTTGTTCCCCCTTTTAATAAAACCTTTACATCACTGGAAATAAAAATACAACTTAAATAAGATTCATACTAAGTAATATCTCTACAATTAGAGTCCCCAATTTCTTAATTTGTTTTTAATATAATACAAGGTAAATAATAATCCTTCAGCGACATTTGGGGGTAGAAATCACATTAAATAATGGAACATAATTTTTTGTGTATAACTTCTTGTACATATTTCCTCACTTCACCTGATAATGACAATGTAGAATGTTGAAACGTAGTGTGTAATAAAACTAAGGAGTAGTATACTGTATATGTCTGACCCTAAACGTGCTGATTCGATGGACTCTATACTATATAAACTGAAGATGACAATGTAGATTGTTGAAACGTAGTGTGTAATAAAACTAAGGAGTAGTATACCATAAAATTGTGTTCTGTTATTTAAGGTAAATAAAAGGTACAGTTCATAATACATGCTTAGGACAATTCATATCAAAAGATTTTTAGAGGAAAAGAGCAACAGTCCTTTATGCTTTTGGTTTGTAATTTGTAAAGAAATCCTACCTATATTGAGACTGGTTAAACAAACTAGAGATGAAATCAAGAATAAATCTGCCATCTTTGCCATCACTAGCTAGAGCTGTCTGGTACCGGAGTTCCACGTCTGCCAGATGGTCCTGCAACTTTACGAACTCTTCACGGAGAGAGCCCAGTTGACTTCTTAATTCTACTTCCACATCTAAAATAATAAAAAAGGTCTTGAAAATTTGTATGGTTTTATAACACCACGTAAGACACACTGAAGAGTATATATTACTTGTAAACTTACTGTCTTCTCCATGTTGAAAATTCTAACTTTAAGCTCGTTCTAAACGGCAGAATACTTCTCAGGGTCACATGTAAGGCCAACAATAATATTTTGGGGGAATGGAAGTGTGCTTTTTCCAAAATTAGTTCGAACATAGTATAAGTATAGGGTAAACAAAGACAAGGGCAGAAGACAAACGTCAAATAACATGACGTGTGGTATTTCATTTTGAGAATCACAAACAAAAATCCAGTTTAAAATCTGACAGTTGTTCGAATCTGAGATCAACTCTGACTCTGAGCTAACACCGACTTGCAGAGCCACAGATCTTTCCTGTCACGTGGGCTAATCAAACTAACCAAGAACAATTTTGGAACAAAAGCGTCAATTAATCGCATTTAAAACATCCAGATCAGATTGTCGATCAGCTAACACTTGCTTTAGGTTTATTCGAACCAAATGCATCAGATTATTTGGAAACAGAAAGCCTATTTTAGCAATAATTCAAAAAATGTATGTACCCGATTTCGGTTCATCAAATTGGTCAGCCATTTTGTCCAGTTGCCCCAGTCACGTGATATGTTAATCCGAGTCTCTGTATTTTTTTTATTGATTGAGTGAAGCGCGTGAAGCCCATCTGAATATTGATAATGAAAGGTGGGGATGATTTACCGACCTGCCAGCCTGGTAACAGACTAAGCCAAAATTAAATCTTTTCAGATAATATGCAAGATAGACCAAGTAGATGTAAAGGGATAAATATTTGCTTTTTCAGCAGATAAAGAACAATTTCAGCTATCTGTATATTTGTCTAAATATTTCCTTCTCGAGCTTACAGAGCTCAATTTCAGCTATCTGTATATTTGTCTAAATATTTCCTTCGCGAGCTTACAGAGCTCAATTTCAGCTATCTGTATAGTCGTCTAAATAATTGTTTTACGACTACCAGCTGCTTTATGACTTCAAATCATCTAATCCAGTGATTAATCCCATTCCCAATAATCTCGTTGTTGATAAGTGAAATGGGCAGTTAATCTTGACTTATTATCAAAAGCGGTCAGAGTTGTCTTGATTGACCTTTGGACACTTTTTGTTATAGTCTACTAAAGTATGTCAGATGCCTAATCTCCCCAATTTGATCCTGAAATGTTTTTGTCAAGAAATGAAATTTCGTTTCTTCAAAAAGAAATCCACAACTTTGATTAGGAGTTATCTCCCCTGCAAAATGTCGTCTAAAAATTAATATTATGAAGATTTATCTTAAATTTATGGATTAAAAACCATAATTGTGTTCGATTATCATCGAAGTAAGTGCAAACGGTAGCAAAAGACTTAAACTCTGATCCTAGTTCATTATTTTTGCATTGTTGCCATTTTGATCATGTTTTATCGTAGAGACGCAATTGTTTACATTTGTCTGCTCTTGAAATATTTCCATTTGACCTGCCTTACGACATGGAAATTTCTGTCAGATTTTCTTGGTGTTCAGTAACTCATCTAAGTTATCATCTGTATGGGTTACACTGGATTGTATGATTGTCTTTGAATAGTTCTTAGTTCTGCTGTTTGTAGAATAGTTACATTGCTTTGACATTAATATGCCAAATAGAGATCAAGCTGACCCAACCTGCATTGTGACTTGCAGAATAAGGAGCAACTTGATTTTTACTGATCAATCATTTGAGAGATTTATAGTTGCTCACGATCTGTTTTTTAGGAACTGTTGACTGCAACAGATAACATAAAATGAGATACTTGGATTTGGAATCCATGCCAACCTTTACAACTTACAATTTTTAATTTCAGACAGTGACAAGTAAGAATGACATGGAAACAACATGGCAGATGATGTTGATGTGACCTAAACCAGAATTACATTATTTATAACAAGACAGGAGTAGTCATCATACCAGTTTTTTTTTTCATTCAATTTTAAATTCAACTCATATTTAAATTCCAATATGGCTATCAAATTAAGGTATGAAATCAATTTGGAAAAAATCTTCACAAAAGCTTAATTTATTTTTATGGCTGTCAAATGAAGGAATGTGGATGTATTTTTTTTTTTTTTTCAATGATTTGAGGAAAGATACAAAAACACTTTCCAAAGCTGAAAAATATTTATCGAAATCTAATCTTTGAATGAACTTTGGTAAAAACAGTTTTTTTTTTTCAATTTTTTTTTATCATTAGCTTTTCATTACTGCTATGATATCAGTATTTCATAATATACCCTATAAATTAGTTAACACTGTCTCTTTAATAGAATGTTTTAGTAGTTGTTTTGTTTTTTAAATTAATATTTTATATGTTACAGATCACGAGATACAAATCAAACATTGTTTGAACAGATTGAAGAAGAATTGGCAGAATCTAATGTATATTATATGTTATTATCGATAGTGATCGCCATGGCGTGGACGATATACCTCACTTACTATCACTCTAGGGTCATGGGGGTCATTATTGGGGTCATCCTCAACAGATTCTATCCCTATTATGGTCATATTAAATTTGGTGAGTAAATATGTTCCACACCTAGCTTTGTTATTCTATCTTCCTTTGGCACCAGTCTCAGTGTTTTCTTGCAGCAGTGAGTCTATTGGACAGTGAGTGCTTACTCTTTCCGAGGACATCTGACTCTGCCATTTTAAAAATATTTTCAGAATGGATCCATATATTCTTTTAATTATTCTTATTTTTCTTCTGAAGTGTGTGATCTGGCCTATCTCTTTGATACTATTTCTACATCCAACTCTTGTGACGAAAATAAATTGACGTCTGATTCTTTTTTCAACTTTGCTCTACAGTGACGATATCCTCTTAGCTCATCTGTCCATGCAGTATCTTGTTTCTAAACCTTTTTATAATTTTATTGGATAATCCTAAGAGTCTACCTGTTTAATACCATTTCTACCTCCAACTGATTGAACAAAAGTTAAGTGACCTGATTCTTTTTTCCAGGCTCTTTCTCGTTCTCTGTATTATCTGGTAAAATTATGTTCCGTGATTTTCACATTATAACAGAAGATTATTCATTACGTATGCAGTTTGGTTGGATTATATTTCGCTGGTGGAGGCCATATGTATATAAAGCTATTAATGAAGGTAAGATTAATTATGGTACTGAATATAACTTGTAAAAGGATATAAAATTAGGATTTTACAGAAATACAGTAATCTGATAGGTTAATTATGATAAATTTAAGGTCAATTTTTGTGATTGACCAATCAGATGACTAGATCACTGAATTAATATTAGGCTAAGATTTTTCGAGAAATGGCTGTTGAACATTAGTTACTTAATGCTATTTGACATTACTTAGTTTCGCTAGACACTAGGGGGTATATCAAATCTGTAAGAGCTGCTGCTAGTGTTGTTAGAGTGAAAGAGCTCAAATGTATTTTTTATTTGTAGATATGTCCCATTCTGAAACAAGAGTGTCGTTATTTGTGGATGGTTTAGAATTCCACGTTTACAACCGCTCTAAATATTATGCCAGATTAGAGAAATTATTCGGGTTTAAAACCAAGTATGATGCCTGAACCGGGTGATGATTTAGACGAAACCGTTCCAGCTAGGTAAGACTCATCTTCTCAATTTCAAGGTATAACAAACAAAGGTATCTTAACTTAACGATCACCATTTGTGTAGGGTTGCGATTTATGAAAGTGTTCTCATGTTTTGAAGGCTAATTCACAACTCAGTTGCATGAGAGTTTCGTTCAAAACGTAAGACCATTATTCTCATTTGCAATAATACACCACTGGTGATTGGTATGGTGTGAGGGCACCTTTAAACCATGACATTCGGCAAAATTTCTTGTATCCCATAGTTTATATACAGCGATTAGATTGGATTGTAATATTATAGTCAATGAATTTTAACGTTATTATCTAGGTTACAAGTACCAAAAGAAGCAATACATTGGAGAGATCTTATTCCTGTTATTAAAGTTGATATTAACTCTGTAAGTTGAAGACCTTGTTTTTCTGGCTCTACCAGGCAGACCCATCTTCATTAGCCCACTTGGTGCAGAAAAGTAGGACGTAAAACACCATTCATTTCATATCATTTCTACCAGGCAGATATCTTGGTTTGATTATAAAAATGTTTTTCTGTATTCTCAAATTTTGAATATATTTTCTTGAATTAGGTTTTAAATTCAATTGAAAGATAGTTTTAAAACCTATTTATAGATTAGTTTTATATGTGGTATCTTGGTAATTATCTAGTTAATATTTTGTTGTTATTCTACCTCCCTGTATTTTACAGACATTTAGATATTCTCAAAGAGACTTTTTGCTATTGAACTGAAGTGATGTTTTTCAGTAAATTTGTTATTTATTTGTAGGTTCGTTTTATATTTGGTAATTTTATGTTACCCTACACCCTATTGGCTAGTTTTGAAGAAGCTCATCTGGTATATACCACGAAGCCTGCATCAACACCGTTTGATATGTTTATGCACGTTGTAAAATGTAAATCAGAGAATATGAGAGTTATGATGGTGCCTAGCCCTCAATATAATAAAGGACCTGTAGTAGATGTGTAAGTATGTTAGGATTGGGGAAACCCCTTTGGGCCCCACCCCCTCCTTACTCCTTGTACACTTCAGCAATGTGAAGGATCAAAATGCTCAGTCAAAACTTTTCTATGAACAGTTTGTGGAATGACTGTAGCGCATTCGATTTGAGCATTTTACTAATGTCATTAGCTTTGTTACATAGAACAAATGATGGTCGTGGGTTCTAATCTTGGTTAGTCATCATCACTCATAATTCAACTATACCCAGACAAGTGGGTATGGTTTATCTGGAAAAGATCAATGTCAAAAGGTTTTACAAAGAACATGCTTTCTATATTGTTCAGAATTGGGCAAATTGTGTTAAATTGCATTTGTTGATTTAAGAAGTTTAAAATGTACTTATATATTATTTTTTTTCCTGTAACTGCCATTGTAAAATAAAGAGTTTATTATTTGTTTTCAGTCCCCCACGTAATATGGGTGAAGGGTTTGTTATAATGCAGTCTAATGATGTTGATATTTATTACTATATGGACGAACCAGGTAACATATTCTGTTTTTACCAACATCTTTATTCAGTCTTTATAAATCTGATGAAAGTACTTTTGGGATTCGAGTTTGTGGGTCGGCCAATTCACAAATTGACATATCTACTGAAAAAATACAATAATATGCTTCATAAATATTGGAATTCCGAAATTTGCATCGCCACAATATTCTTCTAAGGACAACTTTTAAAAATTGTTTCCCTATTTTATCTTGCATTTTGTCTGTAATTTAGGTCTGGTACCCCATGAACCGGAGCTGGTAGAAATGGCAGACGGGGAAGTTATAGTCAGGAGAACCTACCCTTGTCTCGGGGTAGATATTAAATGTGGTAAAAAAACAGATTTTAATTATGGTCCTTGGGTTGATAGACAACGGTAAGTAAATCTAAACAGTCTGTTTGTATTTGATAGATCCTGAGTTTACATCCTACTTTTCTCTAACTGATAAGGTTAATGACGACAGTAACTTTGCTAGGAGCCTAAAACACACCTGGCCTTGGTCGATTAATCCATTCAAAGAACCCAACACTTTTTTCCCTTCAAATATGTCTTTGGTTTTTACTTTCATTATCTCTTTATTTTATTTTTATCCAATCAGAGAACAGTTATGGAAGTTTTTCTACCCTCCTGATTATCAACCGCTAGTGGTTACCAAGGAACCTGAGCCAGGTCAGCGTAGAATTTATAAATCGTTTGAAACTAAGATTAATTGTACAGAGTCAGCCACATTCGATGTTTTGTTCACCAAAAACTCAGTAAGTATTATACATGTTTTTTATATTGTTCTAATTTTAAAATTTACAAACACATGTAGCTTTGTATTTGGATGAGTTCGAAGCTGAGCACAATTTTATCTATATTTCATGAGTTACAGCCCTTGATATAAGGTGGCTTATGTACCTTGCTGGGCAGCAGTCTGTACCAATTTTGAAGACTAGAAATTATTTTGCAGGAAACACAAGCTATTCATATGAATGCCAGTCAAGGTTCGTATATCGAAGCTGTCATACCTTGGATCACGGAGAAAGATGGATTTAAAACTAAGGTCAAAGGTCAACTGATGTTGTTAGACGCATCTACTAGTATGGTATTCCGTAATTTAGCCGAGTTAGAAACTTTAGAGGTTTGTATTAAGGATTGTTGTTCTGTCTTTATTCACCAGACATGTCTGTTTTCAGCTGTAAATTATTGTTTTTTATTTGATTCCATGAATGAAGATAATAGATTTGGATTTCAACTTGGTTTCTTTTGAGGGACAATAAACTAATGCGCTACAGACCGTGCATATTGAAGATTCCTCAACCTTTGGAAATATAAAAAAAAGTATTGGTAGATTAAAGCTCTTTCTTGCAAAATTTCCCTCATTGCACACTGCATCGTTGCCTATCTTCATTAGCCAATCAGGTTCACAAAAGTCGGATATCAAACACTATTTATTTCGCTTTATTGTTATTCTATTTTCAGTTTGACGTAACATTACATTATCCACTGGGATGGAATGAACATCAAGACTGGCATTGTGATTTGACGGCATGTAAAGCCTCAGTCACGGCCATCTTTGAACATATGGACTTCTTTAAAGGTATTAATTCTTACACTCTTTTACTATGTCATTTAGGAGTCTAGCTCTCGGAATCTTATGTAGAAAATAAGTTTTTGATCACTTATTGCAGAATATGCTTTGTTACTTTAGGCCCTTCATGATTAATGATGTCACCTAACACTTAGTTTTAGTGGAATTGCAGGAACCACAGACATCTGATTGAAAAGTGTAATGGTGCAAATTGATGCTATCAGTGTCCCCGATACACATAAAAATTTAAGAAAACCTCTTTACAATCCTTTTAATTTGTCCAACTAAGTGAAAAGATGAAAGATATGAGTTTCCTGTTGTAGATTTGGTAAATGATTGGTCCAGCAAGGCTCGACCAGATATTTATAATTTTATACCATATACCTGGAGTTTAAATCTAATAATTAAAGAATTTGAACTAATTGCCATGACGAACGAGTATAATTGGGTTGACACCTCCTCACAGACGCCAGAAAATGGTGAGTGTCATGAATTCTTAATTTTTAAATTTGGGATGACAAGATAACAAGCTTAACTTTTTCAAGAATAGAAGCTAGGTGTTTTTTTAGTGATAGGAGATCAAAGCCAGCACAAGACTGACTGTCAAAATCAGTTTCATTGAAAAGGATTCGAACCCAAGCGTCTTGTTCCCTACTGTGAGGATTATGAATTGGGACAAACAAAATAGATCTACCAAATTTTGATCCAAGTGATGTGATATTTAAATTTAAATTGTTTTCGACAATATTGTTTGTATATTTTAGCTCGGATTGCGTTTTGTGGTGAATATTTCGATCTCTCTCTACAATTACCTTTTGTTGATTTTCTACCAAAAACTTGTCCTATACCAATAGTCATTAAGGTAAGAACATTATTTAATCTTGAATACATTCCCTCATTTCACACTCCAAGGCTCTTTCATTAGTTTCATCCTAGTTCCCTCTGTCTGTGATGTAGTTCAGAGAGGCTGACATGGAAAAAGCGTCTTTGGCGTTAGGATGGGACAATAAACCTAGGCCCCTTGTTCTACAGACTGTGCATGTTAAAAATTCTTCTACATTTTGAAATCGAAAAAGAGTAAAGCTAAGGACGCTGTCTAGGCAAGATGTGGCTCATCACACACTGCATGGTGTTGCCCGTCTTCCTTAACCTTGAATAGCATGTAAGAACAGTTAGGTCATCTAAGTATGGGCAAAGTCAAACTTTGGCTGGCACGATGATTTTCTGTCTGTAGATTCATGATCTAAAGAAATTGTTTTGCCACATGTGTTCAAGGTCATTGAAATATTCCATCAATCAAAAACTCTCTTTGAACTAGATTGAATTAACGCTTGTATTATACTTTGTAGGGTGAAACTGTTTATTGTCGACTGTATCTACCAGAAACGTACACCAGTAGACATATTATCATAGCGTTGTCAGAGAACATGAAAATAGTAGATCGAGATGGGATAGAGGTTGATAAACCATTTACTAAAAATAAACAATGGAGAAATATCACAGAAAAGAGGTAGGTGTGGCTTGGTTATGAGTTGACAAATGGTGCATCCTGAGATGTTTTACAAGCCATACTTCAATTAATTGATAAGTAAAGGGATTGAAAAGAGGTTTTCTAAAAAATTTATGTGAAGCGAGGACACTGATAGCATCAATTTGCACCATTCCTGTCTACCAGCTGATCCTTGTTCAAATCTCTGAGAATTGATCTGTCCCAGATATAAGCTATATATTAATACACATGAAAACCTTATTTTCTCTTTTCAACTGAATTTTATATTTTTAGCTTTGGCTGGGTGGACTGCTGGTGGACGTCTAACGTCTCTCTGTCTATAAACTATACCTTTCATCCCATGCCAGAGTTACAGCCCTTGTCAAAATCTTACAACGATCTGGAGGACTTGACGACACCTGAGAAAGAAGAAACATTGCTTCAACCATTGCGACCAACAGTATCTGATTCAAATAAAGTTCCACTACAGCCTGAAGATTTTGATGCCTCGAAATGGGACCCGGATATCGTTAACATCGAGCTAGAAGTAGCGCCCTCTGTGATATGTCTTTACGGTGCCCTACTTGTTAACTTGTACAATATTAAGGTACTGTATTTTTTGATTATTTGTCAGGCAAATGAAATATTATATCCAACTAGCTAGCTGATCGTGAAGCTGTCCAACTAGCTAGCAGATCGTAAAGCTGGAAGCTGTCCAACTAGCTAGCAGATAATGAAGCTGTCCAACTCTCTAGCAGATCGTGAAGCTGTCCGACTAGCTAGCAGATCGTGAAGCTGTCCAACATTTCCATCATTGAAATACTTATGAAAGTTTATGATTTGCAAATTTTCCTTTTTTCTTTTAAAATTTCAGGAAAATTATGTTGGTGAGGATCAGAAAATCCATGATTTTTCCGACAGCTCAAATGATAATACAGACATTGATACTGGACACGTCCATAATACAGAGATACATGATGAGGGTCAGCCTGCTCAGTTTGACCCCCGGGAGTATCGCCCCTTTGCAGTCACTGTATCTGTCACTTTACACGATATACAGGCCCAGCTAATCAAGGTACAGTGTTAGTTATTTTAGAGTCTTGGGGTTTTCATGAGAAAAACTTAACTTTTGATATTTTTTTCATCTTTTCTATTTTCTGTTTTCTAGAATTGCAACCCAGATGATGTAGCCTGCCCCAGCTTACATGTAGAAAGATTGTGTTTTGAAATGGACAAATCGTACGAAGAAACAAAACTACAACTGTTACTATCACCGTGTGTTTTAATCGCGAGGGACAGTGTGTCACGAGAATTGGAACAGGAACATTTAAAGGAAGGTCATTTGGCGCTATCTGGTCTGCAAGTTCGTGGACACGCCATGTTTTCTGACAAAGGCCTGCCATTGGATAGTGAGACATTGGAATACGCCTGGTTGGTGGAGGCTATCATAGGGGAAGTAACTGGAAAACTGACTTCGCCACAAGTAAGCCTTGGTTTGCTTTTACTCCTTTAATCAAAATGGACTCTTATCAAAATGGATCCACCCCATAATTTGGTCATTTCAGATCTCATAGATAGTCAAAATGAAGAATTTTGGGTTTGGTTTTGATTCATTTCAATTTTCATTCATGCGCAAATATCTGAAATTCAAAATGCTAATATACATGTAGCTAGATAGCCGTTCAACACACTGAGCTTGGACATCCCCTTTATTTTCAGATTCAGAATATAGCAGAGTTTATCCAGACATTTATAATGCTGGTAGATGATCCAGAGAATAGACTCCAGCGACCAGTACCCTATAAGCTATGTCAGCACATGTTACCGCAACCCCAGTGTCGTATGCTACCAAAATGTCCATTCCCCTGCCCCTCAGCAGAAGACATCAAATACAGAATGGTTCGAGTATCAGTTGATAATGTTAATTTATTTATGGTGGAGTCCGGGGCGGCTTTTAATTTAAAGGTAAGCCAACTTAGAGCATGAAAAGTGCTGAATTTCAAGAGAGCCTTTAGTGTGCAAAACAACAGTGTTTGAGATCATAATTGTGACTTCTGAAGTACTACATGGTGATACCTTAGGTTTGGAACTAGGACTTAAAGATAAGACTATTCCAGTCGAAACAGCTTTAAATGGGTACAGATAATCTGGAAGCGATCAATGCCAAGAAGGGTGGCCAAACAACACAGTGAAGAGGATTCACTAGAACCTGAGTTGTTATCCTTGTAAATTCATTGTCACAGGGTTTGTTGATTAAGATGAGATTGACAGGATTCTAGAGTATGTAAAATCGATGTCAAGGATGTCAGGTTAGTTCATTGACCAGCTGGTAGAAAGAATCCTAGTGAACCTAAGTTGTTATCCTTGTAAAATCAATATCAATAGGTGTTGGACAAAGACCAGCTGGTAGACAGGATCCTCGAGAACCCAAGTTGTTATCCTTGTAAAAATGGGTCTTTCGTTCTTTTTTTGTTGATTTTCTTTACAACATTTTCTGTATTTTTTTTTTCAGGTTAACCCTGTTCGCTTATCAACTTGCAATCTACACGGACCTGAAACTCGAGCTGGTATAACGGCCATCTTGGAACACATATCTTTCAGGCAGTTGATATCGTGTGTTCCCTTACGAATCGAACGAGCCAGCCCTGAAGAATGGTTGGATGCTGGAAGCTTTTCACTCGGACCTATACATATAGAAGCTGCGATGGCTATACCTTCTCCAGAGATCCAAGTTGTACAGGATGATTTTCTTAAAGTTCACGATCGGAAAACTAAGCGATTATGGTTTATGTGGCCACTAGAAGCCATGGGTCCTGGCAACCATCCTCATACATTGGGTAAATGTGGTTGTCAAGGAGGTTGCAGATTTTTTGGAAACAATAAAAATGGTGTTGCCTTTTTTAGGCCGAGACGTCATAAAGATAATTCAAATGCAGCTGCCATTCCACAAATCTGTGCAGACGGCCACGATCCTGGTTTCGCTCAGAGTTTGCTTCACAAAGACAAATTAGTCTTTGATGTCAGCCAGTACATGGAGAAAGATTCTCCGGAAAAGAAATCCCCTGAGTTCTCCTTCACCCGAGGCTACATGAGTGACATCGCCAGTCCTGAGACTCCTGGAGATAGGACCAAACTGTTTGAATCAAGTCTTGTTGGAAGCGTCAGTGAGCAGGACACTTCCTCCAAAAGACAGAGTGGAGAGGTCAGTTTCTCTAGTGATTCCAAAACCCAGCTTTATGATCCAAACGAACGATCAGACAGGCAGTCTCGTAAATCTGTAACAACGTGTGGTACTCCTACAGAGTTAGGGTCGTTGAGTTCTTCCGGTAAACACAGTCCAGGACGGAAATCTTCTCTGAAACAGATGTTATCTACTAGCAGTCCTTCATCTCCTGTCACATGCTCCAGACAGAGCAGTCGAAGCTCTACCTCCACCAAATCCCCATCAAGGACCTCCCTACCCAGCCCTGTATCTGGTGAGGGCTTTTCCAGGATGATGTCTCAAGTTTCTTTGGAAAGTCAACAGTACTATTCTGCCGAGGAAGACTTAACCAGCTCGGAATCTGGTTCCGTCATACAACTTCCTGTATTTGACGAATCTCCTGAAGGGTTCGGTGAATACATGCAAAGTTCACCTCCATCACGAGACCAAAAATTTTCAACAAGTTCACCAGTTTCGCAAAGTTCACCGATATCTGACAAAGGAGACAGCATGGCTACCACAGTATTAGAACAAACCATGAAATTCCAAAAATCTGAGTCTACATCTTCCAGTTCCTCTACGTTGTCCTACGAATCAGCAGATAGCGTGAACTCCACGGAGGTTCATGAGGAATTCTCGCTCGTTGACTTACATCATCAACTTAATCAACCAATCACAAGCTCCCCGTTACTTTTATCGTGTTACTCGAACCACCTCTCACATTATCATTGTAATGATTGGGTGGGGGCGCCACCATCTGCCAACTTGTCGACTTCTGGCACCCGAGGAATGAAGTCTGTTTACTCGGAATACTCTCTGTCCTCAGCCAGTCACTCTGTGTACAGTTCTGGATCAGCATGGCTACCACATTTCACCAAGGTTAAAGATGGTTTCAGTACGTCAGTGATGAGAGAGAAAGATGAGCTGAAGCTTCCATCACCTCCAGCTGCAGTTCATAAAGAAAAGACCAAGTTCTTCTTCCCTGGTCGATGTCACTCCGAAGAGAAAGGTAGGCAGCACCATTATTGCTTAGACTTCTCAACTATATTGTTACTTTGGTTTGATTTGTAATTTAAACTCTATTTGTTTTCAAAAACATTAAAACTGTGAAAGAATCATAAATATTTCTTTTATGATATTACAGCCAATCAGCCGTAAAAATGAAATGAATGGAGTTTTACGTCCTATCCAATCAACCGTAACTCAAGAACATTGTAAACATATGTTACTAAGAACTGATTGGTTGATATTATTGCACTGACGATTTTATCCAATCGTATATCTAGCTTGTCAGAAACTTGGCAACTTTGAAATTTGTATATTGCTCACTGATTGGCTGGTATTGACCAATCAGATATCTTGAAGTTAACCTTTTCTTTAAATCAGGTGAAGAAGAAGAATTAGATGATGAGCTATCCCAGAATACATCAAAAACAACAGCAGTCATCAAAGTGACTGGTTCACTGGATATCCTACTCACTCCATTGCTACTTGAATCCATGCAGAGGTAGGTCCTTTAATTCCTTCATTTATTCATTCATTTATCTGTTCATTCAATTCGTTCATTTTTGGTTATTCAATTCGTTCATTTTTCCTTTTTTCATTCATTCATTCAATCATTTCACATACATGTATATAGAAACAGTGATGCCAAACCTAGCCATGTTAGATCATTCATTCATTCATTCATTCATTCATTCATTCATTCATTCATTCATTCATTCATTCATTCATTCATTCATTCATTCATTCCATTCCATTCCATTCATTCATTCATTCATTCATTCATATATCCAGTTCTTCACTCATTCATTCCAGGTATATAGAAACCGTGACGCCAACCCTCGGCAAGTTACATATCTCAGCATTGTTAGACCGAATTCACTATCAGAGTATAGATCGTTTAAAACAACAGAATAAATTAAAAGATGAAACAGCTATGACTGAAGACAACACAGTGAAATTTAAAGATGAAAAGGAGAAAGAGATTGATATTTCAAAAACTTCATCATTTAGAGCTTTCTTTTCTCTACCAAAGGTAAAGTTTTATATTATATTATACTCTTATGAAGATTCAGATGTATATTGTCCGTACACATGGAAGTCTTTGGTCAAATTTTTTTTAATAAGTTCAATGTAAATCGATATATATATTACTACTTAAGGAAGAAACTACCAAAAAGCCATATTTTGGTTTATCATCTTTGCATTTCTTTTCAGAGAGGCTACATAACTATAAATTTTGTATTTTACAATTTGTATAAATTGATGTTTTCTATTATATTTCAACGATATTTTCAGATCAATATATGTGTATTACAAGCGTCCATTGTTGAAGAAATCATCTCATTTTCCGTGCTAGACAATATTAGCGATGTCACTGCTGTCTCGTTACTGGCAGTCTGCGTTGACAATATAAAATGTCAGCTACTTTCTAACACTCATTCCTGTAAATTATTGACGGACGTGAAAGATGCTAGTCGACGGACCAGCACCCAACCACCGACCAACAAATCAAAAACTGAAACCACCATCGAAATTGATAAAGATCAAGTCATTCCAAGGGAAGTAACTCGTGAAGAAAATGTTGGAACTCTTCAAATTGCGAGAATTCATATGCAGTTACGTCGCTTAGTGAAAGACAGTAATTTTTCCGATAATATCGTTTTGACGGCTATTCCAGATTACAGATCGAATGTTATATTTTCATTCAATCCAGAAGTCATTGTAACTAGCCCAAATCTGATGCCCACATCACCAAAGAGACGTCTGTCACGTCAAGCGAGTCGTGAATCGAACGATCCAGATTTCGTGATTGGATTTATCATGTTTGAATGTGGATTAGAGGACGTGTCTGTGACTGCTGTACGTCGTCTTGGTTACGAGGATGATTCTGACATGCAGTTTCAACAGAGAATGGACAACATCGAACAAACTCTTCAGAATCTTCAAGAACGAACGAAAGAACAGATCGAACAGCATACGGAAACTAGCACACCAACGACGGACGATCCGGTGCCTCAGAGTTCCGAATCCTTACATCATAGTTCTGTATCCATCTCTTCTGTGGAATCCAGGATCTCATTGGCATCTAAAGGTTCTGAAGATATGATACCAGTGAAGATCGAGCCATTAAAGGGGGATGCATCCAATGGCAGATTGGAACTGAAGACTATTTGGTTGAATTTTGCAGCTCCGCCTCCGATTTCAATCAAGAAGAAGGTGGATTTTACCAGGTGGGTCATTGTATTGTATTTATATTAGACCCTGAAGAACCTTACAAATTTTTATTTGCGGTAATCATTTCCTGTTTCACAAAAACTTAAAATTCTTATCCTGGGGCCTTATTCAGAGTTCATATAGCTAATTTTCTGTTTCAGGTTGGATTGGAACCTATTGAGTACAGCCACTCCCTCCATCAATGCCTGGATGAACCCCAGTGATAGAGCTATGTTAGCTGTTAGAAGTTTGGTCCGTGTTTTAACTCATAGAACTAGTTCAGTACTGGCCTGTATCATGACTGAAGCTTTAGAAGTACAGGGTATTCATGTTAGTCCAAAGGTAAGAGAATTTTAATTGTGGCTACTGTTCACTGAGTTAATTTACTTGCCCTAACATAACTTTGATTTTTATTGAGGGTTTTATACAGGGAGTCCACATAGCTAATAGTATTCATTTGATATTTAGATTTGTCAACTCAACATCCGTTTAGAGAGTCTACAAAGTTAAAAATTTGGTATGGAGTTTTCTAAATTTTGTATGTGTATCGTACACACTGATAGCATCAATTTGCACCATTCTAATTTTTAATCAGACGTCTGTGGTTCCTGCAAAGACAGACACATAAAAACTTTAAAATCATATTTACAATCATTTTGATGTAAATTCTATTTCAGACTCGTTTTGGTAAAGCCACGAAAATGTCTAAAACTCTCCAAGAAGAACCTTCCTGTCAGTTAATCACTGTACTTCGGAAATACCTCCATAAATATGGCGCCTCTTCCGTGGAACAGGCTGTCTGCTCTGAGACCATTCCAAACCTAATTACCATGCAGAAGGGAATCCTGGCGCTCACAAGACAATGGAAAAATGTTCTCTACATGCCGTATTTATCAGAAATGAACTTTAAGAACAAGAAAAATGTCCGACCATACAATGTGACGTTTGCTTTGCCAGGAGATGCCGAGGGTTCAGAACTGGGATTTGAAGATGGTGAAGGGTTAATGGATCAATTTGATGTGGTGGATGAAAAAACTTCTCTGCTTCAAGCCGAAGGTGGTCTAAAATTTGGATCTAATCCAAGTCTAGGACGTCACACGGATGATGGTGCAAGTTCAGCTTCAACTGTGTCAACCAAACGGAAGAAATCAGGACCCATTCTGATTAGACGAGGAGTTAAGCCAGGTCTTCCTCATATTCTGAGTTGTGTGCATCCTACAGAGACGAAAACCAATATTCACGAATTGAAGGACCATAATGTTAACGCACCAGAACCGAAAGTCCACATTTCTGCTCCCGAGCCCAAAGCTCATGTTTCCACTGGTCTTCCTGCTATAGCCAGAAACGACAGTATGCATAGCTTCATGTCAGCAGGAGAGAGTCTGTGTAGCTCGGAAACAGGCTTGGTGCGTACCCCTCCTCCAACGCCAATGAGGCAAACTGGACCCAAACAATCCATTTTAAAGAACCGGTACAACAAGGAAGAAGATCTGTATCAGTGGATGGCCAAACAACAAGGGCGCTTAGATATGGATGAGGATGTTAGTTATGGCAAAGCTCATGAGTCTTGGTTGCTAGGCAGTTCATGGAGCCAGGATGAAAGTCGCACGGACATCAATGAAGATAATGTTACCATGGCAACATCAATCATGCAGCTAGCAGACGCTCAGATGTTGTTTAAACCTTTGCTTCAGAGTCTTGGTCTTCATGTTGAAGGTGTTCGTCCATCAGCCATGATGAAAAAGTTTGGAGGACATCTGTTGCTTCAAGGTCACTTGGACGTTCTGAAGGTACAAATTGCTGATTCTGAAGATTCCAAATCCAGAGGAAAATCGAAAGGAAAAGGCAAGGGGAAGAGATATCGACTTAATATTAGTGCTGCCACTCCTGCATTCCAATGTGAAAGCTTTGGGATTAATATCTGCATGAAAGATGTCATTGATTTCGGTGCTGAAAAATCAGCGCTTCCTGAAAAGAGCAAACAGAATCCATTCAAGTTTGCAATGCATAAACTTGAGGCGAAGCCAACCACGTTACAAGTTAACTTTTTGATAAACTGTCATTCAATTACCCAGCATGTAGACATGTCGTTGCTACGACTGGTTCATCAATTTGCAACAATGGTGGACAACATCAAGGAGACTCATGTGGAGTTGAAAGAACGAAGACCCAGTTTACTCGGAGAATGGACCAGATCTCATCGAAAACAAGAATCCAAAGATTCTTCTTCGAGTGCAGACACTCAGCAATCCGATTTGTCGAAACAGGACCACCAAGCTGACTTGACTATCTCTACTCCAACTCATAGCCTTCGCTCCGACACTCTCTCAGACACAGGGGAGAAAACTCCTTCACGACCTAAACATCCATCATTTAAACTACCTTTGATTGATAGTATTCGACCGGAACGATTGTCCTTATCGTCAATTAGAAAACCTCATCTCCGATTTTCTCGCGATAATAAAAAGAAGGCGTCGACTCCTGGAAATCAACCAGAAATCTTGACTCCGCCTCAATCATTAAATCTAAGTGATACAGTTACCATAGATATGGTGGATACATCTTCGCCAGCGCTGGCCGAGAAAACGATCGTAGACGAAATTAAAGAAAGCACTCCACGATGTTGGCGCCACCTATATCATTTATTGGAACTTTATTCCACCATGCCAGAAACTAAGACGGTGCTACGGAAACCAGGATACCAGAAATTATTGCCTGTTATTGAAGAAGAGTCAGATAAAGACAACATGTCCAAGGTAAGAGAAGTCTTTTTGGTTTGGTCTTAAAGACCAAGTGTTTAATGGTACCTCAAGGTTGTGAGGAACTAGTACTGGGTGGGGTTGAATTCCCAGTTGAAAAGAAGGTTAGCAAGGTACCAAGGGTACTGCAGGTTGAGAACTAGGGTTTTAAGCACTAGTGTTTATCAATTGTAGAGAGATATCACACCAGTAGAAGAAGATGAGGTGGAAGGGAAAAATAAGATAGATTTAGCTGCTAGTGAAGAGAGTCGACTAGGTGATCATCCACCTCTAGCACATACCTCTTTTATTAGAACACGATTTAAACAGAGTAAGATTTGTTTAATTTAAATTTCACTTTCAAAATTTTAATAATAATTAAAACACAGTCAATGTGACTTCCAAAATGTCACTGTCTATCATCAAGTCAAGTCAGTGTCTTATGTTGAAGGAACAGAAGATGTTAGCTGGAGAGATTTGTGTTTGCTTGTATACTGTATAATTGTGATTATAACGCACACCGTTTTTACCCTCTAATAAATCTACGAAAATACACCTCTAGTTTTCATAAATAGTACACACCCTGTCCGATGAAAATACCAATGTTTGTAGGGTGTAAAACTCCCCTGTATTTTCAGGTATCTACATAGGAGAGAGCATACCTCTAGTAGTTTATGGTATAGCCAAGGTAGAACGAGTCCAAATGTTGGCAGTTCTCAGTGGACTCAAGCTAGAAGCTGAATTAAGGAAAGTTCATGCCAGTGGAACTTATAAAGAGAAAGTTAAAGGTAGAACTTGGATTATTAATCATACTGGAAGTGTGTGGCTACTGTTTTAATTAGGGGCTATAGTTATGAGTTGGGGTTACAGTCTGGGTCAACTAAACAACCCCAATTCCCATCCTGAGAGGTGTATAGTTTTGTGAACTCAACATCCCTTTCAGAGAATCCAAAAAGATAATAATATAATTGTAATATTTTTATATTTGGACTGATAGGTTTTCTACATCGTAAATCTGCTGAGTCATCATTCACAGCCCATGTTGGTAATACCATGATAGTTTTACTGGAGGGCGTACCTCCCAGCATGCAGTATGTATAGTCTTCTTTTTTTCTTTAAGAAGTATAGTTGTCTAGATATTTCGTTTCCAGCTGATAGAGCTCAATTTCGGCTATCTTTATAGTCATCTAAATATTTACTTTACCAGTTGATAGAGCTCAATTTCAGTTATCTGTATAGTCATCTAAATATTTACTTTACCAGTTGATATAGCTCAATTTCAGCTACCTGTATAGTCATCTAAATATTTACTTTATTAGCTGATAGAGCTCAATTTCAGCTATCTGTATAGTCATCTAAATATTTACTTTACCAGCTGATAGAGCTCAATTTCAGCTATCTGTATAGTCATCTAAATATTTACTTTACCAGTTGATAGAGCTCAATTTAAGCTCTCTGTATAGTTGTATAGATATTTACTTATCAGCTAGAACAAGTTGTTATCCTTAAAAATTGTAAATTGTTACTGGTAATCTGGGAAAGTACGTAGCTAAAAGGTTTGAGGAAGAACCAGCTGATAAAAAAGATCCTCATTGAACCCTAGTTGTTAGTCTTGTATAAAATGGATGTTTGTTATCTTTTTCTCTAGGACTGTGGTAACAGTGAATATTGGTAAATCTCAGGCGTTACATACTACTATAATGAGACGAGGCAAGGAACATAACTCTGCGTTAGCCAGTGTCGGCGTTATTGACGTAGATATCCCACAACACCCTGTGGTTTTACACGGAATGATGACACGAAGTTCAAAGAAGTTGACGTCAACTTTGTTAGAGTTTAGACGTCCTCTATCTAGATATGGGTTTGTATTAAATTTATGTTATTGCAAATGGATTAAAGATTCAATCAGGCTACAGCTTTCAGAGAGTCCACATAGCTTAGTTTCATCAACAGGGTGCCCTTTGGTGGAGTCCACATACCTTCAGAGAGGTTGGATATTGGTGTGTGGACACTCAGAAAGAGATGCCTCTATTTTAGAGATTCTGCATAGCTAATAAGGTTTATTTGGTATTTAGGTTTGTAAACTTGACATCTCTTTCAGAGAGTCCACATAACTAATATGGTTTCTGTGGTATTAAGGTGTATCAACTTTGCATCTCTTTCAGAGAGTCAACACACCTCTATTTATATGGTATTTTTACAATGTGAACTCTCTTATGATATTTCAGTAAAGTACATGACATCATGGAGCAGATCAGTGGTGAGAAACTTGAAGCTGAGAAAAGACGAGACAGTGAAAAAATCAATAAAAATAAAAAGGCGGAGGATGTGAAACCAGTGACATTGCATATACATTTTAAGGCTGTATTACAGGGTGTTACGATTGGAGCCTCCATTCTACCTTCTCTTAAAGCTCAACATAAGGTAAGGGCAACTCTTAATGAACTGTTGTTTAAGGCACAATGCATATTCACAATGTCAAGTTATTGGCTTTTTCTGGTTTATGACATATGACACCTGTCGGCAGACTTTAAATACATGATTTATCTCCCTTGTGATAGCCAATCAAATGCCTATATATCTGACGCAAATCAGACCACTTTTTGAAGCTTGAATTATGAAAACTTTTAATATGCATCCATTACAGTTACAGAGAGTTCAGATAACTAATAATATTTCGTATCTGGGTTCGTCAACTATACAATCCTTTCAGAGAGTCCACATAATGTTTATTTTTATATATATATTTATAGACAGGATGTATAACTGTAGCTGGTATGACAGGGAAGAAAGCAAGATTTACTGTTGTTTTACCTAAACATACTCTTAGTTTTAAATCCAAGGTTTGTTGTGCTTGTTATTGCACGCCAATCTATTTTTTCCATCAATCCAATATAGCTTGTGAAGGCAATAGAGGCTACATCTTGACCTGATTTTGATAAATGCTTATGGATATTGATCAGAAATTGCATGATTTCATCTTCAATATTTTTCACTTTACTTGAGTTTAGGCAAAAGTAATCTCCAATTTTGTAGTTTTTGTTGAGATGTTTTCAATTACCCGTGATCCTATTTTTTCAAAACATAATTCTTGTATTTCAGGTTCAGACGACAGAAACTTCAATACCGTCGTCTGCTAGTATTGAGATGCCCCCTATACATGTCTATGCGGACTATCGGACGTATAAATCAGGTGGACCTGTATCAGACACACTGACAGAAGGACTGATGTTAAAGGAAGGAAGTTATTTAAATGCTGTAGCAGAAGTGGGAATGTTGGAACACAGTCTGACTACAGATCTACTCAATCATCTTGTGTTTGTACAGAAAGTCTTTATGAAGGTGGGTCATTGTGTTGTCATCTTGAATTCTCGTGCCACGTCATTTTGTGCCCGTGTTGAACATCTGGTGCCACTATTTGATTTGGATCTCACCTTAGCATTCTTTCAGAGATCTATTTGGCTCATAATGTTCAAGTGGGTTTTTAGTTTGTCAACTCAGCATACCTTTCAGAGAGTTCACATAGCTAATAATGTTTATTTGGTATTTAGGTTTGTCAACTTGACATTCCTTTCAGAGAGTCTACATAGCTAATTATGTTTATTTTGTATTAAGGTTTGTCAACTTGACATCCCTTTCAGAGAGTCGACATGGCTGATAATGTATTTGGTATTATTTGTCCCCACTGTATCTCTTTTAAGAGAGTCCACAATGGTGTGCATTATATTCACAATTATACAGTAAATGTATCTGGTGATTCACCCATGTTTTATTGAATGATTACAGGAAGTGAATGAAGTATTACAGAAGGTCTCTGGGTCTGATCAACCAGTACATCTATGGGCTGACGACCAGTCTACTACTACCACACCAACCAGAAAATCTCTACTCTACTCATTCTCCTTTAGATTTAAGGTTAGTCACGATACTTTGATATAAACTCTTACGAAATAATAAAATATAATGAGTTTAATGTCCTTCAAAGTTTTATGCAGGAATAATTGTCTTCCAAATCAAACTGGTGAAACGTATTGAGCTGCAGCTTTCTGTCATAAGGGTTGCTTTATGGAAGCCACGTTTCTGATATACAGGCTATTTTCAATGTGATATTGGACTGAATTGTGTTATGGTTTGATGAACACAGAAGAGTCAGATATCTTCAAATTTGACAATTTTTTTACCGCGTTATTTCAGGGTATCCAGGTAACAGCTACGACACCAACTTCCAACGCTGTTAGGTTAGAAACTGGTGAAATTGAGTTAGAGATGTCCAACAGAGTTCAGATGGCATCCAGAGAACTCAATCCTGATATCCGTAAGTTTATTGTTCTGTAACCTCTAGTTGAGAAACATATGCCCAGTGGCGGGTTGGGCGGAGAGGTCGTATAGGGTCTACAAAATCGTCAAGGTCACTAAATTGTTCCATTGTCTTTTACTGATTAAATGATATTTTTGATTATCATCATAGATGAATTATCTTTTAAACATGTGTTTCACTTATTATTTTTTGTTTCTAGATTATGAAGACAATCAGAAAGTGTTTATTCGAGCCCAGATCGATTTAAACGTTTCACTTGGACAGTTATTAAAGGTTAGTTTACATCATAAGTTATTCAACTTAACTGTCCTGATGAGGATTTTATATCTGAAACATAAGATATGCTCTTGTTATTGAAAAGAAAATATATATGAGTTACTCTACACAAGCGTTGGTGAAGCAGCTGGTACCAAGTGATGTCACAAAACTTTATTGTAATATGTTTTTTTTTCACATGTCTTTTGTATGATTTTGTAGAATCCTGTTTTTGAAGAAGCAGAACCAGAATTCCAGACAATGGCTTTCTTTAAAACTAAAATAGGAGTTAGAAACGCTCTGCAGGTAAGATAGAAAATTTTAGACTTTTAACCAAATCAAAATGTCTCGGTTTTTTAAGAAAGCTGGGGTTTCCTGTACTCATACATTATGCGTAAGTTTTGTGTGTGCTCAAATTTACACAACAAAAAGTAACAATGGCTGTGTGTATGAATTTGATTGGTCTCTGAAACTCATGTGACATCATGAATCTTTATTACCTCAGTCACTAATGATTTACCCGCTAAAATGAAACATGGTAGAAATATGTAAGGTTCGAGGGTGTTAAAGATACAATGTTAGGATTTATATAAAGTATGTTTATATTATGTAGGATGAGATGATACCAGAGGTAGCCACTGATCAAGAGGCTTTGTTAATCAGCGTTACTCGACCCATAGTTCTAGCTCAACCACTCGCTTTTGATAAAGGTAAGACTCTACCTTCCCCCCTTCATCCCAGCCCCTATCCTTTTCAGAATCACTGGCTTTTGATAAAGGTAAGACCTCACCTTTCCCCCCTTCATCCCAGCCCCTATCCCCTTAGAATCACTGGCTTTTGATAAAGGTAAGACCCCACCTTTTCCCCTTTCATCCCAGCCCCTATCCTCTTCAGAATCACTGACTTTTGATAAAGGTAAGACCCCACCTTTCCCCCTTCATCCCAGCCCCTATCCTCTTCAGAATCACTGACTTTTGATAAAGGTAAGACCCCACCTTTCCCCCTTCATCCCAGCCCCTATCCTCTTAGAATCACTGGCTTTTGATAAAGGTAAGACCCCACCTTTCCCCCTTCATCCCAGCCCCTATCCTCTTCAGAATCACAGACTTTTGATAAAGGTAAGACCCCACCTTTAAAATATAATTTCTGTTTCTGTTTTCTTTTTTCACCCTCAGCTGTACTTGTCTGGCTGAATTATAAGAATGCCTATGAATATTGGACAGAACAGAGGATGGCCCTAAATAATGAGGTAGGTTAGGTTTTTGGTATTTTAGAAAAAAAACAAGACTCATCGAATTTTCAAAAAATATAATCATTAATATATAATCTAGAAGTATCTCTCCATATCGGCTTTTTTTTACCTACATCTTGTACTTATAATGTGCCATTGAAAATATAATTATTGAATCATTATATATTGTTAATTAAATTTTGATTATGTTAATTAATTTCCAGGTAATAACAGCAACACGTCAAGTATTTGACAGATTACCTCAGTTTTCACCAGCCACTACCCCGGCATTGAGTACCCTCTTTCTCCAACTTACTGTCACTGATATGGGAATCTGTGTTCCCTTAGAATCTAACTCTTTTCCAGTAAGTATTCATATAATTTAAAATTTAGTTCTATTAATTAGAAGTGACATGGTCTTGTCCAACATTCAGTCCATGGGGACAAACATAAATTATTTATTGTCAGAATTAGATCCATTACACCAACGTGACATAGTCCTGTCTTACATTCAGTCCATGGGGACAAATCTATTCTCTTAAATGCATTTAAGAAAATCTTAGCTTAGTGTTAGTGTTGGATATGAGAGTGATTTGGTTTCTTTTTAGAAAATGTCCAAACTGGGAGAGTCTGAACCTGGCGCCGCCCTGGTGTTAACAGTAGAATCTAGTCAGATTTCAGCCTGTTCATCAGGATCTTTAGTTAGTAAAGGCAAGTTTAAAGGTAAGACTTGATACTTGACTATTTTGCACATTATTGGGCTGCATTTGGACCACAGAATTGCAGTTCCAGGGGTGTCCTGTAAAAATTCCAGAATTCTGTTTTGCAGCCAGTGCTTCCGGGAGTGGGCCTGGTGTCGATTTTCACCCCCCATTAATAAGTCTATTTGTCATTAACGATTCTTCAGAATTCCTACATCTTGATATATTCCAGAATTCTGTTTGAGATTTACAGCCAATGCTTCTGAGAGTGGGCCTGGTGTCGACTTTCACCCCCCATTATCTAAGTCTCGATTATTCAGAATTCCTACATCTTGATATATTCCAGAATTCTGTTTGAGGTTTGCAGCCAATGCTTCTGAGAGTGGGCCTGGTGTCGACTTTCACCCTTCATTATCTAAGTCTCGATTATTCAGAATTCCTACATTTTGATATATTCCAGGATTCTGTTTGAGGTTTGCAGCCAATGCTTCTGAGAGTAGGCCTGGTGTCGACTTTCACCCTTCATTATCTAAGTCTCGATTCTTCAGAATTCCTACATTTTGATATATTCCAGGATTCTGTTTGAGATTTGCAGCCAATGCTTCTGAGAGTGGGCCTGGTGTCGACTTTCACCCCCCATTATCTAAGTCTCGATTCTTCAGAATTCCTACATTTTGATATATTCCAGGATTTTGTCTGAGATTTGCAGATGATTTTGAGACGTCATGGGATGATTGGAAACCTAACAGTAAAGAAGAACCCAATATGAATATAATGGTGGTGCCAGAAGGAACATATGAAGTCTGCTCTAGAACAGCTACGAAAATACCTTCAGGTGAACTACACTGAAATCATTTATTTTTCATGGACACTAAATTTCATAGATTACGTCAGTGTATTGAAGAGATGGGTTGACTTTTAGCTTTAAGATTTTGAGTGCCGTCTTAAGACTTTGACTATTGAATTTTAGCTTTGAGAAGATAATTACTTCTAGAACACCTTATTCCACTATGTAACTGGGTTTGAAACTCAGTATCTCCTTTTCAGATATGATATTTTGATAAACAGTGCTTTGACTTCATCAAAAAGCAATAGGCCAATGTGACTCTATGTTCAAAATTTGCCTCATAGCAAACTGCATGGGGTAGCTCATCTTCATAATTTCTGGATGAAATAAAGTAGGTTTTAAACTCCATTTCATTTTATTTACAGACCCTAAAGGTAATGCTAAGTGGGTATTGAATGTTCAATGGGAGATGCAGGGTTTAGACGTCCATTTTGATACGAATATCGGGAAGCGTTTGTCAGCTCTGGGTCATACTCTGACAGCTCTAGCAGGAGAAACAACAGAAGATGAGTATACTATGGTTGATGATGATGATAATGATGAAGGTGAAGATGATGGTGATGTTAATAATGAATCTGATGAGGAAACAGATTCTGAGGTAGGTGAAAAAAAAACCAAGATCCAAGCTGCAAAACAAAACTTGTGAATCCATATATGGCAATACATTGATGTATGAGTTGAATTTATGAATGATTATATTTTCAGACGCCCTTAAGTTTCCGTAAATCAAGTCTTGTAGCTGATATTTTACCAGATATTATTTTTACACCTGATATGGACCCAAAAGAACGAGTCCGGCAGATTGAACGAGAAATGAACGAACAGGCTAAAATTGTACAAGATTTAAGGTATGTTCAGGATTGTGTGGAATTTTAAGTCAGACGTCTGTTTGTCTTTTAAAATTCCTGAAACTTAATGATGTCACTATCGCAAAGGTTCTTAGACATTTTTAACAACTTTTGGGAAAGGTTAATTTGAGTATAGTTGCTTGTTAAAAATTGAATGGTGAAAATTTCTATCTCAGATATACATATGAAAAATTTAGAAACCTTCTGATGACCATTCAAAAATGGCTGAAATTTAGTCCTTGTCCTGCATTCAATAAACTTTGAAACACCAAATTTTTTTTTCTCTGAATCCAGGGAATTAGGGGCTAGTCAATCAACCATTGAAGCTGAGAAGAGAAAATTAGAGGAGTTACAAGCTTTGGTGTTCCGAGATTTTAGGCGAGATGTGTTCAATAAGATTAAAAAACAGAGTGAAAGGGTAGGTAATAATACTAATAATAAATATTTTACAAATAATTACAGTTTTAACGTAACTTAACAACTCAATCTCTGTTAATCATAAGGTGGCACTTGATTGGTGACTTCTGCTCTTTTGGGATTCGTGAAATCAACAGGAAGTTCAACAAGAGAAATAATTTGTGGTTTTTTACAGGCATCAGCTATCAAAGATAAACTTGGAATTGGTTCCCATATGAGGTCAAGGTCATACGGAGGTCATCACGCTAGGAGGGTAGACAGGTAAGGTTGTTATTTAACGGAATGTAGTTGTATAAATATTCACATCAACAATTACTTTCCTCTATCTTAATAATTCAGAAGCCTCGTTGGATCAGTTAGTTAGACGCTTGCTCAGTAACCTGATGGTCCAATGTTCAATTAAGGCATAAGTCGAGATAATACCTTCTGTTTTTTCAACTCAGTTTCTCCCCGTCATTGATGCAGGTCAGAGTTGTTGATATGATAAAAGCATTTAGTCGTTCGGATAGGACAATAATCTGAGACCCTAAGGGCTAAAGTCTGTGCAGATCCTGCGACGGTTGGAAATTGGAAAAGAGTAGGCTTATGTGACTGTGGCTGTCCTATAATAACCATTAGCCCTATAACAGAAGGACCTTAAACACAATTTGACTAATTTCTTTTCCTCAGCTTTCGATTGACGCAATTCGATTATATACCCTAATTCTCTGTTTTCCAGTGATATGACCTGTCAATCCCATTCTAAAACATTAGATTATCGTAGTCGTGGTCGACCAGCCTCTGTGGGTGTTCCTTCATACACTAGTCTTAGTGGCCATGTACAGTTTGGATCCAGTCTACCTTCTTCTAGGTAAGTTATTGTTTATTGTTTACATATCATCGAAATGTTATAAGGTTCAAATCTAGATGCTTTGTGGAGCTGACATGGAAAATAGTCTAGTCTTTCACATGTGACAATAAAATGAAACCCTGTGTTGTACAGACAGAGGTCAATTACCTCTCAATTCTATCTTCTTGTTGTCCATCTTCATTACCCAACAATTTGTTGAAGTGGACATTAAAGTTGGTTACAACACTCATCATTCATGATCTGAAGAAATTATCATGGAACACATGTTCTAACTCATTAGAATATCCAACCAATCACATTGCTCTCAGGGGGGAAGGGTAAAATCTAGATTCCTGGTCCATCATGAACCTTGTGATTCTGTATATTACAGTACTGGAGAGAGTCGCTCGATGAGTTTTGATTGTGATATGTTTGATGAAGATAGCGAGGATCTGGTACCTCAGTCTATATCTCTACAGGACATCATAGGGTCTCAGTCAGATCTCTCATCTTCTACCGCTTCCTTCGACTCAGAGGACAGTAAACCAGAAACCACCATTAAAACTAAAGAAAAGTAGGTTTAGTAATTTCACACCGACTTTTTTTTGCCGACACCCAGGTCCGCGCGTGTGCTTTTTTAAATTTGCTCTGAACTGCTGTAACCTTATAGTTCAGTTTTTTAACATTTTTCATCTGAAATTTATCAGTTGTTCATCTAAGGTTAAGAAGGCCCAGGGGAAGGTGCCTCCTAGACTAAAATAATAAGCCTATTTGTTGTTTCTTCAGTCGCCAGAGGAGTACAACAATAGAAAGTGCACAATCAGTACAGAGTGGCCAGATTAAAACAGCCACAGAGCCAAGTATTGATTTCGAACTGGATATTAAAGTGTTTATTGACAGTGGGAAATGTGTTCTCTATCCGAAAGAGGCCAAGGAAGAAGAAGTCAAAAAGTAGGTTCCAATAATTATTGTTATTAGCATTATCCTTATCCATAGCAGGTATCCTCGTCACTTGAAACACATCCCCTGGATGGATGGAATCGAGGTTCACTTTAACCAAATATCTTTGAAGGGGGGGGGGGGGATGTGGGGGGAAGAGAGTTTGCATTAACTTCTCATATGCGTGTGTGTTCATATCTAAAAAAAAAAAAACTGTTACAAGAAGGGTGATGATATTCTTGTGAAGGAAGGAAAAGGGAAACACATTTTTATTCGAAGAATTAATGAATTAATGGATCTGATTTGATTTCAGACAATTAAAAAGAGAGAAAAGCGGTGGTCTCAGTGACAGTGGATCACCTGTTGTCAGACGCAAAATGAAACAGCAGGATTCTGTCACCTCGGTTACTGGTAGCGGGAAAAAAACACAACAGCAGACGTCACAAACCCAGGGCGAGCAGACGGTCTTCTTTCTACCCAGTGTTGATGTGAAGGTAAAAATACTATACCCTTAAAAAACATTTTAGTCAGTTAAGGCGTTGAATCTTAAACATAGTGCCAAGAGGTATGGCCAAAGACCAGCTGGTAGATATGATATTCAAGAATTTAAGTTGTAATTATTTTAAAATCATGGACAAGAGGTTTGTCCAAATATCAGCTGGTGATATGATCCTAGTGAACTTCTTAGACTTGTTAAGTTATTAGATCAACTATGGTTTAACCATAGTCTAGCATGTAGCACTCATATACCCAAGTTATTATCAATATTAAATCATTGCCAAGAGCCAAGATCCCTAAAAACATTGTTCTTCTTGTAAAATCAATGCCATCCATTAAAATCATTTTCAAGAGGTGACTAGCTTGTGAGTTTAATTGTTGTTCTTGTAAAATTACGGCATCCTGGTGAACCTAAGTGTTTTCTTTTAAAAAAAAATAGTTGTTTCTTTCTTCACACGTTAGTAAGAATATAAAACTCCATTTTATATTACTCCTGTCTTTCAGGTTCACTATAATTCTAAAACAAAAACATCAACTATGATGTCAGGGGCCGGTATGGGTGGCAGCACTAACGATATTTCACGACCCATGGCCTCGGAGACATTTACTTCAGTCTACGATACGCCACCCCAGAACTACTACCATGCCACGTCCAGCTCTACGCTACCAGAGATACCAGTCATAGTGGAACCCTCAAGCGAGAGTAGCTATCAGGTCTCTCAATCTAAACGAGGGAATATTAAACGGGCCAACTTGTATGCTTGGTTGTCACTGAACACATTACCAGAGGTATGATCCGTCTGTTCTTTCATTTGTGAAGCAAACTAACTATAGCCTGTTCAAACAATCTAAACAAGTCAAAGTACCAATCATAAGGAGAAGATTGAGATGAACTTATCCAAATCGCAATTCGTAAGTCAAAATTCAAATCACAAGGAGAAAACTGTTATGTAAAATGAACTTTGTTAGTGAATTGTATCCGGATATTTGAGATATCATGAGCACACCTTGATGCTGCATGTTTTTTTTCAGGAGATGATCATTAGTCCATGTTTATTAGATTTCCTGGAACAAGCTCTAGAACCAATTCCTATAGCAGGTCCTACCCCTCATAAAAAAGGTAATTTCAAAGAACAAATCATTATCGATACTTTTGTCCAATTAGCTGGTAGACAGGAACCTCAGACTTGTAAAATCATTGCAAGAGGTTTAACCAATGATCAGCTGGTAAACAGTCATGATCCTTTAAAATATTATTTTGTAAAATCATTGCTAAGAACCAGGTGGTAGACCGGATCCTCGAGAACCTAAGTTCTTAAGAACTGGCTTGTAGATAGGAAACTCAAGAGGTTGGAGTAAGGACCAGATGGAAATTTAGTAGAATGATCGGAAACTGAGGAAACTGAAATGGTATTTAGTAATTATTTCCTTTTTGTTGTTACAGTTGATGCTATGGGTGGAGTATTGAATATGGAACTGGATGCTTCCCATGGTTCCCTGACATCTCCTGTTGGTCTGGCATCGTTCCCGGTAGATGTGGTAGTGTTTATTCATGTTGAACGCTCTATGATCAGATTTAATTGTATTCCAATCTCGACGAGTAGAATGTGTTCTCAATGTACCTTCATTAGAACTGGTTTTCTCAACCAAGAAATCAGATGTCGAGGCTCAGTTAGGGGAGGGAACTCCTCCTTCCAGAGCTAAAGGTAAGGATTCGTTTTAGTTATCACCCAACTGTTACATGGCTTCCCTCTGTCTGTGGTGCAGACGAGCTGACATGGGAGAAGTATCCATCCATTTTTTTGCATTGGACAGTTTAGGGAGGCCTTGTGCGCAACAGACTGGAAACATTGCTTTAACAGTTAGTTATTGGAAAGAGCAAAGGAATTTGCTGCTCTCCTGGGCAAAATTTCCCTTATTGTACACTGCGTGGCAATGCCAGTCTACAATTGTCCATTTAATAGCAGACAAGTAACGTGTCAATCTTATTATATTTCACGTCTAATATCGTGTATAACCTATTTCCTGTTCTTATTTCAGTACCAAAGAGACCGTCAGAGAAAGGAATAAACAGTGGAAATATCGGTGGACATCGAAACCGTCTGGGTAGCACCCTGTCAGACAACAGTTTGAGTACCCAGTCTGGGGGTCTCAGTGTTACTGGGGTCCTCTCAAACTTTTCACTGTACATCTTTCATCCCTATGGAATCGGTGGTCAGCGCCGAACTGGGCAGACTGCTACTACCTCTCCTAGTTATACTCCTAGAGGTTTAGGTATGAAGCTGGTTTTTTGAAATACCTTTGGATATCTGTTGAAAATCATCTTCCATAAAACTTGGTATTAATCTGCAAATTGGTTTGTCAACTAAGCAGTTACAAGATTAGCTAATAACGTTATTGGTATTTACTGCATTTCAGAGAGTCCACATAGCTAAAAATGTTCAATAGAATTTTCAGACATTAATGAATATTATTTCATAATTTCAAAAAACTCATAAGATATACTAGAGGGCAAGGGGTGTGTATTATATTCGCAATTATACAGTATATAGTGTTGAGCATCAGGCCAAGGATTCAGTCACAATTCTTGTTTTATGAAGCCTCTGTGATATTTTCAGGATCTATACAGGAGACCAGTGGAAGTAGCAGTTTGTTGGAACTACAGAGAAAAGACTCCCTCAGTCTGAACGTAGAGTTTATTAAAGTCAATATTTCACGCAGTAGAAAGATGGATTATAGATCAGGAGATAATATCACAGTCACATCAAAAACACCTGATCCCCAACAGAAATGTAACATGGTTCGATTCTCAGGTAAGTTCATAGTTCATAACCTTTAAGGTCAAGGTCTAATGCATAGTTCATGACTTTCTAGGTCAAGGTGAAGTTTATAAGTCATCTACAAGGTTAAGGCTGATCCTAGAAGTCAATACCTTTCATGTCAAGGTTGAGTTCATAGGTTATGACCTTCCAGTTCAAGGCTCAATTCGTAGGCTTAATTTAATGATCATAATTCCAGGTCAAGGTTATATATTTTAAAGGTCATGATTCCAGGTCAAAGCCTTGTTTATAGGTCACCCTCTCTAGTTCTCTGGAAGTTTTTAGATCACTTGACAGTTGGAGTTGGAGAGTGTAAGCTTGTTTAGCTGTCCTATCATTAATTCACCTCTATTGGAAACTTTGATCATAAATTATTTGTTTATGATTTATCATATTGATTTTAAATGTTAATCTTTCAGCTGTATGTGATATCGGAGCTGCCTCGTTTAAATACGACATGAGACGATTATCGGAAATCCTGTCACTTCCAAAAGCTTGGTATCGACGTAATCTGGCTCGTCGATTATTTCTGGGAGATGATAGTTTTGGACAAACACCAGGAGATGGTATTTTTATTTTTTTTTATTTTATGAAAGTTTTGTATTGTGTTTTGATATTGCATGGTTGTTCAATATTTGATTTTGATAGTTCTTAAAATCCTCACAAGCTGAGTAGCTTTAGCTTTGATTTTTTTGTTCCTAAAGACATAGAATCCATGTTGATTTAAATGTCCTAACTTCATCTCCCCCTGTCAGTGATGCAGGTCAAAGGGGCAGATGTATCAAAATCACACTAAACCGAGGCCCAGTGTGCTTATGGCTGTACACATTAAAGATCCCTCAAAATTAAAAAGAGTAAGCTTATGATATTTACCCTCATTGCGCATTGCATGGTGTTTCATGAGCAGAAATAGAGCAGAAAAGTAGGACATTCATTTCATTTCGTATTTCAAGTAGATTTGTAACTATAAATAACCTGTTCTGAATGAAGTAATGCTTTAAGCAATATAAACAGAGCTTTGCCAATTTCCATTTTTTGCCAAATTTTGAATTTTCTTTATTTTTTCTTTGATTTTGAATTTGGATATCTCAAGATATCTGCTGCATGTATGTTGATTATCAGTTTGTATTTGTGTTTCGTGTTTGAATATTTTGTAGACCCTGACGATCCAGACTTCTGGCTAGCAGAAAGGGAGACAACTAGACTCCCGTTTTTATCACAAACGTCTATTTCTGATCCAGCATTATTTTATACAGACGAACAAACGAACTATCAGCAACATCGACGCGTTTCCTCGTCTGGAGACAAGGTCAAAGTTCATTTGACGCCAGATTTTCAGAAAGAACTCGATAAAGACAAAAAGAAAGGTTTGACTCTTTCTTCATGTTGGAGACTGGAAAATAATGTAACAAGATATACTTCTTTTTAGCAGTGCTGGGTATAGTCAATCATGTCACTATATGATATGTATCACAATAAAGGATCTCGATACAATCCATCGTGATATGGGATAAAAATTAACATTTTATCATCAAAGTTTCTAGATATATTATATTACTGTGATATTTGGTAATATAGTTGATAGAAGTGGTTAGCGTCCACTGTCTTATAAATAGTTTCTAACAATTTCAGTGAAAAAACTTGTTATATGAAAAAAAAACTTATTAGAGAATCCCCTCTTTTTATGGAATACAAGGTATCGCCAAATATCGATACACGACATCGCGATACAATATGCGTATCGTGACATGTCTTACTGTGATACATCGATTCACAGATATATTGTGCCAGCACTACTTGATAATATTTCTAATAATGTTATAAACTGTATATTTGTGTGTATAGTGCACAGTTTTTACCAAACAGTCCTGCCAAATAAAATGAGAATCAGTTACAAAACTTGGAGAAAAATGCTTTCAAGTTTTCTCTTTTATAGCTCTTAAGCCAATGCCTGCTAAGCCTTTAAGTTTGATGTTTATTGTGTTTTGTTGCATGAAGTTATATTGTGTATTTTTTTTATTGTGCACCAATATTTGTCAAGTTTTCAGTTCTAAATTTTGTTGATTAGTTATCTTTTAATAACGAAATATTGTTAAATATTTCGAAATCTATTTTTCCCTTGAATTTAATGGAAAAATAACTACTTAGGACCTAAAATCGAGAAGTTTTAGAAGATTTCAAGACTTCAATAATCATAAAATCACTTTTCAGACTTAAATTCTGACGTACGATTCTAATTTGAACCAATTTTGAATCTGAAAAGTGACACGGATGGCTTATAATATTATTTTACGTGATATGTATAGCTGAGGTTAAACTTTTGATCTCAATCAGTGAATATTTTAGGTAACTATATCCCCTAAATGATTTATTTTATTTTTAGTCGGAGTGAATCAGTACCAACGTCAACCATCAGAAGTAACATCAGAAACATCATATCAATCACCATCAACCAGTCGTTCATCTACCAAGACTAGATCAAAAGGTTATTTTTCTCCAGACCTGTCATCTCGACAACGCCACGTGTCGGGACAGACCAGCGTGACAAGTTCGTGGGAGACCCTGGTTTTATTTGCCGTGAATTTATCACGGTTGGATTTAGATGTGAACATGAGTAATGTCATGGGAAACACGATGTAAGTTCTCCTTCGATTGAAATAGTAGGCTGAGTCTAGTATTTGGTGTTCGTTGTTATGCAGGGTGCAGGATTATCGATACACTAGAAATAGAAGAGGCAAATAGAAGAGGGACTGTGTCTCAGTGGCGGATGCAAAGGGGGGGCAAAGGAGACAGCCGGTCCCCCGGCAGCCCCGAAAGGAAGTTTTTCAGGCAAAAATCACATAACTAGGTTAGAAATTAGAGCAATCTCAGATATTTCGCGCCCCCCCCCCTCTCACTTTGTATTGCAAGTTTTTCCCTGAGATTCCATATTAGCCATTTTAACCTTGAAGATTTTCTTTGTCAATACAGGTGGATCACCAAGGATGTAAAAAGTCACGGGAGACTGTCAATAGATAGCAGTGGACATAAGAATTTAAAGATAACAGCAGGATTAGGAAGTTCTTCGTTTGAATCTCGAGGTGGTGTTATAGGAGGGGCTATAGATGTTCAGGGTATACAGGGATTGTGTAAGTTTATTTTTAGATTTATGCATCCTTTCAAAGATGGAAGAAGGTTTAGTCGAGCCAAGATGTACTTCCAGGTCTGCTGTCTGATTTAAAACATATAAAACAGGTATAAAAGAGAAAACAGAAACGGCCATTTTTTGTTCAGATAACCACTGAAGATATCAAGGTTCCTTTCTACCAGCTGGTACTTGTTCAAACATCCAGGCAGTGATCTTTCCTGGCTTATCCAAACCCATTTACAGTTGGGTCAACTGGAATAACAAGAAAAGATATTTTTTTCATGGTTCACAAGGGTCCATCTTCTCAAAAACTTAACTTAGGATGATTTTAGTATTCTAGTCATCTGATTGGTCAAACACTAAAATCGATTTTGAATTCTATTTTATTATCCAATCAGATTACTGTATTTCTTAAAATCTGGTTGATTTTTTGAGTATAAGGCCTGAGATTTAATGCACTTGAATAAGTTTAGAGTTTGTGAATTGGTCTCAATTAATTTTTTGTTCAACTTGTGAAAACTGTAACCCTATTGTATGTTTCAGTCCAAGTTAAAGAAGACCCTGATTTAGGATATGATCCTGATCATCGTGCTGGTTTAAATATAGATATATTAGAAGGTCGTGTAGATTATATGGGAAGTAGTGTATTAATGACACGTTTAAATATGTTAGACATCTTACTACATGATGAATGGCATGTAGAACTCTACAGAGAAACTGATACACCAGTAGCAACCAATAGGTACGTAAGATGATTATACAGAATTGTTATTAGATGGTCTCATAGTTTCATAAAAGCACTGGCCTAGGTCGCAAAGTAAAGATTAATGATATAACGACTTTGTCTGAAATGTGGGATGTTTTTATTAGATATTTATTATTCCATTATATACAATCAAATCAACAGTCTAGAACTTTAGTCAGACATGAATTGTAAATACAGCCAAACAAATAGCCTAGAGCTCTAGTCAGACAACCAATCAAACCAACAGTCTAGAGCTCTACTCAGACATGACTGGTAAATACAGCCAAACCAACTGCCTAGAGCTCTAGTGAGGCATGACTGGTAAATACAGCCAAACCAACTGCCTAGAGCTCTAGTGAGACATGACTGGTAAATACAACCAAACCAACTTCCTAGAGCTCTAGTCAGACAACCAATCAAACCAAAAGCCTAGAGTTCTAGTCAAACATGACTAATAAATACAACCAAACCAAACTGCCCTGCTGTATATTTCAGATCAGCATATTTGTTTGTAAACGGTGATCTCCAGTGGGACCAATTTCACCTCATGATTTCTCGTTCCACGACTCCTGATTTGATAAAACTGGTTTCCAAATTAGAAGAGTTCTTCACCCAGCAGCTGACGAGCAGTAAAAGAGTGTTGTCAGCATTTGGGCCGTTATCGAGTAAACCTACACACCGACAAAGTAAACTAGCAGACGACGGTGGGTTTTGTTTTAAAGTTGTCGTATGCTCCAATAAACAGGGTATATTTTGAAATATTTATTGGGCCAATCGTATCTTACCTTAGCTGAGCCAATCAGTAATAATGTTTACAGCTTACCGTTGAAATTTGAGCCTTCAAATCCTTGTGTGTCCAGAATTATCAAAGTTTAAAATGACAACTTGTCTTTTTTCAAGATAGAAAGACATAAATAGAAAAAGGTCATCAGTGAATAGTTGCAGCCGAAGTAGAACAATTTTTGATTGTCTTTTCAGTATTATCAGAACTGCGACATCATCGCCATTGGCAGAGCGCGCTGCAACATCTAGTGGGGTGCCGATTTTCCATGTTACCCCAGATACTTCCTGAACAGGGCATGGTGCTCGGTGGATCTGTATCTTTAAAGGGAGAGAACTTATGTTTAGCATCATTCCACGGAATAAATTTCCGTTCCAAATCGTGGGCTATTTTTAATATTAAGCAGCCATGTATTGGGTTTTCCACGGAGGCTCAGAAAACAGAAGATGAATGTAAGCCATTTTTTTACAATTTTAAGTTGAAAGTATTTTTTTGTGGTCAGTAGTGATAAGGGAATGTGAACTGACTGTTCTTGGTGAATTTGGTTGAAAATATGATATACATGTGTAACTGAAATTACGAAAGCACAGGCTGGGGAGAAGGGGTAATTTGTTGTGCTATCAAGCTCCTGATCTTGATTTGGATTCAAACCTATAGCGCTAGCGGACACCATCTATCTCTATTGGTAACTGAATGTGTCAGTTTCCATATTGGTAGCAGCAGAGTGGCAGCGGGTGTTCCGAAATACTGAGCATACCTTGCCTTTCTTAGTAACTTATAATAGTGGATTAAGAATCAATTCATGTTATTTGTTATATTTGTTATATTTGTTATATTTGGTATCTATTCGTGATTGAAATTGACAGCAGCAGAGTGGATTCAGGTGTTCCAGAATAGGGAACATACTCTATTTTCTGATATTTGTCTCATAGGGTTCAAATTATCAAGTTGGTAGCTTCAGAGTGGTATCGGGTGTTCAGGAATACTGAGAACACCCTACCGGTCTTATAATAGTGGAGTTAGAATCGATTCTTGTTATTTATTTTATAGGTACCCATATTGTTCAAGATTTAAGTTTTATAGTCGGAGGAGTAACACCGAATCCTGGAACAGCCAGTGGAAGTAACGCTGTAGATCAACATATGGTCACGATATGTAAACTGTCACGTGGTCATTATGTACCACAACAGTTTACCAGTGTGCAGGAATGGTTTACTTACGCCTTCGCTTCCAATGAAGTTAAAGGTATGGTTATTATAAGCACAAGGGAGGGGCTTAAATCTTTAAAGGGGCATTTGGAGGTCTCTTTGCCTTGAAGGGTCAGTCAAGACGGCCATCATCACATAGACTGCCCCTTGTATTGTGTGTGGGGAAGGGGCATATTTTATGGCTCAGAGCATAGTACCCACTGTTCAAAAAAACTGGACATTTTTGATGATTACAAGCTAAAACCTTGGTCATCCCACAAGTAATATTAGGTATAAATTTTTACTAGTATAATTTCTGGACTGATATTTTTTTTCAGATCTAGACTCATTCCCCACAATAATAAAAGATCGTACTGGTACTGATAGTCCGACAGAACATCGTAAATCACGAAAATCACAAGTCTATAATCATGAGACAGAAATTATCTTCGCTATGCCTTCAATGACCTTAAATCTAAAAACTTCACATCTTCAAAGTAAAGGTGAACCTCAACTTGACGGTAAGTTTCAGCTTCTATTTGCATCATTCCAATTTCTGTCAGATGTCTGTGGTTCTCGTAAATAATAGAAATGCTTAACCATAAAAAGATGTCACTATCGCTCAAGATGCAAAAGGGCCTCAGTGATATTGACATCTTAAAACACTTAGTTTAAGTGGAATGGTGAGGATCACTGACGTCTGACTGAAAATCAGAATAGTGTGTTCCAGAATTATGGCATTTATTTCGAAGTTTTCAATTGGTTTAGAATTAGCTCATTGACCAATAAGAATATATGTCTGTAAGCTCAATGGTAAGATGTTGTATGTCTACTCACAAGACAATTTTGAGAAAGATTTTTTATGTTAAATGTTTAATTTTAGATCCTCAAGCTATGGTAGAATGTACATTCGTAACAGAATTCCACGACCATATTTATGTTGCCATGGACGCAGAAGTCATCTTGTTCCTCCATGATTTGGTATCATCTTATATTAAAGAAAAAGATAAAGGTAAACATTTTGATCTTATTTGATCGTCAGATTTCTTTTTTTGAAAGGAGCTCCATTTCTAAATAAAAAACTGGGTTAGCCTTTTTTCTGGGGGGGCCATGCTCCCTGCCACTAGCACATACATACCTTTATATTCTATGTGATTTTCATCTTTCAGGGGCTCGGACATCTTACGGACATACTTCTCGTAGTCCAAAATCACCAGAGTTTGATAAAAAGAAGATTCCGGCAGATCCCACGGCAGCGTTGAAACAAGATTGGAGAGATTTTAAATGTAAAACATGGCAACTCGAACCAACAGTCAGGTCAGTCTATAAGATATTTCCATTCACTGGCAAATTCGCTCGTCGGGGTATTTTATTGGGCGATTGATACTTTTTAACCAATTGGAGGTGATGTTGATGTGATGTGATGTTCGACTGACTCAGCTATTTTGTACTGATGGCAAAATTCCGCTGAATATAAAGCTCTTAAAAATTTGCGTGCCCTTCAGGATTGGGTGCGACTTAAAGTTGAAGCAGTAAGAAATGTTGTCGAACGAATTTATGATTTCTAATTTTATTTTTTCGATATAGATTACTTCACTGGGCTTCAAGACAGATAGATCCTGTTGGAGTTGACTACGTGTTACAGAAATTAGGGTTCACACACGCTAGGGTCACTATACCTAAGTGGGTCCAGCGTGGCTTCATGGATCCAATAGATAAAGTATTATCGATACTGGTAGATAAATTGATTGTGTCTTTACAAGATTCCCCTGTTGAAGAGGATCAGTCATAATTTTTTTTAAACATTCATCATAGTCGCTGTTTTTCTTCCAATTTGCCAAATCTTCATCAACATTTCATGATAAACATTAGCCATTGTTAGCAGATTTCTTACTGGATTCTTTGAAAAGTATTGGTAAATATTACTCATATGTGGAGAACCTAAAAGGTTGTGAAATTGGCAAACGTAAATACCAAATATTATTAGCTATGTGGACTCTCTGTAAGGGATATTGAATTGACAAACCTGAATACCAAATAAAAATTATTACCTATGTGGACTCTCTGTAAGCCTAAGGAATACTGAGTTGATAGACTTTCTGTAAGGCATGTCCAGATGACGAAACCCAAATATTCATAGAATTAAAGGCTATTCAAATGCCTGAATTTGATTCTGAAAAGTATTACAGGTAGCTGAAACTGAGTGCTATCAACTGGTGAAGCAAATATTTTGATGACTATGACCCATTAAAAAGGTGTTACATAATATTTAGTTTCAAAAGGGATATTCTGCTTCTGTAAAATGTTTTCATTATTAAAAACATTGTAAATCATACCTTAAGGTATTTCTAAAGTATGCTATTTATATCTATGTATTTTCGTGATCAAACTGAAATTTGTTTTAAAAGGGTTAATTAAAAACTGAGAGTACTAGTTGTTATTTAAGCAGTTTGACCTAGTTTTGGTGTTTGGCTATATAATGGCTTGATATTACTAGTTAAAACTTTTAGAATACGTAGGAGACATATTTCTCTACAATTATGAGTTTATTTTACTCAAATCTGTACAATAATTTTCAAAAAGCATAACAAAATTAAAAGTGGAATGTCCTTTTTATACAAGTTTGGTTCAATGATGATTTAATTTTACAATCTTTCAAATTTAAAGCAATAAAAGCAGGGTTTCCCCAAAAAAGTAAATTGTTTTAACAATAGGAGGTTGTCAAATATTTTCTTTACAATTCTAAAGAGAGCTTATAACACAATAAAGGGAGGGGTTTGGAAGAAAATTAGATTTTGTGATACCTGTTTTTTTTTTCTTCAGTTTTTTGCTCATTTAAGATATTTTTACTGTGCAATATTAAAAAGGTGTGGTTGCTCAGGTAAATATAACAAGATATGTGAGATAGGCATGATAACATGATTTGATTGATAACTACCCTGAATCTCTGATTGCATCGCAATTCAACTGTGTGTCAGATTTTAATTTTGATATGTACTACAGTACTACAGATGAAAGAGTCTTTATCTACATTTCCACATTTGTTTGCATTGCAAGAGAACTGGGTGTCAGATTTTAATTCTAATAAGTGATATGAGTTATCTGTACATTGAGTTTATGTGGACTCTCAGAAAGGGATGTCCAGTTGACAAGCCCTGTAGTAAAGTGTCGTCAGGTGTTTCATTCTGTGCTTTGTGGTTACCTTTACTGATGTATAATTCTTGTTTTTATTAGTATTTATTGAAGTAACTTATCATTAAAACATTAAATACAAATTTAAGTGTGTATACATTCTTCTAGAACCTCTCTCACATCCCAATCCCAAAGGGGACTGGTAGAGGTAGGTATGTAATAGGACAACACAGAGACACCTGCAGGACAATTTTTGACAATAAGAAATAATATCAGAAGTTTTCTGCTCGCTATAGTCGACAAGGAGTACTGGTTTAAAAACGTCCCGAGTACAAAGAGTCCAAGAATCTAGATCGAGGGGATGGACTGACTCCAAACTCCAAAAACTATTCTCAGCTGCAGACCCAGACCCGGTTCCTGCACCAACCAGTATCCTGTATGTCCCGACCCGAGTACGCTGATAGTTCGTTTGGAGGATACAAGTCGAACTACGAAAATGTTCCTTCATGTACACGGAATCATTTTTCAAAAGATTGATTTTTCCTTGCAATGGTCCCTGCTCGAGAATGACTCTATTCGCCCGGAGACACCCCTGCTGCACCTCGGACTGGAGCTTAAAGTTAGATAGCTTACCTCACTCAGGTGTATCTTTTGAGATTGTATGTGATTAGGAGGAAATGTGTACAACAATGACTGTAAAAGCTTTTGTGTGATGTACCCATGATATGGAGATAATGTAAATAAATCATTTAAGGGATTTAGGTGTCCAAATATTGACTGTACATGTCGACAAAACAGGATGTGTGTAGTGGAAGGGTGAACAGTGGCGTTTCTTGGAAACATCAGTTAAAGCGAATAAGACTTTATCAGTTAAAGGGTCATCAAAATGTAAAATAATAAAAAATATGAATATTGGGGGGCCACCCGTAGAAACACCACTGGAGGTATTATTTGAGCACTACCGCCATTCCAATATCGTTCTTAAAAGTGATGCAGTTAAAATTGGGCTCCTGGTCAGCAAGTTCGCTCCCTTTTATCATACGCCTACATTCCTATTGTGGAAAATTAAACCCCAATTCCATAACTAGCTTTCCTGTTAAAAATAAAATGAAATGAGTTTTACGTCCTACTTTTCTGCACCAAACTTTCCTGTTAAAGACTGCGTTTCTGATACACATGTCGGAAGTATATGACGAGTTTCAGTCAATTAGAGAACAAAGTGATACTACATCTTAGAATTAACATAAAATTTAAGAATTTTAAACTTGGCGAATAAGAGCCAGTAGATATACCTGGTGTCATAAATAACATAACTGGATCCTTATATAATCTGATAAATCCAAAAAACTTAGTAATTATCCAAAAATATGCAATTAACTATTGAAAAAGAGATAATATCAAGATTAAGCGTTTTTCAATAACTACTTAGTGTTTTGTATTTCCAATTTTCCAGATTTTACAGGGAATTTGTTGTAACTTTATGACACCAGGTAAGTTCACTGATGAATATAAACTCATATTGACCTTTTCGAGAGCTTAAATTGTATGTCCATTCTAAGACGTAGTATCACTTTAAGTCCTATATTGGGAAGTGAGCTCCCATTTCCAAAACTAGCTATCTTAGTGAGAGTTGTGTTATCTCTCATTTCTAAAGTACTATCTGCCCTGATGAGGATTGTGTGTCCGTAACACGGGTCCGCAGTATGAAATGAGCTTTGGTCAATTCAACGACTGTATACCTCTAAATGTGAAGTACCTGGGATATTGAGATAATTTACATAGCTTCAAAACATCCTGGTCGTGTTGATCAACAATAGGTTTATAATATATGTTCAATCTAAATACTGGTACGACGATCGTCTACCACACCTTTTTCAAATACCCCATAATGATACATGTAATTGACAATAGCTTTCAGTTATATATTTTTGAAGTATTTGCTAGCGAGGTATCTTGATGAACTCAAAAGTAAGTTTTACTTAAGATAAAATGTGTATGATTTTATGGATCATTGCCACACTTACAACAAAAATTGATCACGTGATTTATTGAGAAGCAAACATGTTGACCCCGAAGTCAGTCACAAATGAAGTAATGAGATGAGATTATGACTGACGTTTGCAACTGGTTGAAAATTGCAATTTCGACTAGTTGAAAATAAATGTTAACTGATTTTCTCAACAGCTATTCAAATAAATCAATCTCCTATATTCAATTATTAAAGATGGCTTCCCTTATTTGCATTTATAAAAATGAAAGGGCTAATACTTATATGAATAGAAAGTAGAGGTATTCTTAGGACTAAGAAAAATACCAGTTTGTCTCACATGCCCATAATTAATTCATAATTAGCTAAATTAGAACAGAATTACCCGTAGATCAAGAAAGGTAAAAAAAAAAATTTTGTTGTTGATTATCCAGACTGTACATACCTGGACATTTATGATTGGTTAAAACTCTTAATTATATGCAATAAGAATACATGATAATTCATTAGAAACACCAATTAATCAAATAGATTGCTTAATTTGACACTAAAAAATAAGGAAACACATCTTTAAACTATATAATATTATGTAAATTACATATATTATGCAGAACACACTTGAATAAATTCAGCTGACTGATCAAGAAAGGAACTTTCAAAGAAGTTATTAATATTTAATTTATGATGCAAAATGGCACTAATAGTTTTACACTACATATTCCATGCATGAAAAAAGTTTGACTTTTGAATCAAAATCAGTAAAAGACACCTTCGCTTTAGAACCCTTATAACTTTCCAGAAAGCTATGCTAAAAAGGGACGCATACATCTGTAGCTTGGACTCTTATCTTAAGCTTAAGGTATCAGAACTTATAACTGTGTGTCCTTCATACACCTTTGTAATTTTCGTCACCCCCACAGCGCCTGTGCATAATTTAAGTTTGTGACAGTGCTTTCGAGAGTCGGCTTTCACTCTCTGATATCAAACCAAACACGAGCATGCAAGTCAGAACGTATAACACGATTTCATATCTTGGTTTTATTCAGACGCGTGTAGAAATTCAGGTATGAGTAATAAAATAACAATAACTTTCATCTGACACTTTTCTTTCGTCCATCTGTTTTTTCTTTTGACATATATAAGCTAATTGAAATTCATTGTTTTAATATATCAACACGCGCGTGTTATACTTGGGCGTATAAGAACGAAGGAGGAGGGGCGAGAGATTCTGATTGGTTAATGAAACTATGATAACATCCGGGAATGAAGTCTGGCTGGTTGACTTGATACACTTCACTAAACAATCCGGCCAGCCGATCTGTACTATATACTCTCAAGTTCTGTTAACACCTGTCACATATCTTTATACCTTGCCCGGTCAATGAGTGAATATCCTGCATTGTAAACCCAAGTGTATTCGATTTCGTAGATAATTGTTTTAGGTTGTATTAAGTTACTACTGAGTTTCATTCTTGAATAAATTGCGATCGTTCGATTTGGTTTTTGTACTGAGCGACGCCAGTGTGACCGGGCTTTATTTATGTATATTTATATTCCGTTATTTACAAACCTTTTATTTCGGGCAAAACTATTTATGTCGTAGTAACAAACGGTTGTGTGAAAGTGGAGACAATTTAAGTGACTTTTCGTGATTTTTTTTCGGACATGGAATATAGAAATGGCTTATCTCCTGTGATTATTTTTTGTTTAATTGGAAATGTATTAATAAACTACATAGATGCCGCGTAAGTAACTTTTATGATTTCTATAATTCAATACATGTACATGTAATTAGTTTCAGGGAAGGGGTGGCTTTACAACAGTGGACCACTCTCTGAAATATAACCCGGGGTTGAACAAGTCAAATTTGAATAGAGTAAGATAAAAGGTTATACAGATTTCTTATCTCTAAGAATATCTATCTAAGAATAACAATGCAATTTATTCCAATGGCTTCCTGATATTATGTTAATCTACCACAATAGTTGATAAAGATTAACAGGATTTTAATGAGTTTATTACAAATTAATTAGGCGAGGAAACCACTTAAAATAGGAGAGGAAACCACTAGGATTAAACAGACGTGGAAAGCACTGGGGGGAAACAACTAGGGAGGAACTTGTAAAGTGGGGAAATCACTACATGCCGGTTAAGTGATGTCAATTGATTTAAACAGACAATAGTACAATAGTGTACCACCCTCTAGAATAAAACTCCGAGTAAAGTGATGTCAATTGATTTAAACAGACAATAGTACAATAGTGTACCACCCTCTAGAATAAAACTCCGAGTAAAGTGATGTCAATTGATTTAAACAGACAATAGTACAATAGTGTACCACCCTCTAGAATAAAACTCCGAGTAAAGTGAAAAAGTTTTAACAGTAGTGAGTAAGATGTTTACCATTAAATTGCACCCGGATTAATTACAAATAGGTCTCCTTGACCCCATTACAGTTAATTAATGAATGGTGGAGTATTTTTACTATACTGAATAAAATAGAAGTGGGGCGGGGCGGGGCATTTTAACTTAAAGACAGTCTTAGAATCTTGGTAGTATCTTGGGAGATGCTATTTGAATTCATATAAAATTAATTTGGCAAACTACGATTCTGAAACATTTAGATCCTGTAATACTGAATTAACAGACTAGAGAAACTATTTTCGGGAAAACACAATACAGGAAGTTTAGTACTTGAATATTGCTATTGAAATTTAAAGTAATACAGACATCTAAATAATTGTTTAGAGCTTAGAGCTTAATATAGCGAGAAAATCAGACGTGTGCTTTGCCTAATATTTTATGAAATTTCTGAAAGGTACCTGGGACGGCTGAAATAGATTTCTATCTTCTGGTGAAGTAAAAAATAAGACCACTGTACAGGTTGCTTAGATAGGGACAGTTTTGCCATTTTGGGGGTTGATTTGAGTGTTGAATATATTCTTGTAAAATATCTCAAACTAGGAAATTACTCACTATTTCTATATATGTTTTTTATATATTCATCACAGAGTAACTTCAGATGACAAGTCGTCATTTTAACATGCAAACGCGATAACTTTTGACACACATGGATTAGAAGGCTCAAATTACGATGGTGAGCTGTGAACTCTATTACTGAAAGGCCAAGCTAATTGAGACACAATTAAGTTACACCAAAATACCAAACATCCAATTAATGTATCGGTGCCATCCTACATAGAATGATATCGTAGATACTAATTTACTCGTTCCTTCGGCTATAACACCCAAATATGCTAATATGTTTTCGAAGCATCCTTACATAGGAAAGCCCCCACTCCCCGAATCCCCCTTCCCACATTAAATTTACAATAACATGTCCACCCCAATGTCATTTCTGTACCAATAGTTCTATTGTATTTCCTTGTACATCAAGGATGTAACCTACTTGACACAAAGCATTAAAATAACATATAAATGACCCCAAATTCCTATCCTCGTCCGTACCAGAGATA
>NW_008709687.1:561624-562512 GCF_000327385.1 Lottia gigantea | reverse complement strand
GTAGGATATAAAGCTCCATTTCATTTCATTAGTCCAATAAGATACAGAATAGTAGGATATAAAGCTCCATTTCATTTCATTAGTCTAATAAGACACAGAACAGTAGGATATAAAGCTCCATTTCATTTCATTAGTCCAATAAGATACAGAACAGTAGAATATAAAACTCTATTTCATTTCATTAGATCAATAAGATACAGAACAGTAGGATAAAAAACTCCATTTCATTTCATTAGTTCAATAAGATACAGAACAGTAGAATATAAAACTCTATTTCATTTCATTAGATCAATAAGATACAGAACAGTAGGATAAAAAACTCCATTTCATTTCATTAGTTCAATAAGATACAGAACAGTAGGATATAAAACTCTATTTCATTTCATTAGTTCAATAAGGTACAGAACAGTAGGATATAAAACTCTATTTCATTTCATTAGTTCAATAAGATACAGAACAGTAGGATATAAAACTCTATTTCATTTCATTAGTTCAATAAGATACAGAACAGTAGGATATAAAACTCTATTTCATTTCATTAGTTCAATAAGATACAGAACAGTAGGATTTAAAACTCCATTTCATTTCATTTAATTTCTATGATTATTGTAGAGGCATGCTCCTGGAGATCAGACAGTACCAGATGTTACCCAGGGTCCTGTGCCAATCAATATGCCACCAACTGTGTATGTACAAAGGGATTCTCGGGACACCATTGTGATACAAGTAAGTTTGTTTTATATATTTTTATTTATGTACCCGAGCGGCTGTAACCAAGTGACATCACAGAATGTTAATATGATTCAAGGTATATTACTTGGAGTTACTTGACGTTTTATTTACACTCTGTGTAGGATTAAGAGATTTATCATTTCTTCTGAAGATGTG
>NW_008709687.1:491262-561574 GCF_000327385.1 Lottia gigantea | reverse complement strand
TTTAAAAAAAACTTAAAAACGGCTTTCCTTTCCGGTCACCCCCCCCCCCCCCCCCCCCCCCCCCCCCATCTTTTTTAACACCATGAAAAACATACTAATATACTTCCTTGTCTAACAAAACGCATTAAACTAACATATAGGTGACGCGGCCCAGGTACATCTTATTTAGATTATGTTTCAGTCTTTGTTAAAGGCAATTGGGGCATTAAGTTTCCATCATTCTGTAGAGTAGAATTTCATGTTTAATTAATGGATTGACATTTCTTTAGTTATGGTGTGAAAAAAATCCCCTTCTTTTGTCGTTTGTAATTTGCCTAAAACAAACATTATCTTCAGGTGTAATTGCACGATACATACGATGTTCATTATGGGATTAATAGATACAGTAGAAAAAAGAGATGAATGGCCTACGGGTCCCATCTTCACAATGGTCAAGGTATTACGTCTTCATCTCATACTTTGCATGCATGGTCCACTTTCTTGTTTCACGGTCGGCGATTCGATTGAATTGAAAGCCATAAAATACAGCCAAGCAGAGCCCTCGATTTCATGTGTAATGATTTTTACAGTCTTTTTGTGGAGGGCTCATATTGGTCATATGAAAATCTATTAACTTGTGAAGCTAACACTAAAAGAGAAAACTGAATAGAACGACTTGTATCATTATTTGTCCCAAAATTACGTACAATGCGCTTCGTTACCCCATTCAAAATTTCCCCCAAGTTGAAGAAAAAACACCTGATTAAATGGTTTGTATTTTATCTAAAAGTAAACATGATTGACAATATAATGTAGAAATTTGTAGGTTGTTAATTATTTATTACGTGAAACTGTTTATCTTTGGGCTGTTTGGTAAACAAGCACCTGCCTTCATTGTCTATATACAAACAACATGGTTTTTACGGTGGCTTGTTTATGACACAATTCATAAATCTAAAATCTAAAATCAAAATTTAGAGAATGAAAAACTTGATTAATAATTCAAAAAATAAGAATAAACATGAAAATAATAAAAAATAGAAAATAAAGTTTAATCACAATTTTAAAATTGTCCTTAACAAGCCACCGTAGTTTTTATTCGAGATTTACGAGATATATTTTTCGTTTTCTTAGTGGGTCGCTTAATAAAACATTTTTGCGATTGTGGCTTGTTTTTGGATTTTTTTTCGTCCTTGACTTTTATGTACTTGATCTGAACAGAATCGCTATTCCCAAGTTCACTTTAAAATATTAAATCGAAAAGGAATATCGTTGTTAATCCTGGAAAATTACATAGCCTTCTTGATTTAACAACGCAAATACATACGATTTTCATATTAGGACGTCTATACTTTTTTATTCAAATTTCTTTCAAATTCAAAAACTTTGTTATAATATTTCAACAATATGTTAAGATGTGTTTATTTATAATTGCAGCCCTCGGGGCGTTGTTTTAATTCGTTATAAAATTTGATGTATTCATTTTATGAAATGAAATTTTTGCACAAATTTAACATTTCGTGATGTTCAATAAGATACAAAACAGTAGAATATAAAACTTTCATTTCATTAGTCCAATAAGATACAGAACAGTAGGATATAAAACTTTCATTTCATTAGTCCAATAAGATACAGAACAGTAGGATATAAAACTCTATTTCATTTCATTAGTCCAATAAGATACAGAACAGTAGAATATAAAACTTTCATTTCATTAGTCCAATAAGATACAGAACAGTAGGATATAAAACTCTATTTCATTTCATTAGTCCAATAAGATACAGAACAGTAGGATATAAAACTCCATTTCATTTCATTTCATTTCATTAGTCCAATAAGATACAGAACAGTAGGATTTAAAACTCCATTTCATTTCATTAGTCCAATAACATACAGAACCTTAGTATTAAGGGATGAAATTGGACAGCCTTTCGGCAGTATTTGTTGTGGCATCAGAATAGTTTCTACCTTGAAGGATTCGAACCCTTGGCACTTTGCCTATAGGCCTAAGCACATATTTTACTTAGTGATAGTTATTAAAAGCCGAAGCCCTGGGAGAACTGGTATGAGAATTGTTCTTGCCTTGAGGAGGATTCTTGAGGTGAGAATAGACGAGGTACGGTGTGGGATTATAGATTCAGTATAGAAAATAGAAGCGAATCGTCTCCGGACCCGTACCGTACCGTGTGTATTATCGATAATACGATAAACCGTACACGGCACCGGAAACCGTATATCGTCTATTCGCGGTACAGATATTAGGTTGGTTGAAAGGTAACAAGTTACTATCCAACAGAAGACACCGACACAGGGTTAAAGCAATGTTCACGAATGTTCAGAGTTAGAATAAGGTTCGAACTCCCTACGGATAACCGTTGAAGTGAAAGATGATGATTTTGTTTACGGTGTGACTAATAACTATGAAGATAAACAATATTCAAAACAGGATTTTACGGTTGATTTACTGAGTCAATGGTCAAATAAGTAGAGCAAGTACACACGCTGTTTAAATGGTCGCACTGGGTATTCATTGAAAATTACCTCATTTTGTCACACACGGGTGGTGGGGTGCTGGCGTACCATGAGATAGCGTAACTAAGTTAAGGGTAACCAAGTTATTTCCCATTTCGCTTGTACAAAAAAAAAAATAACCTTTTCTAATGAAAAAAAAGAAAGAAGTTTTTAGGAAAATTTGATGATTTGCTGTACAAAATAAGAAAGAATTTTAACATTTTTTTGTCATTACTTTGTCATTTTTGTCAAAACTCTCCTGAAACCTATGTCTGTAAAACTCACTTGCATATCAGGGTCCTATCCTGTGGAATAAAATTCCAGTTAGGATACGTTCATGCCCCTCAGTTTTTAAGTTTTAAAACATCTCTTTGTTTTAAAAGACCTATCCTGCTTTAATCTATTTTAATGTATTTAAATGTTTTCTTAAAAATGGGTTCCGTTATTTTTATTTATGAAAATGAAAATGCTAATACTTATATGAATAGAAATTAGAGGTGTCCTAATGACTTAGAAAAAAACCAGTTTGTCTCACATGTTCATAATTGATTTATAATTAGCTAAATTAGAAGAGAATTGTCTGCAGAATTCCAATGAGTGACCGATCAGTTTAACCAGACTGTACATACATGGACATTTTATGATTGGTTAAAACTCTTAATTATATGCAATAAGAACATAATGATATGATTAAGAATATAATATGATAATTAATTAGAAACACCAATTCAAATAGTTTGCTTAATTTGACGCTAAAAAACAAGGAAACCCATCTTTAAATCTATTGTTAATTATACTTTATAATATTCTGATATTTATTTGGTTTAATATTTCATACAATAATAGAATACTTTAAATTTTTTGCTATTTCAATATTGATTTTATATGTTAATATTTATTTTATTCATCTATTGTGCAGCCGCCCCCACCCCCCGCCCCCTTCTCCGCTAATGAAATACTTCGTGACCCCCATTGTAAGAAATGAGGTCAGGATCAATTAATAAGATCGATCTGTATTGGCGATATGATCGGAATAAATGAACCGTAGCATGTTTTTATTAGTCAAAATTATAAATATATGACTATAGTTATATTAGTAATGGTACGTACGAAAGATCCGGGTTTCAAGCTCTGTTTCTTAGAAAAGGAGCGGGGGGTATTTATTATTTATACCTGGTCATCAACTACAAGTACTAGTTTAATATAGTACTTTGTACTTTGAATGTAATCTTCCTTGTTTGGTCGGGTTTTATGTCCTATTGTGTCTTATTCAGCTAATGAAATGAAATAGAGTTTTATATCCTACTGTTCTGTATCTTATTGAACTAATGAAATGAAATGTAGTTGTATATCCTACTGTTCTGTAGCTTATTGGACTAATGAAATGAAATGTAGTTTTATATCCTACTGTTCTCTACCTTATTGTACTAATGGAATGAAATAGAGTTTTATATCCTACTCAATCAATCAATCAAGTTTATTTCCGAGCATTAAGGCATATGCCGTATAGCTCACAAAGCATATAAATATAATATAAATACATATATATACAATTGCAAACAAATATACAAAAATAAAATTGATCAGATATAGGAAGACTAAAATGATAATATATGCTCATTACGTTTTTTAAATGCAAAGAAAACAAATTTAGCTAATGAGTTTAAAATTAAGTTAGAATTTGACGATAAAATAGCTGTAAATTTATTGAGAGAAGGGTAGGTATAAAAATATCTTGGTAAATATCGTGATCTTAGATCATTGTAAAATGGGCAAATTAACCAAAAATGTAGTTATATCTACCTGTTTCATATGGCGGGGGTTTTTGCCGCTTTCCCCCGCCATACTTCCAATATTCAAACAGTGAGAACTAGTTCTAAAACATGACAGGGCTATTACATATTTTCTGCTAATAACAAATTCTAAATAAGTTTGAATTTTGAAATCCAAAGTAAATAAATTATAATAATAAAGCTTACTGGATTCACTCTTTAAACTACTCCAAGACTGTAGGTATTGATCATGCAATCTGATTTTAATGATATTAAATATGTGTTTGGATTTTATACAGTCCTGATAATCCTTAAGTACAGATAAACCAAGCGAGTCCAGCAATCTTTTAACTGATCACACCAACTATCACCTCTACTATAGTCATGAATTCCTAATAAATATATACATTAAATGTAACAGACTATCAATGTTTAATAATATATTGATCCAATATTTAACAATAGGTTCCTGTCTTTTGACTCTAAGTTGTAAGCGTCCCAGCTCACCAAAAATGGCCGGTGTTGGCGTCGAACACTTCACACCCAAGAAACGTTTTCCAAATATTTTTGCACCAATGAAATGAAATGTGGCTTTATCATGTATCATATTGAAATAAAGTTTTATTGTTACACAGTTATGTAGGCTACATGTACCTTATTGGACTAATGAAATGAAATAGGGTTTTATATCCTGTTGTTCTGTACCTTATTGGGCTAATGAAATGGGATAGAGTTTTATATCCTACTGTTCTGTATCTTATTGGACTAATGAAATGGAGTTTGGCGCCTTATTGTTCTGCAGCATACCTCGTCTATTTCAAATTTAGGCCTATAGACGAAATGTGTCTTTCACACGTAAAAGAGTGTAAAATCTTATTAGGCCAAAAAGACAAAAGTTCCTATTAACACATTTCAATAACGTTCTCCCTATTTTGTCATCAAACTTTAAATAGATCTATTAAGATTATAGGCTTGGTCATAAAGAATGAATTTAAGTGCCCGTGCGCTTAAAATGAAACAAATAAAAAATTGTTTTATATCGTGAAATGAAAAATAAATACTTTTGATTTGATTCACTGAAGTGTTCTATATTTTCATAAAAGAAAAGTCTTGTTGACCTGTTTTGGATTATTTAAACCCATGAGTACATGTAATATTTATGTATCCACCTCGACGCCATTGTACTTTATTATAAAGAAGCATTCTTCTATAAAAATCGTGAAATGTATCGAGAATGTGGTTTCGCACTTTAAAGTAGCAATGTCTAAAATAACTGGCCTTTTTTTTTTACTCCAAATTATGATTTGGCTGGGACATTGGTATGTAGCCTTTAATGGAATGATGGTTGGTTGGTAGATGACAAGTTAATGTCGCTTCCAGTGGATGCTGATATCCCAAACTAGGTAGTTGTTGGTAGTCGTAGTAGCTGGTAGTTGGATTGGTTCAAATTGGATGATTCTGTTGTTGGTTTGTTAATTGATACTTCGTTAGATCTGGTCGGGTCGAATGACATGGCGGTGAAACTCGGCCCTGGATAGCGTGGCGTGAGTTTCATAAATTGAAATTAGTTTTGCATTTCATATGGCTGATCTCATTTGGGCCAATGAAAATAGACAAGCCATGCAGTGTACAATGAGGGATTGAGACAAAGCAGACATTAAAATCATCTGTCTGAGCCTGTCGATAGGGTCCTAATTTCATGGACTACAGTGCCACCTGCGCAAAATCTTATATGTGAACCTTTTGTTCTACACTAAATTGGTAAAATTTTAAATTGGTAAAATTTTGATTTCGAAAATTAAATGGCAATGTTCCTTTAAAAAGCTTGAAACCTCCTCTCTGACGTTGTTGTTTTCCCTGAAAAAAAATTCCTTCAAATGAGAGTTATCTTCCCAGCCTCGTTCTCAAAACAAGATGTCAGCCTCCATGAAATAGAAATAAAAATGTAATTTCAGGTTTTTATGACAGATTTGTGGGAATAGAATTGCAAAAAGACTATTTCAGTGTTATGAAACGTGTGTGTGAAAACTCGTAGGCGTGAAGACAGTCCACTTGGCAAGATGACTTCCAAAATGACAGAAATTATCGACAAACTTTTCCTCGGTGGTGTTGAAGCAGCGTTGGACATCGAGAGTTTGGAAAAGTTTGGAATAACTCATATAATAACCATTGACATTCGACCACTTTGTCAAGAAACTACAGACAAATTTACAACGAAATATATCCACGCCATGGATTTAGAAGATACTGATTTGTTGACTTACATTGATGAATGCAATTCATTTATTGATGATGGCCTTGTAAAGGGTGGTGTTTTAGTCCACTGTTTTGTGGGTTCATCACGCAGTGCTACGATAGTCATTGCTTATTTAATGAATAAGTTAAACCTAACTTTTCAAGAAGCTTTGGACAAAGTGAAAACCCTACGGCCTCTTGTCAAACCAAACCAAGGCTTTCTGCATCAGTTGCATCTCTATGAATCTATGGGAAACAAAATTGATGTAAAATCGAATTGCTTCCGACAGTATCGTTTAAATAAGCTATCGCTATCTGTTCAGGCTGGCCAACAGATCTCTGACCACAAACTTTATTCTCAGCTTGACGAATCAAACAGCTTGAACTCGTACAAGTGTAGAAAATGTCGACAAGCGCTGTTTAAGAGTTCAGCACTTCTACCTCACATGGAAGGAAAGGGCAAGGCTGCGTTTGATTGGCGAAGCAGAATCGAAGATGATGAAAATGACATTGATTTTCAAAACAAGGATAAAACTTTGTGTGACCGTTCTCTATTTATCGAACCACTAAAATGGATGTCAAGTTATGTCCATAACATGGAAGGGAAAATTTTGTGTCCAAAATGTTCCGCTAAAATTGGATCCTTTATATGGTATGGAGAGCGCTGTCCTTGTGGAACTTGGGTTGCTCCAGCTTTTCATATCCAATCGTCTAAAGTTGATTTGTGTAAACCTATAAATATTGTTAGAAACAGGTCTCCTCTACAGAAGACTGAAACTTTAAAAACAGATTTGGGAAAAGTTGTTGTAATGGAATAGATTGTGCCAATATGCCTTTTCTTTCACATTGTAAAAAAAAAAGTGCTAATTTTCAATTTATTAAAAGATTGAATTATTTTATTATTGTCTTATTGTTTAGCCTGTTAGCTGGAGTTTAAAGCTATCATGCTTAGATTATGTCAAATATCAATTTATAAAAATAATGGTTAGACCACAGTCAACCATTTATTTGCCATATTTACTTCTAGCAATTGTTGTCTTTAGTAGTGCATATAGCATACGAAAAGCAGACATAGAAGCCTTTTCAATGATTAATTTTATATATAATGAAAGCATGATAGCTTTAAGGAGGTATACAGCTCTTCTGCCTAAATTACATAGAGGATTTGATGAGAAAAGGATGACTAACCAGGATATCTTGGTCTTGTACACTGTAGAGTTTATTCAAAGTCTTTGAAACTCAGACATGAATGGTAAACACAGCTAAATCAACAGTGAAGAGCTTTAGATCATCACAGATGTTTGTGCACACATTAAAAACATTTGGTTTATTTTGTTTTGAGGTAGAATAAATAGTGATTGAATCTATACCATTCAGACCTACATGTGTTTAATTCCTAACTTCTTTTAACTACCATAAAATTTCATAATTAAGGCTCTGCAGCATTTGACCCCATGTGCCTTTGTATTTGACCCTTAGCACCTCCCCATTTAACCCAAGTGTCTCCACATTTAACCCCATTTGACCTGAGGCGTCTCTGTATTTAACCCCAAGCGGCTCATTTAACCCCAAGCGCCTTTGCATTTAACCCGAGGCACCTCCCATAGAACCTCAGGCACCTCCCCATTTAACCCAAAGCGTGTCTGCATTTGATTATAGAAGAAGTAGAGGTCAATTATTCACTCTTGTTTTGTTGCTGTTGAAGAGTTCGAGTTGAACGAAACCGGTTTGGGGCCGTACAAACCAGATCAAGGGTGTCCTATAGGAAAGTTCCTCCTTTGCCTTTACCTCAAAAATTAGTTGAATTGTCGTGTAAACTTACACAATTTGAATAATCCTAAACATGCATGCATATCTACGTCTTCAAGCTATTACAAACTGTTATAAAGGTTCTTAATAGCTTAACATTGTAAAGATAAGACTATACAATATTTGTGTATTTATAATTTTGTGTATATTTTTGTAATTCCAGGAGTCATGTTTGTACATACACCACGTATTATTCTCATAGATACAAATCTAAATGTGGATTTCTGAATTGGGATAGATGTACAAGACATAAGTAAGATTATTTCTGATGTTTTTATCAAATAGCAACATTTCTTCTTAATGCTTGAGCAATCCAATTACAGTTTCATTTGTTATTATTTTTCGTTGTTCTCCATTGTCATCCGAAAAGATTTATACCAATGTCGTGTACTTTTGATGTTCATTTCAACCAATCACAGCACATCATGCAGAATCTCTGTCTAAATGAATGTAATTGTGAGATAGCGAAACCCAAAGTAGAACTATATGACAAATGAGTTATGAAAGTGGCGATACACGCTGGTAAACGTGACTCTGATTGGCAGGATTGTCACCAGTACGTTCATTCATTCATTCATTCATTCATTCATTCATTCATTCATTCATTCATTCATTCATTCATTCATTCATTCATTCATTCATTCATTCATTCATTCATTCATTTTTTCATTCATTCATTTTTTCATTCATTCATTTTTCATTCATTTTTTCATTCATTCATTCATTCATTCATTCATATTCATTCATTCATTCATTTATTCATTCATTTTTTCATTCATTCATTCATTCATTTTTTCATTCATTTTTTCATTCATTCATTTTTTCATTCATTCATTTATTTTTTCATTCATTCATTCATTCATTCATTCATTTATTTATTTATTTATTTATTTATTTATTTATTTATTTATTTATTTATTTATTTATTTATTTATTTATTTATTCATTCATTCATTCATTCATTCATTCATTCATTCATTCATTCATTCATTCATTCATTCATTCATTCATTCATTCATTCATTTATTTATTTATTTATTTATTCATACATTCATTCATTCATTCATATTCATTCATTCATTCATATTCATTCATTCATTCATTCATTCATTCATTCATTCATTCATTCATTCATTCATTCATTCATTCATTTTTTCATTCAATCATTCATATTCATTCATTTTTTCATTCAATCAAATTCTTTTACAGAACGAGAAGTAAAGCAGCATCAAAATGTTGTCCAGGTTGGAGATCTGCTCCAGGCACCAGCACTTTATCCTGTGATAGACGTACGTAATCTTCTACATTTCTGTCGTCATTAGCTCAAACAGTACAAAAAAAAGAAATTATGTCTTTGAAATTGGCCGTAGATGCTGATTAGATGATTATGTCCATGGGTTAAATTTGCCCAGAAAGGTGAATTTTATTTTTGAATTTTTTTCAGCGATATGTAATGGCAAGATTGACCCTGGGGCTTGTAATATAGACTACCCCAGATCTTATGTTTTTCATGCTAACAACGTACGACAAACCAAAAGTGAGGGAACATGTATATCCCCAGGGAAATGTAACTGTCCAAAAGATGGATTCTTCTCAGCAGGCCAGACATGTAATAGTATGTACATTTATTTTAAATTTTTAACTTCGAATCACAAAGAACATGGTCCTTTTCACAATTGCAAAAGAAACAAAGACAAGGGGAAAACCAGCATTTTCTTCATGCATTTAACAAGAGGAGAAAGAGCAATCTATAAGTCGAAGTTCACAAGGCAGGCAGACGTGAAATGAGTCCAATAGCCATTCTGGATCATTCAAGATGACAAATTCAATGAGGTAGACTTCAATTGAGTTCAATGGCCATCCTGGATCATTCAAGATGATAAAGTCAAAAATTAATGATGCTTTAGAACTTTGAGCTCCTATTTTTATTGCTATTATATATTCCAACCTGTTTGTCAGAGATCAAATTTTCCTGACCTGCAATAATTTCCTTGTTTTGTTTTTTAGTTTGTGGTCAGATAAACAACTGTCGTCTGCCGACCTGTACAACTAGCTCAAACACCAAGTGTGCTAAATGTAATTATTACTATGGTAACAAGGCTGGAGAACAAGGCTATGTTTTAACTTCTAATCGACTCTCATGTATAAGTAAGTTTTAGTCATAGTTTTGGCAAAAAAAAAAGACAAATGAGTGAGCAAATGTCAAAATTTGTCCAATATTCCAATGCAACTCATTAGTTGCAGAATAGTAGGATATAAAGCTCCATTTCATTTCATTAGTCCAATAAGATACAGAACAGTAGGATATAAAACTGCATTTCATTTCATTAGTCCAATAAGATACAGAACAGTAGGATATAAAACTCCATTTCATTTCATTAGTCTAATAAGATACAGAACAGTAGGATATAAAGCTCCATTTCATTTCATTAGATCCAATAAGATACAGAACAGTAGGATATAAAGCTCCATTTCATTTCATTAGTCCAATAAGATACAGAACAGTAGGATATAAAACTCCATTTCATTTCATTAGTCCAATAAGATACAGAACAGTAGGATATAAAACTCCATTTCATTTCATTAGTCCAATAAGATACAGAATAGTAGGATATAAAGCTCCATTTCATTTCATTAGTCCAATAAGATACAGAACAGTAGGATATAAAACTCCATTTCATTTCATTAGTCCAATAAGATACAGAACAGTAGGATATAAAACTCCATTTCATTTCATTAGTCCAATAAGATACAGAACAGTAGGATATAAAACTCTATTTCATTTCATTAGATCAATAAGATACAGAACAGTAGGATATAAAACTCCATTTCATTTCATTAGTCCAATAAGATACAGAACAGTAGGATATAAAACTCTATTTCATTTCATTAGTTCAATAAGGTACAGAACAGTAGGATATAAAACTCTATTTCATTTCATTAGTCCAATAAGATACAGAACAGTAGGATATAAAACTCTATTTCATTTCATTAGTTCAATAAGGTACAGAACAGTAGGATATAAAACTCTATTTCATTTCATTAGTTCAATAAGATACAGAACAGTAGGATATAAAACTCTATTTCATTTCATTAGTTCAATAAGATACAGAACAGTAGGATATAAAACTCTATTTCATTTCATTAGTTCAATAAGATACAGAACAGTAGGATTTAAAACTCCATTTCATTTCATTTAATTTCTATGATTATTGTAGAGGCATGCTCCTGGAGATCAGACAGTACCAGATGTTACCCAGGGTCCTGTGCCAATCAATATGCCACCAACTGTGTATGTACTAAGGGATTCTCGGGACACCATTGTGATACAAGTAAGTTTGTTTTATATATTTTTATTTATGTACCCGAGCGGCTGTAACCAAGTGACATCACAGAATGTTAATATGATTCAAGGTATATTACTTGGAGTTACTTGACGTTTTATTTACACTCTGTGTAGGATTAAGAGATTTATCATTTCTTCTGAAGATGTGTTCAAACTTTTATTTAAGTTTGTAAAATGTTGCATGTGGTCATACATTTGAGTTTGTCTTTGTATTCTGAGCCTTATTCTTGAAAACTAAGTTAAAATACAGAGGTTATAATATACAGTAATCTGATTTGATGATAATACTAAATTTAAAATATATTTTAATGATTGATCAATCAGAAGACTAGAACATTGATATCATCTAGGATTAAGGTTCTTGGTTAATATGTATCAACGAATTCATGTTGAAACTGCCCTGATATTATAAAAGTTTAGTATTGCCCAATCAAAAAGTTAGAACACTAATATTATCTTAATTGATGAAGATTTCAAGAAATTGAAAGTAATTTATTTTTATTTTTAGTTACTGTAGACCCAGACATAACAGAGACATATTGGAGATTGGACGCCAGTAACAGCGATTACGCAGAATCAACAGGAACACGACTGATTTACACCAACATTATCTCCCCTTCCTCGATTAAAGTTAAATTATTGAGATTTAACTTAGTGAAATTGCTTATGATTACCTAAGGATGAACCCTATCGAAATTCTAAAAATAAAGGCTGTGAATAAAACTCTTGTAGTATGAAAATGTTACTCTTGGAATGTTTCATTTACTGATAGCTCTTATCATCCCTTGGAAGACTTAGCTGCCATTTTTCTCCGATTGGCTCAAGTTGCTTTACTCGACTATAAATTCAGTTTTATATTTACAGATGGAAGAAATAAGACAGTGTATGTCAACTGTCCAAGCTCTCACAGTCGTGATAACCCCAATCAAGCCTTATCTACTTGTGAACAATCTGTACCTATATCACAGTTACAGCCACCATTTGTACACAATACCAAGTAAGTCTTGGGGGGTAGGGATGGGCATGTACATTATACCAAGTAAGTCTTGGGGGGGTAGGGATGGGCATGTACATTATACCAAGTAAGTCTTGGGGGGGTAGGGATAGGCATGTACACTATACCAAGTAAGACTTGGGGGTAGGGATCAGCATGTACATTATACCTAGTAAGTCTTGGGGGTAGGGATGTTCTTGTACATTATACCAAGTAAGTCTTGGGGGTAGGGATGTTCTTGTACATTATACCAAGTAAGTCTTGGGGGTAGGGATGTTCTTGTACATTATACCAAGTAAGTCTTGGGGGTAGGGATGTTCTTGTACATTATACCAAGTAAGTCTTGGGGGGGGTAGGGATGGGCATGTGCATTATACCAAGTTAGTTTGGTGTGGGGGTAGGGAAGTGATCACATGGAGAAACTCTGTATGTCATTTCAAAATCCCTCCAGAGAGTTCACATAGCTAATAATGTATATTTGGTATTTAGGTTTGTCAAGTAGACATCCCTTCAGTGACTAATTATTAAATGTGTATTTGATATACCAGTTTATCAGCTCAACCTTCCTTTAAGAGAGTCCACATAGATATAATGTTTATTTGGTATTTAGGTTTGTCAACTCAGCATCCCTTTCAGAGGGTGTACATAGCTAGTAATATTCATTTGGTATTACAGTTTGTAAACTCAGCATCTTTTTTGGAGCTAATATCTGTTATTGGGTATTACGGTTTGTCAACTAAACATCTCTTTCGGAGAGTTCACATGGCTGATAATGTTTATATCATACTTTTTTTGCAGGATGCAGTTCAGCTTTTATTCCAATAATGGTGGATTTATAAAGATATTAAATCGCGAGTCAGGACTGACGGAAACTAAATATTACAGAGGAAGAACAAAGTCTAAAGTTTTTACTGTTGTGTTCGATACAGTTGACCCATTTAACTCTGGACAGACAATGTTATCTGCTGATGACCTCACCACTAAGGTACGTACAACTTTAAAACCAAATATAATAATAATGGTATCTATTACAAAAGAGCAGAAAATAATATGACCCAATATATATGCCTGTTATTTAAAAATGACTTCAAAATGAAAATTAAATCTGTACTGTAGTTCTCTAACATGTACCAAAAAATCTGATGCCTGTGCCTAAGCTTCTGAGAGTCGGCCCAGTGTTGGCTCTCACCCTCTAATTCCCCCCAAAAAGCTAACGAACTTTAAAGAGTTTTTTAAACGGCTGGATATTTTTAGTTTAAACTTTCATATAAGTTTGTCGACACATTTCTCTATTGTATAGTTTTCATACAAATGAGCAAAACTTTGTTCACCCTACAAAAAAAACCATAATTCCCCCTTTTAACTCCATAGGAATTAAAATGTAGGCCTTCATATAGATATTTACTGGACTATCACTAAATGATATTATAGTTGTAAAGTTATAATACAGGTCAGGCTTCGGCAGTATAAGATAAGGGTTCGACAAATGATGTTACTATTTTTGTAATTTTTTTCAGGCTACCAATAAAGTAAAATGGAATAATTGGCGTGATGCCCTTTCTGGAATAGATAAATATGATCTAGAAGTCTTTGAGCTACATAAAGTTGGGGATGTTTTGGACATTAAAAAACGGGTTTCGACAATTACTACCACTCAGGTGAGGGTCAGAATTATAACATAAGGTCAAAGCTCAAGGATAGGTCATAGGTCATAGGTCACAGGTCACAGGTCACATTATATCTTGCTTACAGACGCGTATCTGTGATTTTATTTTGGTGTGGATTTTGGTTTTCGCTACTTTTTGGACACTTGGTATCCATAGTTTTACGGTTTGTCTCCCCCAATAATCCTTTCTACAGTTTTTCTTCATTTGTATCTGTTAAAAAAGTAAGTTAATACAATAACAAAACTTGTTAGCAAAAGGGCAGGATACACTGTCTACTTCCTTTAAAGTAAACTAAACAACCCAGTCTTGTGTCAAGACGAGGTGAAAATTCAGCTTAATCGACGACACCGTAAACGTAATAATAATGATTATTTAAAAAAACATGAGGACTGGATGTCTAGTTTAGTATTATTTTATAATTTCAGCTATCTACCGATGTCAACTTACCCAACTCAGCTGTCTACTCTATCATATTGACAGCATACGACAAAGCAGGAAACTCCAAACAAGCTCGTAGAATTGTGATATGCGATACTGGAACGTCAGTCACCGTGACTCCTGGCTCGGCTTTAAAGATAACGTCTGCTTTGACCGATCGACCTTGGCAGACGTCACTGTCGAGTGTAAACATTGAGTGGAATAACAGATATATTAATCTGGTACATCATAATGGTAAATTTCTAGCTGCCGTCAAACCCTACAATGGGATATCGCCCGGCTATGATGATACGTCTGGTATACGACAAACTTCTGCTGTAACAAACCACCAAGGTAAGGAGAATTATATTAGATAAATAAGGTACAGAACAGTAGGATATAAAAACAATAGCTACAGAACAGTAGGATATAAAACTCTATTTCATTTCATAAGCAAAACATTCTACAGGAATTTTTTTTAAATCTAGGTATAGTGTCATTTACTACAGTGTTTAAAACTGATAGTAAAGGCGGGTCGACAATCACCGATCCTACGGACAACGAATATAAAGACACAGGCAATCGTAACCAACAGAGGCTACTGAAACCAACAGTTCGTGACGGAGATACACTGAAATATTTTATACGAGCCTACGATATTTTTAAACATTATAAACAGGAGTCTATTATGGTTCATTTTGATTCTTCGGCCCCTGTGATTAAAGATCTGTGGTTAACAAAAGGGGATCAACTTGATTTGGCTGTTCATGGATTCGAAGAACTGAACAAGATGGTGTAGGTATTTTCTAAATTTAAAATCTTTTGAACATGATCCACTATCTTTTGAACATGATCCACTATCTTTTGAACATGATCTACTGCATTTTGAACATGATCCACTATCTTTTGAACATGATCCACTATCTTTTGAACATGATCTACTGCATTTTGAACATGATCCACTATCTTTTGAACATGATCCACTATCTTTAGAACATGATCTACTATATTTTGAACATGATCTACTATATTTTGAACATGATCCACTATCTTTTGAACATGATCCACTATCTTTTTTTTACATGATCCACTATCTTTAGATATTTTTGTTATAGTATTGAATGGGAAGCGTATGATTTTCACAGTGGGATAGAAACAGTCAAATGGAGAATATTTGATCAAAAGACAGAAATAGAGCATGGCAGTCAGAATATTCCACCCCAGGGAGAAACAGTGGTAGGTATCAGGGATGTTTTGATTTTGTATATTTTGTATTTGTATATTTTGTATTTGTATATTTTGTATTTGTATTTTGTATTTGTATGTTTTGTATTTGTATGTTTTGTATTTGTATATTTTGTATTTGTATATTTTGTATTTGTATATTTTGTATTTGTATATTTTCAGTCTATGTCAGATTGCCAGACTAAGTATGGAAGTAATGCCCGAGGTCCAAACTGTTATTGCACCCCAGGGTCTCAATGTTATCACCGCCATTTTCAAGTTAAGCCAGCGTTAACCAATACCGAAGGGCAGGGAATTCTAAACAATAAAAATAAAGGCAGTCATGATCATGACTACATGATAGAAATTACAGTCATGAACGTGGCTAAATTATCCACTACCATTCGAAAACAGGTCAGTAGAGCTCAGAAAAAAGTGGTAGGTTGAGGGGATGGGGGCTATTTACGAGGTGGGAAAGGTTCAGGTGAACTAGCTATTCAATGCTTCCTTTTTAGATCAATGGCAGTCGAGGCCAGTGAAGAGGAAGGGGGGGGGGGGGTGGGAATGAAGTGGGGAAGCTTCAGGGGAACTAACTATTCAATGCTTCAAATCAAATCCAATTGTAATCACAAACTGCAGTTTCTAGTTCAGAACAAGTAAATCCAGCAATAAATCATATCTTCCCTGTTTCTGAGAATTTATGAGTTCATTTGTAAATATTTTGATTTTTTTCAGATCACTATTGACAAAAGCCCACCTCACGTAGGAGTGGTGCATGATGGGAAATATGGTAGTCCTGAAGTAGATTTCCAGATGGACAGAGAGTTGTCTGCCCATTGGGAAGGATTTTTTGATCGAGAGAGTGGAGTGAAATTTTATCAGTATGCTTTTGGTACTTCCTGTTTTGATGGGAGCAAATTTTCTTTTGACAGCAAGGTAACAAACAAACAGCTTTGAAATTAACAAGCCTGTAAGCTAATTGGTTTTATTGGAAAATTGTCCTCATTGCACACTGGATGGTGTTACCTGATTTGGCAAAATGAATATATTTTAGTTGAAAAATCGCCAGGAGTTGAGTTAAGCTGCAGTGCTCTGTGAGCGAGATGAATGTCTGCAGGGTTTAATTCCAGCAAATGCATGTTAAAGATCCATTGACAGTTGGAAATCCAAAATGAGTAGGCTAGTGCTGTTGCAAGGACAAAATTTCCTCATTACACACTGCATGGCTTTGTCCTCATCAGCTCAAAAATATGCATTTCAGAAAACACTTTGAATAGAACCAGACGTCATTGTTTCATGTTCACCTTTACTTTTATAGGATGTTACAAAAACAACATCAACAGACGCCACCTGGACGGCACCTAGCAACGGACAATATTATATCACAGTGGTCGCTTACAACCGAGCGTACGAACCCAGTAAACCAGTCTGTTCAGACGGTGTCAAGATAGATAACTCTGTAGCTGGGATCAGCAATATTTATATAGATGGTGGTCGAGTTATTGGTGGGTTGGTTCGTGAGACAGACAGAAGCACTGTTTATTACATCACAGATACGAGAGAAAGATATCAGATTGATGATGCTGATGGAACTTGCAGGTACGTAATTATTTTTTTGTGATTGTCCTGGATGTACAAATATTGCCATGTTTCAGGGGGGATAATTTGTGTCATGTATATCTATTGTTGGTTTATATTTCAGACAGAAAGCAGTACATGTAGATCATAAAGAGCTTCACAAGTTTCCTGTTGCTCAGTTCTCTAATGGTACCATTCAGACATTACCGGCAAATATTTTTTGTTTAAAAGATTCAATGAAACGAGACTCCTTCTCGAAAATCTACCTTTCCAAACATTCACATGTAAGTTTAAAAAATGTCTTTTTTCTCTTTACAACTTTGGTTCTTGAAAATTCTATCTGGTTGATGGTCAAACCTTCTGACATTCAGAGAGCCCACATAGCTAATTATGTTATGCGGTATTTGAGTTTGTCAACTCTTCATTCTTTTTAGAGAGTCCACATTGTTAGTTGCCTTTATAAGTATTCATGGCTTCTTCAACATTTCAGCTGTTTGTAAATTGGACGGTTGAAGAATCCAGTTCTGGTATCTATGACTACCAGATTGGGTTGGCGTCTGCTAAAGATTCTATTGCTGCACCAGACTTACTTCCCTTTACATCCACTCACCATCATACCTGGTACCATGGCAACCATCCTCAATTAAGTGATGGTACTGAATTTTTTATAAGTATTAAAACCAAAACAAAAGCTGGCAAGGATAATATTGAGGTAATTTCTTATTAATCTAGATTAAGATATATTATTATATAGTGAAAGGAAAAAGAAACATTATGTGGATGTATCTTAAATATATTTTTTTTCAAATGCTCATCGGAGAAAGTCAGTATTAAATGGACTTTAAAGCAAAAAGAAGCAGCAGATCATAGAATGAGTGAATTGACCACAGAACATCTAACTGTCAGTTTTATTAGTTTTATTAGTTTTGAGCAGTGACTTTTGGCTTTCTGTATACGTTAGAAAAAACGATCAATCCATATGTGCATGTACACTTTTTAAACACGTATTGTTTCGCTGCTATCAGATCATAATCTGCTAGCTTCGGGTTTAAATGGGACTAAATGATTATTTGTTTATTTTAGTCATTAGGACCTATAATAGTCCACACCTCTCTACCAACTTACACTGGACAACTTCAACTTAGTTTTGTTGAGGGGAAATTGAAAGTAGATTGGTCAGATGGGAAGATTTCAGATTCAGAGAGTCTACGCTTGGATATTTCTGTTGCTATTGGTGAGTTGATTTTTCACCTCAAATATAATCTGTTCATCTGTTCAATCCATCTGTTCATACATTCATCAGTTCATCCATCAATCCAACTGTTCATCAGTTCATCCTTCAATCCACCTGTCTATCCATCCATCTGTTCATTCATCCATCTGTTCTTCTGTTCAATCCATCTGTTCATCTGTTCATCCATCTGTTCATCTGTTCATTCATTCATCTGTTCATTCATCCATTCATCTGTTCATCCATCTGTTTATCTGTTCATCCATCTGTTCATTCATCTGCTCATCCATCTTTTCATATGTTCATCTGTTCATTCATTTATCTGTTCACCTATATATTCATCCATCAGTTCATCTGTCCATTAATCTATCTGTCCATCAATTCATTAACTCTATTCATTCATTGACGCTATTCATTCAATCATTCATTGCAGGTAGTGCTGAAGGAAGTCAAGATATTTTACCATTCACCTTGGCATCTAAAGCTGGTGCCTCATGTCCTGGAAATCCATCCTGTGTTCTGTTTACTCAGAAAGATCTTCACTGGAATCTGCATCACAGCTTTACATACTATGCATCCATTAGAATCAAGAATATCGTAGGGTTATATAAAGTATACAGTTCTCTCCCTTATCAGCATCTAACCCGTCTGCCATCAACTGGTCTCGTGTATGAAGTCGTTTTGGATGACGAAAAACAAGATTTCCGTATTTCGGTGAGTTGTTTTCTGTAATTTTGTTCCAATTGTAGATCAGTTGTCTAAAGAACACACATCTTAAGACTCTGAGTAACAACATGTTTCAGGTACTTTTTTCCGTATTTCTATTTCTATTTTGAATCAGACATACATAGACCTGTAAAAGTCTGTTCTCATTGTAAAGGGAGTAACCCTTGTTTTATGAATATGTTTTATGCATAGTTTATCCACTTTTCTTTTCATTTCATCAAGGAACTGGAAGACAGTGACTACCAACTCTCGCAAACCAAGTTACGCGTTCGATGGTTTGGATTTGAGTCAGACTACTTCAGTCCAGATTTACGTTATAAGATCAGTGTGGGGTCAGCCCCAGGGCTAGAGGATGTCAGTACAGTCAATGTTAAGGGAGTTAACAGTCATCAATTTCAAGGTTTAGCTCTTCAGTTACATAAGGTATGTTTTAATTGTAGTCTTATTGTTATTGAGAGTTGTCTACCTTAACGACATCAAATACTTATCTAACATCTACCTCCATTCCAATGTCCTGATGAGGATTGTGTATCCAACTCACATGTGGGCAGTTTTAGATGATTTCTAATCAATTTCGAATTCTCGCTCCTGTCCTGATGAGGATTGCTTGTCTGAAACATGACATGCGTTGGCAGCAGATAGACTCTATTTTAAACACTTTATTTGAGATAAATACCTTGCATATTGAAAATTGTATTATAGACATACTATGTAACTGTAACTGCTACAAGTGACGCTGGTAGTGTAACTGTGACTTCGAATGGTGTTACCATAGTAACAAGAGATGCAGATTTATCTTCCCAGATCACCGTTAGTGACGGACCAGGCTGTCATTACCAAGGTAAATTAAAAGGGATCTTGAATTGTAAAAGAAAGGAATGTCAGATTTAATTCCAAAAAGTGATATAGATAGCTGAAATTGTGCTCTTTCAAACAGGAAAACAGTCTTCTAAATTTTCGCTGCACAATTTTATTGAATTGTAAGGGAACAGGACATCAGATTTTGATTCCTACAAGTATTACAAATACAATGTACATGTGCTAATTTTTTTTCATGAACTTGTACCTTCTAGGTGAAAAACAAAATTGGCAGCCGAACCATTATAAAGAATCTCAAAAACAAAGCCAGAATGATTGTAATAAAGACTTGGATTATCAACTGTCAATGACCAGCTATGCCGCCTGGTGGAAGGTGAACGAGGATATCAAACATCTGTATCCTGATATACACTGGACATTACAGGTTAAACAGCTAGACACGGACGGTAGGGAGCTATTTTAAGATCACATTAAATAACAGCACGCTTCTATTACTAGTTGTCCTGATGAGGATTGTGTATCTGAAACATATGTCAGCATGAGCAGAGCTCTTGCCAATAACCTTACATTACATTAAGTCTTATATTGGAATGTTAACTCCCGGTTCTTAAACTACAGTAGCTGTCCTGATGAGGATTGTGTATCTGAAACATATGTCAGCATGAGAAGAGCTCTTGCCAATAACCTTACATTACATTACATTAATGACATCATGAGATGAGGACATAACATTTGAAAACAGGGTGTAAAACTCCATTATGTTGTATTTGTAGATATCTGGAATACTGTAATAGAGAAGGATTATATATTAAACTCTGGATATTTGATGGAGTCAGTAGAGTTAGATTATTGTCGAACCTATCGCAGTAGTATTAAATTCTGTTCTGGTGCCATCTGTAGCCAGGCTATAGTTAGTGATGGTGTCTCGATTTTAAACGAACCTGCTCAGCCAACAATGACTGTCACAGAACAAACAGTCCAGTCTCAAACTCAGGTAATTTATTAATGAGATATAGTTATTTTAACAGCTGATAGGGCTCAATTTGAGCTATCTGTATACTCCTATAAATATATATAAATATTATTTTTTTGTGGTAATGTGCAAAAACTATATTTCTGTTTTTTTTTAGTTATTGGTAAAATTAGACTATAAAAAACAGAATAGTAAAGTATGTACTATGGAAACATCAACAGACAGATACGAATGGAGTTTAATGTCTCATCAACATAATAGTCATCTACTAACAACTTGGACGAAACTGGATTCCGTTCAAAAACTGGCAGAAAATAAGGTAACTTGGTGATATGTTGTTTCCCTCATTCTACACTGTATGGTATTGCTTGTCTTCATTAGCTCAAACTGGAGCAGAAAAGTGTGATAGAGAACTCAATTTCATTTTAATTTAGATTATAATTTAATTTGACAAAATTTCCCTCATTGCACACTGCATGGCATTGCCAGTCTTTATTATCTAACACCTTATCTATGTTTTAGTTCCAGTTAACAATCAACCTAGCTGATAAGTTAGATTACAGTGAATGTCGTCGACTGGCTGTTAGAATATTTAATAAAGCAGGACTATCAAGAATCGTATCAGCAGACGTTAAAAACTGTTCTGCTATAGACCCTATGTTAATTGTACCATCTATTGTAATAGATGCTGTAGGGACACCTGTGTCGTCTGGTATGTATGCACCAGGGCTGTTGATTTGGCTCTATTTGCCGGACATGACCGACGGGGATGCTCAAATGTCCGACGGTCAATAAAGGGTTGAAACGAGAATTTAGTGGAATAACAAGACCCACAGACATCTGACTGTAAATTATAATGGTGTGAATCTAATATAGTGTCCCTTATATACATAGATTGAAAAGAAACAATGTCATTAAAGTATCAATGGTGGACTAAGGTCACCTGCAATTCAAAACCTCTGATCGAATCCTTTGCAATTGATATGATAATGAAATCGTTCAAATGATAGACCAATTACTAACAACTTGCTTGTTAAGTTGGCACTTTTTGAATTTTCAATGGTCAAAACTGCAGTCAAAAATAACTAGTCATTCAGATGGAACTAAAATTTTGTTTGCGTATTACAGATTCAAACAGTAATAGTAAAGGAAACAAAATCAGATTGGAGCAGAACGCCAAATGGTTGAAACCAGACGTAGATTATACTCCATATGATGACATCATATCAGCTGTATGGCCCACGTTACGTCACAGAAATTACACGTGGGGACTAATTCAAGATGAAGTTTTCGGATTAACGACACATTTCGTCCAATCAAAACAGATCATTAAAGACCCATGTAGTCATCCTACTGTCATAGTCTGTGGAAATACTGGTATGTAGGATTTATTGATTATAGAATATTCTCTGAGTCCTGTTGAATGAGTTTGATATTTATGCTCATAGGCATATATGGGTAAAATACTAGCTGACCTGATGAAGATTGTGTATTTTTTGCTGTCTATTTTCAGCATAATATGACTCTTTCATTTAACGATTTAATATTTTTTGATTATTTTGTAGACCAAGAGTTTATAAATATCAAACCAGATAAAAGTTTACAACATGGCCGACGATACCACGTCTGTATTCACGCAGACGCTAAAACAATCAAGCATGAGAGATGGACGGAGACTATACCAGAAATTAACGAATGTAGTGATGGGGTGACGGTTGATTTGACTCCGCCCACTGCAGGTCGAGTTTGGGTCTATAATCTTCTGGACTCAAAATATCAGGTACAAATTTTATTATCTTTGGAATTTGATGTTTTGGAATTGGATGTCTGTCAAGAGATGCCTTTGAAACTTTCCACTTGACTCAAGAGTTGTGAGAGAGCTCCGTTCATTTTCAATTGGAGTTTTCGATTTTGAGCTGATTCACATAAAATGAAATGAAATAGAGTTTTATGTCTTTCATTTCTGCTCCACTTTGGGTAATAAGATGGTGGTTTTTGGTTGGGGAGATGGAATTAAGTAATTTAATCACACTGTTTATTTCAGCCCTCCAGTAATGATTTAACGGTCTATTGGGATGGCTTTAAAGACCTGGAAGAAAATGGTGGTAAAGTGGTACATCCTAGTGGTATTTCACAATATCATATTGAAATTGGTTAGTTTTCTTCAAATTTTATGGATCTTTACAATGTCTCCACAATCCAAAAACAGCCCAGGCCTAATTTTGACAATGTGAATTTTTAAATTGCAATAAAATTTGGTCATAGTCTTTTTTAAAAATCTTATTTTATGGACTCTAATCTTAATAGCCCGTAGTCACCATTGCAACTATATACTCAGTTTTAGCATTTTTACAGGCAGGTCTGTGACAAAAAAGTGGTCTTAAACTTGTGAAAAACTGTGCTAGGAAATGTGTCAAACCATTTAGTCTGTACAATTATTTTTCTGTAGGGTCAGTAAAAGGGGGAGAGGATGTTTTGGCGAAACAGAACATTGGTTTGGTCAATCATAAAGTTTTCCATGGTTTAAACTTACAGAGTGGACACACCTACTATATCACCCTTCAAGGTAAGCATCCATACATATAGTGGGTGTGGAATAGCTCAGTCAGTAGCGAGTTTGATTGTCCTCTGCTAGGACAGTGGAATAGCTCAGTTGGTAGCGAGTTGGATTGTCGTCTGCTAGGACAGTGGAATAGCTCAGTCGGTAGCGAGTTGGATTGTCGTCTGCTATGCAATTAGGTGCCGTGGGTTTGAATCCTCCTCAAGGTAAGAAAAATTCTAATGCCTGTGCCAGTGCTTTCGAGAGTCGGCCCCCTAATACCATGAATAAGAATAGTGGTCATAAATCTTGAATGTGACTCTCATGCAACATGAGAAGATTGGTGTCTAAAAATCAGACATTTGACTTCTGCTTTTATCCTCTTTTTATAATTTTTTGTTGTTGTCTCCCCTTTCTTTGTTCATTGGGCATATCCTGTTTGTATTTTTAACGTATGGTGTATATTTATAGCCTATGAATTTTGTATTTACAGCCTTTGATTTTGTGAATCGATCAAGAACAGTACATTCAGAAGGCTTTATAGTTGATAACAGCCGTCCACAAATAACATCCAAACCTATCACTTTCCCAACAGCCTATATACACAGTACCGCTACTCTCTCAGCTTGGTGAGCTGCTTAATTCATCGTCAAATTCACCAACTGCTAATACTATCTAAGGATCTTTGTGATAGTGAAGTAAAAAAAATGCTTAGTTTAAATGAAATTGCAAGAATGACAGACGCCTGACTGAACAGTACACAACATTTTCAAAACACATGTATTTATCAAATTTAAATTCTCTTAGATTTTAATTCTCATTTTAATTCCTTTTTCTGATTTCAGCTGGACTGGATCATTTAAAGACGACCAGAGCGGTGTAGCAGGCTATAGATGGACTATAGGTAGTAGACCAGGACATCAAGACGTTAGAAAGTTTATCCAGACTGTTGAAGATTGTGGAGAAGCTGTTTTAGACCCTCCGTTAAAAGATGGGGCAACTTATTATGTTACTGTTGAGGTATGGATTCAGTCAATTTTCTCTTTAAAATTATGATACATAATTTTTGGTTTTCATTCATTTGCATCATTCATTCATTCATCCATTTGCATCATTCATTCATCCATTTGCATTCATTCATCCATTTGCATTCATTCATTCATTTCTTGCATTCCTTCATTATTTTTTTCCAGGCTAAGAATGGAGCAGGAATGACAACGACCTTGACCTCACGACCTGTAATAGTTGATAGTACGCCACCTACTGGAGGTCATGTTAATGATGTTAAGGGCAGTGACTCTGTCGATACTGATGATATTGATTATATAATTGATAGCAGTAAACTCGCTGTACAGTGGCGAGGATTCCACGATCCACATTCACCCATCAAACATTATAAAATAAAACTGGGAACTTGTGCTGATTGTGATGATGTCGTCTCTGAATTCGAAGCTGGAAATTCTCAGAGTAAGTCATTGTTTATTAATCAATTATATTCGCTCGGATTGCAAGCAAGTTTTCTTGTAAAAAGTATGATAAATAGGCCAATTAAACAATATTAGCTATTTGGACGGTGTGTGTGAGCGTGTTCATAATGAATTTTTATTTTGATTGACAGGTTATACATTCCACCATATTAATCTAACACCTGGTAGGAGATATATCACTACAGTAACAGGATGCAATATGGCTGACATGTGTACGTCTGTGTCGTCTGATGGAGTTATCCTAGATTTAACGCCACCTACTTCTGGTATTGTGATGGATGGAACTAAAGACAGAGACATAGATTATCAGGCTATAAGGTAGGCATCAGTGACTTATTGCTTTTCAAATTCTACTCCTTGAGCACAAAAACTTCATTGCTATTGGACTCACCAGGATGGCTATGGAACTCACCAGGGTGGCTATTTGACTCACAAGGGTGGCTATTGGACTCACCAGGATGGCTATTGGACTCACCAAGATGGTTAATGGACTCACCAGGATGGTTATTGGACTGACCAGGATGGCTATTGGATTCACCAGGATGGATATTGGACTCACCAAGATGGTTAATGGACTCACTAGGGTGACTATTAGACTCACCAGGATGGCTATTTGACTCACCAGGTTGGCTATTGGACTCACCTGGGTGGCTATTTGACTCACCAGGGTGGCTATTTGACTCACCAGGGTGGCTATTGGACTCAATTCATATCTAATTTAGGATCATACCTGTCCATAAGAGAGTCCACATATTGTTTATTTAATTACAGGAACTATATAGGAGCCACATGGTCAGGTTTTACAGATAGTGAATCTGGTATAGTAAGATATGAATGGCGAGTTGGTACGACTCAGGGCGGTGATGAAATACTAAAAACAGAAGTACTGCCTGTGGTAGAAAGAATGTATAAATCTAATTTGCCGAACAATAAACTCTTACCAGTTGGAGTGAAGATATTTATTACAGTGAAGGCAATCAACAAAGCTGGTAAATGTCAATCTTAATCAGATTTGTTGTTTTTTTTCTGATAATTTTTGTCTCCATTACTCCATTGTAATCCAACTAGATTTCTACCAAGGGTTTGTTCTTATCATAGCATGTCTAGAAAGAAACAACCAAGTTTTTACAATGTAAATAACAAGTAATGGACTTACACACCGACCGAGATTAGAACCCATTACCACCATTTGTTTTTTAAAAGTTGGAGATCTTTATTTTGTCAACAAGGAATGTACAGGTAACACAGGTAACACAGGTAACACAGGTAACACAGGTAACACAGTCATCACAGGTAACACAGGTAACACAGGTAACACAGTCATCACAGGTAACACAGGTAACACAGTCATCACAGGTAACACAGGTAACACAGGTAACACAGGTAACACAGGTAACACAGGTAACACAGGTAACACAGGTAACACAGTCATCACAGGTAACACAGGTAACACAGGTAACACAGGTAACACAGGTAACACAGGTAACACAGGTAACACAGGTAACACAGGTAACACAGTCATCACAGGTAACACAGGTAACACAGGTAACACAGGTAACACAGGTAACACAGTCATCACAACAATTTTACAGGTTTATCGAGTGAGTCGACATCAAATGGTTTTATAATTGATACATCGCTGCCTGTGATATCCCAGAAACCAACACTGTCCTCATCCTTCTCGTCCATAAAATCAGGGAGCTCAGTCAGTCGATCTAGTATTAAAGTAATGTGGAGTTCAGAAGATCCGGATTCGGATATTGAGAGACAGTATATCTCAGTCGCTCCTCATGTTATGGGTGATTTTGATTCAGCAGCCATGGAGGTTAGTCTTTGGGGTTCTTTCAAGTAAAAAATGAAGAAAATTTAACTTAATCTGTATGTTATTGAAGCAGTAGTTGATTTTGCTCGTAGGGGTTAGTTGAGGGTAGGCTGTGGTGAAAGGGAAAAGAAGTTGGTGGTTGTCCAGGCCTCTTGTGGATGATATATCAAGGATCTTGTCTACCAGTAGGCCTTGGTCAAACCTTTTTTGTGTTTTGCAAAAAAAAGTCAATGGGAAAATGTCAAGTATTGAGATGTAAAATGTATTAAACTTATATGATTATATTTGTTAGATTCCGAGTGTATTAAAAGAATTCACGTTTCCGTTAATGGCGCTACATGACGGTAGTAAATACAATGTTAAAGTGATCAGTTGTAATCTAGCTGGATTGTGTCAGTCTACGATCAGTGATGATATCTTAATCGACTCTTCTCCACCCACAGCAGGTAATGTTTCTACTTTCATTTTCAGTTTGGACACTTTCCAAAAATCTTGTCAGAGTCCTTGTTGACTTGCAGAAAATCTTTCAAAGAGAAGTCTTTGTGTTTGTCAACTCAGTTTTCTTTTTAGAGAGTCCACATAGCTAATGATATTTATTTGTAATTTAGGTTTTTGGCATCTAGACAGAGATTTTCTCAGCATTCCTTTCAGAGAGTTCACTTGGATAATATTGTTTATTTGGCATTTAGGTTTGCCAACTCTTTTAAAGAGTCTACAAGTACACTAAGTTTATTCAATATCCCTTTCAAAGCTAATTATGTTAATTTGGTTTCTAGGTTTGGCAACTCCATCTTTCTTTCAGAGAGACCACAAAGCTAATAATGTTTATTTGGTATTTAGGTTGGCATTCCTTCAGAGAGTCCATTTTTCTAATAATGCTTAATTCTATATTTAGTTTAGGCCTTTAGCATTCCTTTCAGTGAATGAAGAAAGAATATTTAGCTAATTTAAGTTCTATGATGTATATTCTAGGTATGTTTGGAGTATCAAGTGAGCATGCAGCTAAGTTATATCGAGGTAACGTGGAGGCTATAAGATGGGAAGCGAATGCTATATATTTAGCTTGGTTAGGATTCTCTGATCTTCACACTGGGGTCCTAAAGTATATAGTTAGTGTTGGATCTCAACCTTTCTTTACTGATCTAAACAAGGTAGGCCTGCATCTTATATATTTTCTTATTATACGGCCCAAAGAAAAAAAGGGAAACTCCAATGTGGAAAAATTTACAAAATTTGGTGCTAATGCAAATAAATGATTTTACTGTATCTATGATATTGTTTGGTTTTGATATTATGAATAACAGAAAGAACCATTTTTATACAAGTACAAAAACTTTGTTGGATGAGAATCCTTTCTACCAGCTTTTTTTTGGTCAAACCTCTTGGTATTGATCTTTCCATCATTATTTGTACCCATTTACAGCTGGGTTGACTGTAACTATGAAGAAAGAAAATTGATCCCATATGCTTGATGTAACAAGGCAAATGAAGTTTTCTAATGCTCTATCTGGCTCCTTCACAAAAATAAACCAGTGGTGTTAAATTTTTTCAAATTTCCCAATTTGACTCTCCTTATAGCTAATAATATTTAATTCTCTAGGAAAATAAACCAGTGGTATTAGATCATGATGTAAATGGTGAAGATTTTAAAGACGAGGGAAAACTTCAAACATTTAAAATTGAAACTCAGTCTCTCAGTATTGGTGATAGTGTATTTATAGCTGTTTGGGCAGTTAATGGGGTAGGTATTGATTTGATCAATATTAAAATGACAAACGCCATGTATAGGTAACATCATATTATAAACATAAACACGTGCAGTCTACGAAGCCGAATACGCAAGATACTTAGTTTGATATTCCAGATACTATTTCAATTGCACTCAGATTTTTGAGATACAAAGTCATATTTTCAAGATACAAAGTCATATCTTCAAGATACAAAGTCATATCTTCAAGATACAAAGTCATATCTTCAAGATACAAAGTCATATTTTCAAGATACAAAGTCATATTTTCAAGATACATAGTCATATTTTCAAGATACAAAGTCAGATTTTCAAGATACAAAGTCAGATTTTTAAGATACAAAGTTAGATTTTCAAGATACAAAGTCAGAAATACAAAGTCAGATTTTCAGGATAAAAAGTCAGATTTTCAAGATACAAAGTCAGATTTTCAAGTTACTAAGTCAAACTTTGTAAAAAAGAAAATGTCCGTCAACGTAGATCGTATTTCATTTTTCTTTCTTTCCCTAGGTTGGGTTAAAGAGTCAACCAGCTCATGCTGAGTTTATACTTGGAGAAGGTTTTCTGGATTTACAGCGACGATGTCAACCCTACGACTGTAATGGCCACTGCGTATGTGCTGCTGAGAATGAGAAATGTTCGCAAGCTAACAGCTGTAATGACATCACTTCAGGAAATGGGAATAATTTGATAGAGGTAGTTGATGTGACAGACCTACAGGGAAACTTTGATCAATCAGTCAGCTATACTTCCAGCAATAATTATCTAGCTGCTGGCTGGACTATCTCTAATACTCAGGGTAAAACTCCAATACGGTACGTTAAATTCATGTTTACATTAATTATTGTCAGATGCCATCTTTTCAGAGAGTCTACATAATTTGTTCAGACAATACCTTGATGATTATATCATCTTGAATTATCCAGGATGTCTATTGGACTCATTTCTTTCGATTTAAGGATCAGAAATCGGATTGGCATATGACTGATTTACCCAAGTACTTCTCCATCATGACATATTATTCTGTTTCTAGATACGAAGTAAGTGCAGGAGAAACCAATAATCCAACACCAACTGGTATTTTTAATTCAGCATCTGAACGTGTCTGGTATGATGCTGGTGAAAATACAAATGTTATTATACCATTACCACGAGGTAAGTTATCACTTCATGTTGGATTGGGTAAATAAATAATAAGGAAATATTACTTATTATCAATCTGGTGTCTGCGTTATGCAAACTTCTTATATTTACCATCACTGAATACATATTAGGCTACCACTTCATTATTATGGTGTCTGTGTTATGCCAACTTGTTGATTTTTTACCATCATGGAGAACAACATATTATCATCATTGTTATGGTGTCTGAGTTATGCCAACTTGTTGATTTTCTACCATCATGGAAAACAACATATTACCATTCATTATTATGGTGTCTTTGTTAAGCCAACTTGTTGATTTTCTACCACCATGGAGAACAACATAACACCATTCATTATTATGGTGTCTGTGATTTGCCAACTTGTTTTTTGCTTCTGTTGGGCTGTATATCATTCACTGCATTTACAGATATTTCCAGATTTACTCAAGAATAAGGGGTGCACATTATATATACAATTATACTAATTGTCGTACAATTGTTGTATGGCGAGGGTTGAAATGGATGGCAATGATATGTTTGTTTATTCTAGGAAAGAAACTTGAAGATTCTATATCCTATTCTGTATTCGTACGTGTGTGGTACGACAGCAGTAATTACGCAATATTTAAGTCACCTGGAGTTACACCACTGACAGCTCCACCTAGTGTCAACTATGTGACTGGGGTTGCTGTAAGTTTCTTGAATTCTCAAACTATTTTGGAGAAACCTCTCGCCCCCACGTTGTGTAGCCTACTTTGTTATTAAAGAAGACTGTTTCACCATAATATATTCCCTTTTCTTGTTATGTTTTTTAAGAATATAACACAAGCAATTAGCAGGTTTTTATTGGGTTCACTAAATCCTTGATTGACTGGAATCTCTTTAATGTCATTAGTTTCTACACCAGTATTCCTTAAAAATCAACTGGCTCTGCAGTGGTAAGGTTGAGTTGAACCTCTCTAAGCTCAAGATAAAAGAAATTATTTCACTATTTTATAGGTAAAAGAGCTGTCGAGTGAATCCAGCACGAAGGATTTAGATTTCCAGACATCCACTGATCAACTAATTATGGGATGGAAAAATAATTTCCGTGGTGGACAACATACATTACTGTATAAACCTTATATTAGTACACATCCACAGGGTAGGTTTCAATTATAATTTTCAAAAGTCTGTTCTGTCGTCATTCACTCAATCTGGATGGAAAAGTAGAAAATTGACTTCTCTTTCATTTCACTAAAGTTTTCATGTTCACTTGTTAAACAGCGTTGTCTCTTCAATAACTCTGAAATTATGACATATTTCTACCATGGTTACCTTTAGCCAGTTAGACTTATTTTTAGTAGGGTAGAGATGATAAATATTCATAATTTAACAAGATTTTTAAATCGACCAATCAAAACACTTGCTTGTATCCATTTTTGAGGTTTTGTTTTGTATATTTGAACACACTACTGAAATTTCCTTTAGGTCACAACATATATAACCAAGTATCGACAGTGAGTGGAACAGTCCATACAGCCAATAACCTAAACCTCCATGAAGACTACCAGTATTACAGTACGGTACTGAGCTATAACCCAGCAGGTTTAGTCGGCTGGGATTCCAGTGATGGTATTATAATAGATAATACTCCACCATCAGCTGGTCTGGTACATGATGGTACAGGTACGTTGGCCAATACTATTGGGGAGCTAGGGTGTGGGGGCGTTTTCTAGAACAGGATAGTTCATGTGCCTTATCTAATTCATGGCTCTTACTAGTACAGGATAATTCATGTGTGTAATCTTCCTTTGAGCTTTTGGGATCTCGGTGTGCTAGGTTCTACATCATACTATCAGAATTCCAGACATTGTCCTGGTGCTGACATGAAAAACTTCATTGGTTGCAAATACAGATATCCTGAAAAATGTTACTCATTTTACACTGCGTGGTATTGGAGTAAATAGGACATGACTTAAAACGGAATAAAATGTATAACCATCAATTAAAACTCCTGTCATAAATCTCTCATTGCACACTGTATGTTGTTGTCCCTGTTTATTAGCCTAATCACATGCAGAGAAGTAAGACATAAAAGAACATATTTTCTAGGCATTCAAAACATGGACTATCAGAGTACACTGAATGTAGTGTCTGCATCATGGTATGGATTTATGGACAACGACAGTGGTTTAGTCCGCTATTTCTGGTGTGTCAGCTCTGTTGCCAATACCGAGGATTGTAATGTCCTACCATGGACTGATGTTGGTCTGAAGACACGTGTAGCTAGGAACCTCACTACACCATTAGCATCAGGTAAGTCAGGATTCTCTGTGGTTTGGTCAGTCAGCTATTTCTGGTGTGTCTTCTCTGTTGCCAGCACTGAGGATTGTAATGTTCTACCATGGACTACTGAAGACACACCTAGACTACCTAGACATTCCTTGTGGTTTGGTCAGCTATTTGAGTTATGTGTGTTGACAATATTAAGGATTATCATGGACTTATAATGGTGTCCTAGATCCTCGGATGTAGAAGGCCATCTGCCACAGTACTTTTCAAAGTGGAGCTCAAATTAAATAAAGTTTCATTTCAGACTTTGATTTGGAGCTATCTATATAGGTTGAAGAAGGACCTCATTATAACATATTGTTGTTTATTCTAGGAGCAAAGATCTATAATAAAGTCTATGCTGTTGATGGAAGTGGATTGAAGTCTCCTGTGGTTGTTTCTAATGGCGTTGTAGTAGATGCTATACCACCTCAACAGGTTGATGTTGAATACCTTGGAAGCAACATCATCCAAAATCCTTCCTTTGAGTCTGCCTCTTCTTCAGCTTCATCTTGTGACAGCCAACCACCATCCAATTGGAACACAGACTCCACCTCTTGTATCAAAGCTGTCCAATCACATGCCACTGTACCTAAAGAAGGTGGGACTTATATTAAATTGACAGGTCAAATACGGCAGACTGTTGATGTTAAAGTTGGTAGTATATATCAAGTTACCATTCATGTTGGATACCCCCATGATGTGAAATCTGAACATCATGCTGTGGAAGGATTCGTGCAGATGGGAAAAGAAATCAACACATTTAAGTTGAACCCTGACCTTTGTCAGGGACTATGTGACTTGAACAACCAGCCAGTCATCCTGTGGTATAAATACACCTATATATACCATCCAGAACAATCCAGTGAGGATATTACCATAGGAACAGCCAAACCTAACATGATCTTAGCTTTGGACGATATGCAGTTACAAGAAATGAATTATATACCAAAGGGAAGTAACTCTAATCACATCGAGCACCATGCAGTGTTTAGGCCCTTTTGGTCATCAGTCCAACTCAACTGGCATTATAAAGACACCGAGAGTCCAATTGTGGAGTATAAGTGGGCTATAGGTAAGAATGAATTTTTATGAAGCTTAACTGGATCCTTTTATCTCATTTTCACACAGCATTCAGATTTCAGACAAGTCTTAATGTCGCTTACTGCCCACGTCATGGTGTTAGCTGTCTTCATCCCCTGCCTCTTTAGCAACACCGGCAGCATTATTATAGAAGAACTTATACCAGATTTTGAAAAGATAAAACAATATTTATTATGAATTTTATCTCTGTAGGTACTGTACCAGGAGGAACACAGATTCGAGAGTTTACAAGTGTTGGTCGACGTCAACACGTTACAGTGACTGGATTACAACTAGCCCATAATACTCAACTCTATCTAACTGTCATGGCAACCAATAAGGCTGGTTTAACAACTGTATCCAATAGTAACAGTATAATTGTTGATATCACACCTCCAGTTGTACGCCACATTCATGATGGAATCGGTAAGAATTTTTTAAAATTTCGCCTCTTTTAAACCTGCTTTTCCCCCCTTTTTGTCAGTGATGTGGATTGTAAGGTTAAACCATCAATTCAAAAGGCCCAATGAAAAACAGAATGTTTATGTGAATAATATCTCAATATCTTAAGTAGGACATGAAACTGATGATATATATATGTGTTTTTGTTATTAACAGGAAGTGATGTTAAATACCAGCTGAGTAAAACAGTCAATGTTAATTGGTTAATGGAAGATTTGGAATCAGAGATAGATTACTGTGAATGGGCTATTGGTAAGTTCTTCTTGAAATCCTCAAATACCATATGAAGGTGGATTAATTCTACAAACTATAAACTCTGGAGCAAGATTTTTTGTGTGAAATGGATCCTCAGTATCATATTTTTGTAACAATTATTATTTTAAATTTTCAAATAAAGTATTGGTTGAAACAAAATGGGGTTCCAAATTCATCAGGCTTTAGTTTCAGAGAGTCCACATAGCTGTTTGTATTTATTTTATTCTATCTTCTTCATTCAATTAAATGCTTTAATTGTATTTGGTGGATGTATTTTGTGAGAGTCTACTTATGTACTCATATGTTTAATTTGTTCTCCTTCTTTCATTCAATTAAGAGCTTGGTTTGTATTAGCTCATATCCAGAGTACACAAAGCTTATATCATTATTATATTGTTATTTTCAGGTACCAGTAAATCTAGTATTGATATTAAACCATTCACGAGAGTTGAATCAGGGAAAACAACTGGTAGTTTTACTCTGGCTGATATCACTACCTCGTTACAAGTTTACAGTACAGTACGCTGTTTTAACAGAGCTGGTTTACCAACAACAGCCACTACCGATGGTGTCTTGGTCATCCCACAAGTTACTCAACTCGCGTCTGGACAACTGACTCTTCTTAAAGACAGCATTTCTCAATATCCAGTCCTAAATAACTGTCACCCTAAATACAATGGTTTGCGTCTTCACTGGGATTTGGATCATGGTGGCCTAGACACTCGTGCAATACAGGTTCGTGAGCTAGTTTTTGTTTTGTTAAACAACCCAAATCTTACAGCACAAAAAATGTACATTTCAAAGGTTAGGCACGGACACGGAGACGGGAGTTGATATTAATCCGTTTCATGCGTTAGAAATTAATTTCATTGGGTAACTGCCAAAAACCTGTTTTAAAATCCAAAATATGAATGCCTTCATCGTGAATAGTTGTCTGTATATTTGGTTATATTGAGAGAAGTAAATGGAGGTATGAAGGAGAAATGTAGTATTTGTACTTAAAGTGGATACAAAATGGCATGTTCCAATCCTTTTACTTTACTATAAAAATTGGAGTTGTGTATGGTGAAAATGTATCTTATACTTACAGGTTTCTATAACTGGAAATGGTAAAATAGATAAAACTATATCCCTACAAGATCTAGATTATAGTTCTGTTGGTTTACAAGCATTAAAACTTCAATCTTCTACCAACTATAACGTCAGCGTTTCCAGTATTAATGTTTTAGGGCGACAAGATAACACAGTATCTAAAAAGTTTACTACTCTGAATCAACCACCAACTCTTAATGGTATGTTACTGGCGTCTTTTTAGAACTCCCTACCTTTTGAGTCAGCATTCTGGCACTGTCTATGGCATCAGAATATTTCTTACGCTGGGGTAATTTGGTCTGACGTATTTGAAAGCCGACATCGGTCCAACTTTCGGAAGCACTGGCCGTATCATCTGAATTTGTCTTACCCACAAGAGAATTGATCCTAAGTTAAACCAAACTACAGATATTTTGGTAAAGAGTATGAACACTTAACTGCAGCTCATATCCTTTTCACACAGCTAATATTACACTTAGAGCGTGCCATCCCGACCTAATTTCAAAGATTCAACATATATATCTGTACTACTTTTAGGTGGTTCCAGTTTAAAAACAGCCAAATCCTTTGATGGTAAATCTATAGATGTGTCTTGGAAAGACCTGTTTGTATCAGCATGGGATGACTTGTTTTATGAAGTGAGTTTGGGATCGTCTGAAGGTGGTGCAGACGTTCTGCAGTGGCAGGAAACAAAAGAAACAAGATTAACATTTGCTGTTGCAAATAAAAACAAGACACAGAACCTTTATCTGGCGTTAACAGCCATAGACCCCTGTGGTCTGTTTACCCATTATAAACACAAAATAACTGTCTAATGATAGTCTGGTGACCATTTTACCCCGGTTTCCCAATGAAAGGGATTTGGATCAGCCATAATTTACTACAAATAATAATATTTCTAACAGAGTAACAGTATTCCGAAATTTCTTTTTCTTCATTCATTCAATTGTGATGCACAGTGATATTGGATAAGTTTCGCCTATTTCCAAAAGAAAGGAATTTGTGGTCAGCAGAACTTAATTACAAATACTAGCGATGTGTTACTTACATTACTACTAATACTAACAATATGCTACTAATATCACAATAACAAGATAATTTAATGCTCAATACATTGATTATGGAGCATTAAAATAGAACCTGAAACACGTTGTTACTCTGAGTAACAACACGTTTAGGGTTCTCTTTTATAATAGTACTAATAGTACGTATATCACTCCTTTCATTTCATTCCAGAATCATTTGATTAGCAAAAAATTGTAAATCTGGATATTTCGTTTCGTTTCGTTGTTTTTTTTATGATTCCACTTGTCATGCGTCTCTAATTACTTGCTTAGTAATCATTTTGTGTTTTTCTATGAAAACTTTGAGAAGACATTTTAAACCTCTCTGTTCATTCATTTTTATCATTAGATCATTATTTTGATACTAGTTTACATGTACATCAGTTAAATTTAATGTGAATCTCATTTTAATGATTAACAAATTGAATGATTCTAAATCAACTTGACCTATCGTTACGATTTAAAATAATTGAAAAAAGTTTCGTTTTATTGCGTTTTCTGTATTTTCAACGTAAAAATGGTTTGTGATTTTAAGTGTTATAGGAGATGCTCTCCTACCTCAGAACTGGCCTCGAAAGACCTACGCATACGCAAAACTCCACTATATTTATGTGGTCACGATGTCAAGCTATTATGAACGTCGTCTTATACCTTGACTTCAATAGCTACCGTTCATGTATCATGTAAGTTTGTAGGTGTAGTGGCGATTCTAGGAAATATTAGGTGAAGGGACCAAGCAATGGCCAAAAAATTAAACAGGGGGGTCATATGCAATTCTGTCGCCATGTAAAATAATTCCCTGGTCCCCCACCTTCAGAAACATCATTGAATGGATTGAACTCTAGCGAAAACAGCCAATCAGAGCCCTCCACAGACATACTGTAAACAGAAAGCCTCAACTTTTACAGTCTTTCTGTCGAAGGCTCTGATTGACTTATTTGCTGGCATACAATCCAATCAAATCGCTGCATTCCGCGATATTGGAATGGTAGCTTTTGCAGTCAAGGTATATGACGAAGTTCGTTACAGTTTGAAGATGCAGATTCATATCGCAAAACTATTTTGTTGTTTGTATTCCTGATTTTAAATCTTTATGTTGTCCAAGTTATAGTCGACACGATAAACAGTAAGGTGTAAATATTTGTATGATATTTGTATTGTGAATAACAAACACTGTGATATTTTCAACAATAAAATCTCTATGTATTTTCTTAAAACTTATGTTGAAATTATTTTTGTTGGCTTTGTGGTTCAAAGCTGGGTTGAAGGAAATTGAGTTTTACGTCTGATAATTCTGCATCTATCTTGCTCTGTTGTAAAAGAAGTGTATTTGATTTTGTTGGCAAATTGCTCGTTCAATTGTAGTCTAACAGGGTAGTATGCAAAGTTTACGTCGTAAATTACATCCGAAAATATTTCTATAATATGCTATTTACATCTATGTAGTCCGAAACGTATGCCTATATTTCAGCCTCTGGTGGATATTTTGACAGTTGTTGGTTAGAGTACACCAGGCAGACATTTGTCCAAAAATCGATCAGAGGCAGATGTTTCGGCCAAACATCTATGTAACTACTTGATCAAACTGAACTTGTTTTAAAAAGGGTTATTTAAACAAATAACTTACTGTTAAGTAAGCAGCTTAAACTAGTTTTAATGTTGGGCCCCATAAAGACTAGATATTTTAGTTGAAACCTTAAAGATAGGTTTCCTTATTTTTTAGTGTCAAATTAAGCAAACCATCTAATGAATTATCACGTATTCTTAATCATATCATTATGTTCTTATTGCATATATTTAAGAGTTTTAACCAATCATAAAATGTCCATGTATGTACAGTCTGGTTAAACAAAAACGACTTTTTGACCTATCTTGATCGGTCACTCAATGGAATTCTGTTGGTAATTCTCTTCTAAATTAGCTAATTATGAATTAATTATGGACATGTGAGACAAACTGGTATTTTTCAAAGTTATTAGAACACCTGTAATTTCTATTCATATTTCATCTTCATAAGACTTTTCTTGGAAAATAGCTTTCGCAAGTGTTTTAATACATATTTTTAAGCAATATTTGCGATAGCGACATCATTTGTATTTACAGAAACACCGACATCTTAGGAAGAATGGAATGATACAAATAAAAGCCATAGATGGCTCGATAGACATAAAAATAGCTGTAAAAAACCATGATTGGTCCTTTAATGTATAAAAGTGCTTTATAGCATGTTTAAGTTTAAAGGTTCAATTCGTGGCCTTACTGATCAGTGAACCCATTTTAAGCCATTATCCTTCACTTGTATTTCGTAATACGGTTTGTTTAATCTGCCCTTTTATAATGAAATTTCCGTTCATTTACATATTGAACATAAGCTATTGGAGCTCATTCCAAAAGCGTTTTTTTTTGGGGGGGGGGGGGGGGATTGAATATTGATGTTAACACCCAAATAACCTGAACTGGTTATGTTACAAGGTCATATATCTACAATGAAACTAAGATTTGGGATACTAGTTTGTAATTGGTTATTATGAATAAATCGACCAATTATTTAAATTCTCGCAGATTCTGGGTTTTAAGTTTTATGGCTACAAACTGTGATCAAGCTATTTATTGCTTTAAACAGAAAACTACTATTGAAAATCTGTTTAAGTATACACCTTAAATTCAACTGAGAGAATGTAATCTGATACCAATGTGTGTAGGTCATCTAGAAATTTAAAGAACCAATTGTTGATGACAAGTTTATGAGAGAAAACTCTGTGAGGCTGCATGGGGTCAAATTCCCTTTTTTGTAGAATTGGCGGTCACTGACATAACACGCTGTTACAATATAGATTGTTTACCTGATTTGATTGGCTGGGGCGATACATGATACACATCTCCAACCCCGGGCAGCTTCTAATGAGAATCAGTTAGTATTCGAACACAATAGCGAGTGAACTGTGTTTTTATTTAGGTCAGCGGGTTAAAGGACATTTCTTTATTAACGTTAGGATCTTCATTTAACAGTCCAGGAATATAGCCTAATAAGGTAAGAATTCGGTTTATGTGTATGTCTCCAAATTATCTCATCATTTTGATAAAGGCAATAGATACATTCAATTATTGCAATTCGAGAATTTGATGATAGAATCTGCAAACCACTTTCAACCTTGTCGCGTACAAATCTATTGTGTCCAGCTAGCTAGCAAGAGCAGTTGTCTTGCCGGGGATGAGAGCTTGGAAATGGCATGTTCTATTTTCGGATTTTTCAGTCTATTTCCTGTCCGTCACTGATGCAGGTTGGAGTGGCTGACATGGAAAAGGCGACTAGTCTTTCGGATTGAGCACTAAACTAAGGAAATTGGAAATCGAAAGATAGCAGGTCATTGTGGTTCTTCTGGCAATTTCCCCGTGTGCAAAGTGCAATTGGGTCATTTTCTACACGGTGGCGTTTTTATGCATCTCTACCCCCTTGGCTGGCCCGGCGTTTGCCCTACCCCCCCCCCCCCTTTTTAGTTTCAAATTTCAAACCATTGAATTCTGAAATGTCTGGTGCTATTCCCCCACCCCCTCGACAATTATATGTTCCCCACTTGACCCCTCCGCCTAATGCTTTATAGAAACGCCAGTGTTTCTACACCTGTTATTAAATAATGAGGGCGGACAGAGGCCATGCAGTTGGTAATGAGGGAAACATTGTAAGAAGGGCGACATTAGCCTAATCTTTTTCGATATCCAACTGTCGTGGGCTCCCTAATGTGCACAGCAATTTTTATTTCCCATATGGACGTTCGGACGCTTTTTCCATGCCAGCCCCGTCGAAGCTAACCCTGGCTTTGTTGGTACAAACTGATGCAGAAAATTTACCTACTCATCTATTGACGTTAACTCAATTCGATTTAAGTATCATTTCATATACATGTGCCTGCACGGCCCTCACAAAAATGAAAATATTTAGTTCATGGTCATAGCCATTGTCATGGTTGTTTGGTGCAAGTACATGTACTTTACGAACAGTTGTTGTTCAGAATGATGAATATAAATTATAGTAAAACTCTAAAAATAGCGAATTGTTTTTGTTTCATAAATCTAAATAATATAAACTGATGAAAACTAATAAAAACAACTCTAGCCTAGTGTTTGTATAATATATTGCTGTTTGTATTAAATGTTTCAATTTGGTATATTTTCTTAAAGGGATTGTAAAGAGGTGTGTGTATCGGGGACAGTGATAGCATCAATTTGCACCATTCCGATTTTCAGTCCGACGTCTTTGGCTCTTGCAATTCTACTAAAACTGAGTGTTTTATGACGTCACTAATCATAAAATATACTTGCATTGTATCACTATTTCGGCTGATTGGGTAGTGTCTGGATCAGAAAATTTTTTCTGAAACTCTCTAAGTTAAAATGGTGAAGTCATACAAGTTAAACGGAACTGGTGCGAAGACCAAAGTTTCAACTATAGAATGTAAAGATGATAGAACTGAATCGAAAGTCGAAAGAGAAGAAAAGGGGTAAGGAATTTTTATAAAAATATATCGTTTGTTAAGTGATTTCCAGAGTATTAGCTATACGCAATTAATTATTCATATAGATTGGTAAAGAAAAGTACGTCGATGGTTAGAAACTATACGTGCGCATGCACAACACGTCCATTCCTACTTCCGCTTGAGAATAAACAACTTCGATTTACTCTACTATTGCAGTCCATGGATATGAATCTAATACAAGGGGTTTATTACATTTACAATTGTCAGATATTTTATCCGAGAACTGAGAAAATTTGCTTTCGACAACGTTCTAAACGCTAATTGGATAACTGTCAATGCAGATTTTTACCGCTGGTAATGGACTTGCATAGTAAATCGACGCTGTTTATCTTAAGGCGGAAGTAGGGAATGAGCGTGTTGCGCATGAGGGTAATGCAATTGGTTGGAAGATGATAAGTTTAAATCCAGTTCCAGTTTAGCCTTAGCTGATATCGCAGATAGGTAGGCTAGTTGTTGGTAGTCAACGTCCTCGGTCCTGACATCGAAGACTTGGTAGTCATTAGTAGATGACAAGTTCACGTACGCTTCCAGTGTAAGCCTATATCGCAGACTAGGTTGTTGTTGGTAGTCGTAGTAGTTGGTTGTCGGATCAGATCAATTGGATGATCTGGCACTGTTGGTTTTGTAGTTCGTAAGATCTGGTCGGATCGAATAACATGGCGGACTTGGCGGTGAAATTCAGCCCAGGGTAATGTAGCTTAAGCTTGATTTACTTAGTCGTCTTCATTCGGACTAGTATAATGATTTTTTTATTCTATTTATAGACCAGATGAAGAACGGAAGGAAACAGGCATGGCGTTGAATCTGGTTGAAAAGATAGTGTTATTTCTCACTGCATCCTGTAGTTATTTTATAGTGATCGGAGTAGCTTTCTCCATGACAACATTCCTGCCATATTGGTTGGACGAATTTAAATCATCGCGAGCCCAGACGGCCATGATTCAGTCAGTTCTGGTCGGCATTCACGAGGGATTAAGTAGGTCATATTTTCAGTTTAGAAGTCACTTGTTTAGTCCGAAACCACCGATATTAAGAGGACTCATTCAAAATGAGGTATTTCTATGAACTGAAAACTCTAAACGCCCCTTTTCACCTTCTCTATCTATTTATCAATTAAGAATATTACAATGACATGTGCGAGGACGTCTTAAATATCCATACCTACTCAAAGGTAAGCCATGCCCAAAATTCAAAACATATTATTAAACCCTGATTTATGCCTAGAATGTGCACCCATTTGCCTTTGTAGAAATGTGTCAAAACATATATTAACTTTGTGCCAATGTCAGATATCTGCGTTGTATTTTCACGTGATCAAAGTATTTGGTGTAAAGTTTTTTCGTAAAGTTGAATCTGTTGTAGAGCTCTAGCATAACTTTCACGGTAGGTCGTTAGATCGATTCATTTTAATGAATTTATATCTGTTTCAGATACGCTGACTGGAATAATAATAGTAAAAGTTGGGGCCAGGATCACTATACTAAGTGGTGCTTTATTATCTACTATTGGCTTTATTGGGGCATACTTCGCTCCCAGCACTCCTGTTTTACTGGTGACACTAGGCATTATTGGAGGTAATATCTTGTATGATCAGTCTAATTAAAAACTTTCGCGAGTTTCGTACCGTTTTTTATTAGCATTTATTTTTTTTTTTTTTTTTTTAATATAACCACTTCAAGTAGGGTCTAACGACATCCCTAATGAACGTTCGTCTAAATTAACCTTTTGGTCAAACCTGATAAACATCGCGTCACAACTTTTCAGTGCTGGAGGGGGTATAAACTTAATAAGGTTAATTTTACGAATGTTCAAGGGGGCGTTAGACCCTAACTGAAGTGGAAATATTAAAACTAAAAGATAATAAAAAAACGGAAGGAAAGTTTGGTCTCATTTTAATTAGACTGAAAATGATTAGCAATTTGAGATGAAGGGATACGAGGAGGGGGTCGCGGCAGAGCCCAATTACAAGGTTGAAAAATCTGCCAGTTGTATGGTATGAGAGTTAGTTATTTAATTTAAGACTAACGTGACGTGGAAACTCGATTTTAAGTGATTTGAACATCTAGAATATAGTTTCTTCTTTAGAGCACATGGATTTTATGGAGATATTGAATGAAAAGAACCCATGGATCACTTTATTTCTGTTTTTTGATGGGTTTTATTTTTCAGGGACTGGATGTAGTTGTATTTATTTAGTCTCGCTTGTCACGGTTTCATCATCATTCGGTAAATCATCATCGCTGGCCATTTGTCTGTTCTTCTCTTTCGCTAGTGTTGGTGTGAGCGTATTTCCTTACCTGAACGAGTTCCTCATCTCGAAATACTCCTGGCGTGGGACGATGCTAATTTATGGCGGGATTTTCTTTCAGACGTTCGCCTTTGGATATCTGATGACGTCACTGAGTCGACGCGGGACAAAACCAGCATGTAAAGACCCAGACGCAAAACATTGGAGCACCGTTCAAAAGTTGAAACACATCTTCCAGTTAGGTTTCATTCTGACCGCCATTTCGACGTGCATTGCGTTATTTGCTGGGAATGGTTTTCTTGTGATTTTGTCAGATGTTGTGAAAGATATTACTGACGACAATGGAGCGTTATTCTTGTTAGAAATTAGTTTAACAGTGTCGGTGTCCACAGCATGTTTTGGATTTTTGAATAAGATTCCGTTTTTTAAAAGTTATGTGTTATTTTCCACTGCCGTGCTGGTCTTGGGAACTGGTTTAATTTTATTGTCATTATTTAAAGTATATTATCAAACGGTGATATTGGTGGTGTTTTTCGCAATTGGTCTTGGAGGGACGGTCGTCATGAACAATGTTGCAGTTTTAGATCTTGTCGACCCTGAAACTTTCCCCATTGCTGTTGGAATCATTAATACAGCTAAGGGAATATGCACTGGTATCGCTGGTATAATATACGGTATGTTTTATTTTTTGCTATCTCATTTTGCCAGTAAGAGACCCGTCGCCTGGAGGGATTTGGTGGAAGCTGTTGCGCGTGAGGCCCGTCAACGCGAATTGCTAAGAGTTCTACAAGCTTTAGTCTGGGGCCTCTCCCATGAAAACTTAAAAAAAGACAACACCTTATCAAAACTTTCCTCCTATTGGTTTTGCACGAATACACTGTGAATTAATCCATTTCGGCTGAACTGAAGAATGTTAGCTGGAGCTTAATTCTTACTTGCAAGAGCCAAGCCTCTATGGTAATCCCATCACTTTGTATGTACCATTTTTTTCTATTAGTCAAGACTACAGTCTTCTTAAGTCGCAGAGGTAACTGTGTCACGTTTCAAAATTAAAATTTAGTTTAAAACAGATACACGTACTTGAAGTTAATCCATAACTTAACAGCATGTTCCTTAAGCACCGGTAGCATTATATTATTCTACCGGTGCTTACGGAACTTGATCTAACAGTCACAGCACAGTCATCCTATTCGGTTGTAATTTGATAAAGTCCCTTGTGTCTCTTTTGTGTTAAACTCATCCTCTTTACCGACGTAAACTTTCATGTTATTACTCTATTTCAGGCTTACTGTATGATATCACGCTGTCCTATAGTTTACCTCTTAGACTAATCGGCTCTATAGCTTGTGTTGCCTCTTCTTTACCAATCCTTGGACGTGTTATCACCACAAAATGTTTAAAATCGGACAAAAAATCGGATCCAGAAATACGGACAACAACTGAGAAAATTTTAGAATAGATAAAAGTTCAGGCTCAAAGCAAAGAAAAAGCCAAAAAGAAAGATTCGCTGATTTTACAAGTATAACAATTTAGGTTTACTATTATACTTCTAACATCTGTTTTGTTTTACTAGAACATCTCTGGTCTCAAGGATCCTGTCTACTATTATAGCTCGACCTTGGTCACACTTCTTGGCAATAACTTTATTAGATACTATCCTTTCTACCAGCTAATCCGAGTTAAGAGTGTCTGGAGTATGCGTGAATTAAGTTTGAATGAGTTGAATAAAATGTTTGTGTGAAATATGTGCTAAAACTGTTTATTTTTGATCAATTAATATTTCTCAGCAAAGGTTTTAATGATATTTCGAATCCCACAACCCGTGGGATTTATTCACGAGAGCCTTTTTTGTGTATGGGAAAATAGTAATGAAGTAAGGGGCTTAACTCGTGCCTACAGTACCAGTTCTGTTCAGCCGACCAGTGAGGTAGACTATCTATTTTGGTAAGATTTTGAAACTTGGGTCATATTTCGGCATACTGGAAATATTGCGATAGCGAGAGATATCTGCGGGGTTGGACAATGGTGCTATAGGCGGTTCAAGAAATCCCCATCGTTACAGGCAATAAATACAGCGCGGTGTAAGTAAAGCGCGTCATTGGAAGAAAATTTGAGCACTCAGTTTTCAATGTCCTCGATGATGTTCTGTAGAGCAGGTTTTTACCGTGGAAGGGGTCGCAACTCCTGTCTACAAACTTGGTTAATTTAGCCGGCGACCAGTGACCTTGACTTTCTGTTTTCCTGGACTTAGAAACGTTGATAGTAAATTAATCTGGGGACTCAAATACAACGTCCCAAAATTCGTGGTTGATAACACATTGGTCTGTAGTCCACAAACGATGACAGTGGTTAACTCCCTTTAATGAAGAACACTCCTCTATTATGGCATTCATGCAGTTAATTCTGATACAAAATATAGGTCTTACGTTTGCTGTGTGATCTTCTGTGGGGTACTTCACTATTATAGGATACGAGAACATTTAGTACCACAAACTGGGTTATAACGAGATAAAAGTGTTGGGTGGGTCTAGTGTTTTAAAATACATACCGGTTATTGAAAAATGATTCTTCTACAAATTGGTTGTCGTTTTAAAAGTTTCTATAACGCTTCCGTCTTGCATCGATTTTGTTTTAAATCTAAGGCTTGGATGTAAGCCATTACCATCAATATCTTCTTGTGGTTTTTAGAAACATGTCTGCTATAAATTAACAAACCACATGTTTCAAATCAGGAGACTGAGAGTACTCCCAAGGGAGATAACTATTATTAATTCCGGTCGATACAAAGAGACGAAGTGATGAAGTTTTCACACGTTGGAATGCGAAACAATCAAATTAAAGCCTTTAAGTCTTGAATCTCTCTCCAGTCTTCTCGTCATCTCCTTTATTTCAACAACTCATCTTGATCCACACTCCCATTTACACCCTCGTCAGCGAATTAATTACTTTCGCGCCTTCACATGAAGTCAGTGATGCGGTTGTAGTGTCAGCCGCGAGTAGAATTGTGCAGACGTTGAGTGCCAAGTAATGTAGTCTCGATTTAACAGCCTGGTGAACTGAATGTAAATTGTGTAAAAAACATTAGTTTCATAAATGTAGAAATAGTAGCATAAGCCTATATATCTTGGGCTTCCTTTTACTATTTGATAACGTACACTGCCTGTACGAATAATGATACACCGAGTCTATAAATTTAGAAGAAATATAGCCATATTGCATCTTTATTTAGTCTCAGAACTAGACCCACACCGCCCGTAATTGCTTAAAGAGGAATAATTATTTCATCAGTTATACAAGATGCTAATATTGAATCCATCGAACTGAATAACTAAACTATCGTATCACTTTAAGCAAAGCAAAGTCAGAAATATCTGTAATGGAATAATGGAAGCGTTGGAATTGATATGGACAACCGAGACTATAACATCATTCGTGTAAATGGCCAATAGAGGGTTTTGGTGCGAGATGTTGAGTTGACAAGTCCCTGGTGTATCTAGGTGTCGTCATGGTGTCACTTCCGCCACGGCCTAGTTGTTAAACAGAACATCTGACGACTCTAATGGATGGCACTTCATTTCATCTCTTGGCTATTATTATCTGGAATCTTAGCTTTCTGTTAGTTGCAGAATACCATGGATGAACCCTGGACCTTAGATCGGCGTCTCTATGAATTTAGGGCCGAGAAGGGGGCGCAAGAACAATTCTTTCCCTGTATTAAATGATAAGAGATTGGGTGAGTGGGCAAAGCCGGGCCAGCTTCGTTTCTCCACCTTCACGCTCTCCGTATAGCACTGCTGCTACCCAATCGCAGAAGAAAATAACAACTAAAATCTTGACATTACGAAGTTGTTGTGGTCAATCCATATGCCTATCATGTGACCAATGTTATTTGCTATACAATAAAAGATATTGGCATCCTGTACGATTAAGGTTGTTATAAAGATAAATAATAGATGAAGCGATCGAGTGAAATAGAAACCTCAATCAATTTTTAATGAGAACTGAAATGAAATGAAGTTTTACGTTTTAGGATTTTACTATTGAAGTTTATTAAAATTGGACCTCAATGGCCAATAACTACCGACACTTTTTATAGCTCCGGTACAGAACACAAGAATATTGAAATTGAAATGCAGTGTGCAATGGGTAATATTTTGACAGGATAACCGTCTCTTTTTGAAGGCTAGTATAATTGTTTATTATAAGCGCTTTTTGACCATTTCCAATCATTTATTCAGAGTCAACGTCTACTAGATATTGAGCTTTATAAGCTGTCAAGTAAATAGGTTATTGTGAATATCTACCACTCCACGTTCGCAATCATCCTTTGGGTAATTGTCCCTAGTCACTTATTTCCCGTTAGATCGTCAAACGTTTGTTCTTCGGGCAAATTGTATCGAGATCTTATCACTTCTGTATAATTATCATAATTGAAATGTTTTCAATAGCAAAGAGCCAGTAACTATCGAGATTAAGGAGAAATTAGCCCTTCAATAGGTATAATTTGACCACGTGGCCGACCACGTGTCTTGTATCACGTGTCGTGTTTCTATTAATAGATTAAAAATGATAATTTCGTGTATCTGTAATTGTTTGCTAATAAAATCCCTTTATGTCTCGTTATATCCGTTTGATCTTTTATCAGCTCACTTGAGCATGCTCAGCCAATGCTTTACTAACAAACGTATCCCTAAAAAGTGTTGTGGTTCACACACTCTATCAGTCGCTGAAGTTTACTGTTAGATGGACTTATTCATATGTCACCGAATACTCCTCCAGATAAAATAGTTTCGTTTTTTTTGTACACATTTAAATAATCCATAATATTAGTGAGGCCCAATTTCGCACCATTTTTTACTTCCGGTTTGGGAGTTTATACCAACTTCTTTAAATTAAACAAAAACAGCATATATTAACAATGTATTTGGACAATTATGTTATAATGAAATCGTTATATATATATTTGTGTAACTCATTATCGCCTGGAAAGCTTTATCCGCTTATCAAGATTATATCAACACATCACTTCCGTCACAACTAAATTAATTCTGCCTACTAATAGAGGGTTCCGGTTAATGTGCAGGGATTGGTTTTAATGTTGTGATTGTTAAGAATTCGATTGGATAGACTCGGTGTCTTCTATAATGGGTTGAGCGTTGTTTTGAAATATCCTCCATTGAAAACTACTTAGAGGTAAATGATATTGTAGTAGGACTTTCTCGATTTCAAAGTCGATACAAGTGTACATCAAGTTTTAGAATATAGGAGGCCAATACCAATCTACTGGCAAAATTCTCCTTATTGCATACTGAATAGCATGACATTATGCATCTTTATTAGCCCAATCAAGAGCAGAAAAGTCGATTCGGAATTTATTAAACTATTGCTTAATATAAGCATAAAAGTGAACTGCACCACCATTTGAATAGGTAGAGCAAATTATGAATACTTTATTGTGACCTAATAGATAGCGACTATTGATGTAATTATCCAGTATTTTATTGACTAGATGTCTAAAGATAATATTTATCTTAGATTATTGTGTCTTCATCTGAATACAATACAATAATTCAATATTCTTATTCAACTCAAATTCTTAGACATGTTTAGTCTCTTTCATGTCTTCAAATCCACCTGAGAGAGCTAAGGAAAATGAAATAGGAGTCAAGGTGGTTGAAAGGTAATATGTTACTATTCAACAGAAAGTACTGATACAGGGTTTCAACAGTGTTCAAATAAAATTATGTAAAGGTCTTGTAAATGGGTTTTCAAAAATTTGTATGCGTATCGGGGACACTGATAGCATCAATTTCCGCCATTCCAATTTTCAATCAGACGTCTATGGTTCCTGCAATTCAACTAAAACCAATTGTTTTAGTACATCAAAGGTCCTTAGATATTATTAGCAGCGTTTGTGATAGTGACGTCATATACGGTTTACTATAATTACAAAAACCACAGACATCTGACGGAAATATGCATATTGATGCTATCAGGATAGAAAAAAGTAAGAAAATTTCCCCTCTAAAGCTACTTGATCTTCACTATAATAGAGACAAAACTCGAGGCTATACGAAGCATCTGCCAAAAGAAAACAAGGAACTGCGCTTATATGTCCATCAGGCTTGAAAAAAATTCTATTATGACGATTCTTAACCAATTTTTTTATTTAAAAGTCTCATGTACCAAAAGCATATGCCAAAACAAAACAAAATGCTCCATATCGATGAATCAACATGTATATTTTCTGAATGATTAAGCTACAGTGTGCATCAGAGTAGAAAATAATTTTAAAACGGGAGAAAAAAGCATTAATTCTAATAAGGATGCTTAATTAACATAACGGCCGAATTAATTTTCATTAATTGATTTTTCATTCTTTGTTAATTAGGTGATTATATTAATAAACTAATTGGCACCAATAGAATCAAAGCTCGTGAAGATTTACTTTCAATACATACAATACACTTAATAATAATTCGACAAAATGGCGATGATTTTATCGCTTATATCAAAAAACGCCGAAAGTGAAAATGAAATAGAACTTCCCTTTCGAAAACCATAAATTTCACTCCGGTTGAGCGGAGTGTTTGATGATATCGTAACGCCGTCGGATGAAAGTTTAATGTTATTTTGTCCCCGCTCCGGTGAAGATGCGACTACGTTACCTGCAGTCATCAGCGACTTGGTTCAATAGGAATCACCCAGGCACGACTTATACCATATGTTCATATTGGCCCTGTACATGCACGCGATCATTGGAACACAAATCGAACTACTGCGCGTGTAATAGGTCGAATAGGTACTAATGTCCCTAATGGTCGTTAAGAAGGGTCGACACAATAAGGGACAAGTCGCTAGTCATTGATAACAAAGACAACAATAGGGCATCCTTGATATTTCTATTGTAAACACTGGCACGTGTGTTTAAGAACACTCGTCATTCATAGAAATAAGCGACCACTTTCTTTTGATAGTCCGAAATACAGTAATTATCTTTGTCTGTGTCAATCAATTGCATCTGAAATCCAGAGATAGAGATGGTACCGATTTTTCCAGGATTGGCAATTCTCGGCAGTTTTTATAAAGCTGAATCCTCAGAGTTGAGCGTATGCAGAATTGTCATGACCTACCGTTTGCCAATGTTTATGCCAGCGATGAAGGTAAGAGAAGCCAGCTTAAGAGCATAATCGGAAGGATGAGACAATAAAGCAAGGCCTCAAGTGTTACAGTCAGTGAGGTAAACATTCTCTCCACCTATTTGCAATTTCCCTAGTTGCACACTGCATGACATATTCGTCAGTACAATAAGATACCGAAAGGGTTTTGGGGATATAGAGCAGACTAACTCGGACAATGTTTTCTCGATATTGCACTTTCAATGATTAATATATAATAGCCCAGAGATAGGTCACGTGACCCCCATTGAGCTGATTATTAAAGCTTGTATTAGTTGTAATACAAGATTAGTCTCAAATTATATCACTTTACTCGTATTAATTATTTACATATTGACCTTATTACATGTTTGAGACAACCCCATTTCAAGAGGGGTGTAGGTTTCAAGTCTAAAGAAAGTAACAGCCATCTTTTACAAGGATAACAACTCTGGTTAACGAGGATCCTGTTGGTACCCATTTACATCTCGGTCGACTAGAATATTGGGGAGGCTGGGAACCCACTACCATCATCTGTTCGTCGACGTTAAGAAAATGACGTCATGTAAAGAGACCAACGCTCTAACCCACCATGCTACAACCCGTCCCCGGTGTCTAATATAGAATGAGTACCGCTATTCTGACGAAATGTCCTCCATGCCCACTTCATGGTGCTTCCTGTCTTCATTTCGAAAACAGGCCCGGGAAAAATGGATGTTAAACTCAATTTCATTTCCAATTATAAATAGAAATTTAAACGTGGCGTAAAACCTCTAACGTTTGATGACATCCGCTTGATAAGTTGTAAATGGTCTATGACACTCTCTTTCTATCTCACGCGATTAACTGATACTTAAAGCGATATTAACCAGTAACAAGAGACATAACTCTCGTCAAAAACATGTAATAAGACGAGTTAACCCCCTTCCCTCGAGATCTCCTTTAATTTCCCTCCAAACATCAACTGTATTTCCAGCTCGACGGGAATTAGACGTATCAAATTTCATACACTGTTAAGCTAGTTGACTCGAACCACGTGTCTCGTCTTTACAACTGATGGGTTAGTTTGCCCTACTGACGTGGAAAATCGTATGCGGATGGGCACCTCTGTCTTGGCACTTGTATACATGTAATGCTTTCATATTATGCAGGATTTCGATATCGTAAGAAACGTAATGATATGCTGATATATATTATAAAAATTCTCGTTATACAATTTCATGGAAACCCATAGATTCAATCTGTTCACAGAAAAAACTTTCATTGTACGGAGTAATCTGCTTGTTAGAGCGTGACGATAGTTTGTACGGCCCATACCAATCTTTCTAGATATAGTTGGGCATGATAGTTTGGTATGCTCTAGCTGTATTTTGGTCAAAGAGAACTACCCTTGGTTCAGCCTTCTAGCCAGTTGGACATGGTAGTTTTGTATTTTCTAGCTGCATTTTGGCCACAAAGAACTACCATTATAGAACAATTTTCTAGCTAGTAGCACACGATAGTTTTGTCTCTCTAGCCGAATTTTGGCCACAGATCTGCTTGCTGGCCTACATAATTGGTATGGGTCACATCGGTTCTCAGATAACGATTTCGCTCATTGCGCACTGCATGTCTTTATAATGAGTCAGTTGGGATATTCAGAGCCGTATTTACGAGAAGGCAGTGGGTAAATCTATCTTACCGTCCTGAACCCATTAGAGCCCCGTTACTTTGTAATTACCAAGTCTTAAAATCTCCCAGCCTTCATTTACTTTCAATCGTAAAGATTTGTGGGGTAATTATTTGTCATTCTGGGACGTATTATAACAATCCCCTACCCCCTGCCTCCCGGCAAACTTTCAATTTTATTTTAATTCAAACTATTCAGACCAAAGGCTCAATTACATTCCGTGGTTTTCACAACTTTTCAAATTTTCATTTTCAATTTTGTTCGAGACAGTGGTCGTGAACTGATTAAAACCCAGACTTGACTTTTGTAAGATTGATTTTTGGTGAAATTAGAAAACTAATTCGGAGACTTTTGGAGTAATTTTAGTAAAAATCATTGATCCAGTTGTATACCATAGTATAATGTGGTCTTAGTATCGGTAAAGAGACGGTACGTTTGTCCGGCCCGTAGCCAACCTTGATTGTTTGGAGGGACAAGTAATATAAAATGGAAAAAAAATTTCGAGGGAGGGGGGCAGAATGAGCCATAAAATGCTACCATGTATGCTACAGACTGTGCATGTTAAACATCCCTAGTCAAAAACTCGAAATAACGGATAGCAATAGCAATAACGAACTCTTTTTTATTTGTCGAATTTGAAATACTGAAATGATAGGAAAGGGAATGAATGGAGTTTTACGTCCTACTCTTTAAGATTGAGACAAAGACTAGACATTCCTCGCAGTGTGCAATGTGGGAATTTTCTTTAAAGCTTACGTCCACAAAATACCGAAGAATATATCAATTGAAAACGAAATGCCGAACTTCTTTGAAGACATTCGGCAATCCTCGGCAGTTTCCGTAAAGCCGAAACTGTTGCAAAGCGTAAATTTAACGGCGGATCGTTCGCTTTGATGACCCAAACCGCAGAATACTGAACTATCGTGAAGAACGAAATGTCGAAGTTTTATCAATTATCTATGAAATCGTGTCAAAGTGGTATTGTATCTGAACCAAATAAAAACAATAAAATATTGCGTGCCGGTTTGATTAATTGTAAAATTAGGTGTGCAATCCAGGTTTTATACGGTAGCCAATTAATCCCGAGGGAGCCTGCCTGTCATTCCGTCCTGTTGTTTCAGTACAAGTTTAGATAAAGTTCCTGGGAAAATTCTGGTTGTCGACGATTCCAGGTGTCTGTTAATCCTTGGGAAAATTTATTTTATATTTTCTTACAAAAGATATGTTTTTTTATACGTTTTCTTTTCTATTACGTCGGTCTACCTTATTCTTTGTTCGGAAAGTTAGGACGCCGATGGATAGACGTGTGTGTGATGAAGGGGTGGGGTTGTCAATAATAGACGTTCCATTCGTCTACAATATATACAAAAGCACATTTAGAAATCTAAGTTTCGTTGTTAACAGAAGATATTAATATCAATCTATCTTTGTCTTGTCCAGGATTGGAATCAACTGGAGATGTTATCTTAAAATAATAATAGACAAATTTATCATTTCGATTCCTCCGATAATAATGATGTGGTATCCCTTCTCGCTCGTGATCGGAGCATTCTCATTATCGACTTCTCACTCCTGTTCGATGAGCTCGCTTTGCTCATTGTTCTTGTGTCCTTGAAACAAATAATATCTTAACCGTTTTTCCTCGTTGCACACTGCATAGTGTCTTATTAAAAGCTAACCGAGGTGCAAAAAAAGTAGGGCATAGCGCATTTTTGCAGGGAAGGTTAAAACAAAGGGACCACAACTTTAGAACGACGAAAGCAATAAAGAGAGACTAGGAACGGCGCTGTCTTAATCTAGAAAATGTCACTTGGACAGAAATGATCACTTGACATTTCCGATGATTTGAATTTTAAATGTCAAATGACTTGACAGCCTCCGAACTGGCAGCGAGACGACAATAACAAATAACAACCCATACGTCAGTTTCTACATTAGTTTCTAAAATCAAAACCCATTGACTGTGACAAGAAAGGTTAAGAGAAAGAATGAGTCCTAAAGCGGCACTGAGGAGACAGTAACATTCAGCAAAACAAGAGAAGGTAATCCAGTTTCTAAAACCCATTAAATGTGACTCGTAAGATTAAGAGAACAAGTTCTACTGAAGCCAAGAAGACTATAGGCTCTAACTGTCTTTTAAACGACAGAAAATAACCTATACGCCAGTCCTAGTTTCAAAAACCAAAATCCATAAACGACTGATCACGCACATCAAAAATAAAATCATTGTTTTCTATCTCATGTCTAACAACGAATTACATTGGCTAATGCAAATGATCAACATCCGGTAGGCGGGAACCGGATGTTAAATATTGTAGTCTCGGATGTTACCGGAAGTGGCAGGTGATAGTTATTGGATGAATACAGAGACAATTTCCGGTGTCTCCTATCGGAGAAAACATCTCGGTTCTCGACAACAATTAACGTTTCCGGAGAAATTCCCCTCTTTAATGATTAAACGACAATTGAATTATTTAGTAGAGAAATTGTTTCTGACAAGAAAAATTCCCGCCCTTTTCAACATGTTAATTAAAATTTGAATTTAATCATGAATTAATCGTTTTGGTAACATTACACTTTTGGCAAGGCCGATACGAATTGTATCATCTAACATAGGCATTGTATGAGGCACATCTATTAAAGATGCCTAGCTGCCTTGCCCAGGAACACCCGCCACATTAAAGGGATTGTAAAGAGGATTTTCCAAACTGTCTTTGTATATCGGGGCTTCTTCTTGCATGATTCCAATTATCAGTCAGCTTTTGTAATACTGACTTCATAAAACGCTTAGAGGATTTGCAGGAACAATAGACGTCTGACTTCAAATTGGAATTGAGTGAATTGATGTCATTAGTGTCCCCAATACACATTAAAAATTTAGAAAACCTCTTTAACAATCCCTTTTATAGAAGAGGATTCCAAGCTTTTGAACCGACCGAAAGACCCCGATTCAATTCCAGCAGTGGTAGAGCCAATGGGGGAGGGGGGGGGGGGGGGGCATCCCCGAAAGCAAGTTTTCGGGTAAAAATCTCATAACTAGGTTAGAAATTCGGGCAATCTCAGATATTCCCCCTCGGATTCCGCCCACTGGATCCCAGTCAAGAAGACAATGAGAACTGTTTATAAAAATGATTTAATATTTTACAAAGTTTCTATATATACAAATCAGGTGATCAGGGTTCAAATAGTAATTACAATATAAGAATATTAAAAACAATCAATTATCTTACAACATAACAATATCTAGTACATTCATTTTGATTTCATTTCACTTTGATTTTAAATATCATAACATCCAGGTGTATTTCAAATAAATAAATAAATAAATTATTAAAACGAAATAAATACAGATACTTACTTGAATTAAAGTTAAGAAGCACAATTCCAGAGTGACGTCAAGGGTTCCAGGAAGGTATTTGTTGTTGAATATTAACTTAATATTGTCATAAATAAATAAATAAAATAAATAAATAAATTTGTTATTTCTACGCCTGTAAATTTGTGTAATATCGTGGAACTTAAAATGTTTAATTTGAAATTTCAAACAAACTTCAATGGAATGTAACTGTTCGTATTTAATGCTAATATAAAGAACTTTTCCACTAAAACTCGACGCGTAATAACATGCGTAACAGTCAATACAAAACCGACATCCTCTACATAACTTTTGAGCAATTACAACAGGAATGGTAAACGAAAATAGAATACCATTTTTGTCTTAAAATATTGAACATGTACAGTAAAATCAATACAAAACCGATATGCCCAACATTGTTTCTGAACTACTACAACAGGAATGGTAAATGATAAAGGACACTAACAAAAATAATTTTCAAACAAATATCACAAAACTTGCGTAAATCAACAAAATGTTTAAAATAGAAATAAAAAAAAAATAAAAAATAGAAATAAAAAAAAAATAAAAAATAGAAATACAATTCATAAAAATGTAAAAATGATCAAAAAACGAACAGTTTTACTGGAATGGACTCGCCTATTGTATAACAAGAAACAAAATAAAACAAAAAAATAAAATAACTGATAAAATGGACTAAAAAATAGTGTTTTTTCTCACAAAATCAACAATCATACTTCACAATTTAGTAGTAGGTAATTTATGAAATTAAAACAATCGTCATAAATTAACGGAATAAAAGTAAAATTTAAGTTATGTGCCATTACAAAGTGTAAAATAATAAAAATTGGAAAGTTTCACTAGAAACAATTGGCTAGATCAATACAAGGATTGAAATAAAGTGACATATCTCGACTTGATATTCCAACTTATAAATAATAAATTAAGTAATTTGTTCAGGCCGCAGGTCTTATTGTTAATGAGTTCTTATAGCCTCAATAGAACATCAAATCAGAAACATAGCACTCCACAATACACGCAACATTCTTACAATACAACTTAATAGAGATCAAAGCTTTTTTTCTTCTGAATATACATATAAGGTATACAGTTTTGTGAAAGGAGCGCAAATAAACGAATTCAAGAGCAATTTCGATATATGAACCATTTAAAATAAAAGCCTGGTCCACAATCCAGATTAAAGGGATTGTAAAGAGGTTTTCTAAATTTTCATATGTTTGATGACGTCACTACTCGCGAATGGCCTTATGAGATAATGCATATTATTTTGCGATTAGTGACGTCATCAAACACTTAGGCTAGTTTTAGTCGAATTGCATGAACCACAGACGTTTGATTGACAATTGGAATGGCGCATATTGATGCTATCAGTGTCCCTAATACACAATATAATTTTTTAGAAAACATTTCACAAGTCCTTTAAGGTGCCCTCACACCACAGTGATCACCAGTTTGCGAATAAGAATAAGTTTCGAACGCAACTCTCATGCAAGTGAGTTGTGAGTTGCGTTAATTCATGGACGTTTTCATTATTCACAACGAACGCATGTGATAATCACAATAGTCTGAGGGCATCTTAATTTAAATACTTCTTGAGAATGGAATAATATTGTTTATATAAAAAAAAAATCATCTTTTGACTCCAAAACCATTTTTGATATAACGTACAATTATTGATAGGTCTAATACAGTTTAAAAGCCATAAGAATTTCTAGGTCGAAATATATTTTTTATTTTAGTTAATGGTTTGGGCTGGTATAATATTTCTTATTTATTAAAATTACTATATAATGTAAGATCTGAAAAAGCTGTCACAGGTTATCCACCAAAGTTAACGAAAATATCTGAATACTGCTTTTGGGACTTTTTTACAACAGGAATAAAATTGAAGTCTTCGAATCAAACTCACTGATGATAACAATGAGCCAAAATTAACAATTCTATGATTAAAATATAATATCAAGATATTTCAAGAAAAACAAAATATTTTTGGAAATTTGACTCACGAAAATAATCCCACGAGTAGCGAAAAACCAAAAAGAAAGCTTGTTATAAAATATCGTTTTGGATCTTTTTTCCAATATTTGTAACATAGTTGAATTTTCTTACAAATTCATCACGTGATATTTTTTTCAAAATTGGAGGTGTCGTAAAATGATTAAGTATGAAACTAATACAGTTAAAGTTTGTGGAAGTCTCATTTTCAAGGTTCTTAAATTTTGGGGTAATTTGACCTCAAACCTTTTACCTTTTATTTGAACTTTCTTAAAATAGAAAATTTCACGAAAAACTTGAGTAAACATGGTCATTTTATCTAAAAATGATATTTCGGAAAAATATCAAGCCGTTTTGTAAAAGAAAGTAAGACATCGAGAACGCGTCTTCGATACAAGACTATTTAATTTCACTTTGAAACTGGATATTCTAAATAACATTACTATATTCTTTAGAAGACGACCAAATGTTCGAGACTTTGCCTCATTAATAATATTTTGACAAAAAAAAAGTACTTGAATAATTATTTTTTAAGATGACTCCTATCTGTTGTATCTACCTTTTTGTCACAAGCATGTTAACAAACAAAAAAATTCGTGAAATTATTTTAATTTTTTTTTCTGAAATGTTTTTTTTTTTTTACGACGAAGTTTGAAACTGACATAGTTTTACATCCTACTTTTCTGTATCTGATTAGGCTAATGAAGACGGCTTAGAGACGAGACTTCTAATTTGTCTAAATATTCAGACTAGAATAAAAAATCATCATTGAGCGAGACATTTTCGTTTCAAACCTTGGAATTTTTCATGTGCGTGAAATTTTTTTTGAGAAATATTCAAAATAAAAAATAAATCACCTAAAAATCGGCACCCAGCGGAGATAAAAAAAAATCGCTGACAACAGAAAAGGCCAAAGAACAATTTGTCTGTGGTCAGAATACAGTAAAACTGTAGAATTGCTGTGCTCTATGTTTTCAATTCCTTAGTCAAAATACAGTTAAAAGTTGAAACATTGAAAGCCTTCCAATAAAAGCCAACAACCTGAAGAAACTAAGAGGCAGATGTTGGACGTGTTAAGATAGAAACTATAGGGTTATGGGGTTTATTAAACACTAATTTATAAAGTGAGAAGTAAAAGGTGTTTATTTTATCACCTTGCTTAGTCAATTTCATCAGTCGACTAGTAGAGGCTAACGACAAATTTATTTACCCTTTTACGAATATGTACGTTAAATTCTGTATTTTTCTATGTCAAACCGCTTTTTGGGAGCTTAAAATATTAATTTTTTTCAGCCTGAAATTTTTGAAAAAATGTCGGATGGTAAAATTTCAATTCTCATTCAATTTTCTGGTCTATTTTGTCATGTTTATGAGATTTCATCCAAAATTATTTTATTTTTCATATATCTAAAAAAAAATCTTTTTCTAACTACCAAAAATTGCACGACTTTGACAAAATTAAATTAAATCAAATATTTAATTTTTCGTTATTTCGTTTCGTAACTTTAAAAATAAATTTGTACGATTGCAACTCTCTAACATAAAAACGAAACGAAATACCGAAAATTGTTTTCCTCTTTTCCTTCACATAAATTATCTTAAAGTTCTTTTTGTCATTATTCGAATTAATTTATGACATTAAATATCTGTTACTATACAAATTAGGAAAATGTCAAAGCTTAAAGTGGGTTTATAAAAATTTTAGATATTCCCAGATTAGGCCTATATGCATATGAATAACATTTTTCTGTAGACATTTTATAATAAAATGTATGGATTTGAAGTCAATAGATTGGTTTAATCGGAGACAGGCTTAATTATCCCATAAAGCCCTGAAATTAATTCACATAATGAGACTAAAAGGGGACGAATGCCCTAATATTATTCAGCTATTAGCTACAATGAGTTTTAATGATGCACTCCTAAATAACGGTCTATGGGTGCTCTATAATTTTAAAATAAATACGTGAGAATTCAACAGTGAACAATGACAAACAAAATCTAGCTAGCTAATTGGTGGATTGCTTCTTAGTGTCTTTCAGTGCAGTCGTAAAACACAAGAGACAGCCTCAGCCATTTGAAAGGGGATTTGTCTCGTTACAATGGCAAAATAATCGTATTTTTACTACCGGATTATCAGGGGAATTTTGTAATTCGAGATGAAATGCTCTTAGCATCACTGTCATTCATGTCCTTTAAAACACATTTCTGACTTTCCCTTTTCATATCTGACTGAGCTTTTGTTCTCTTAATATTTCTATAAAGCTTAAACCCAGCATGAATACAATTCATTATTTTCATCCAAATTCGAGTATACAAACTTAATTCTCTATATACACAGAATAACATTCACAATAGATATAACAATTAATAACTTTGAGCGTTTTGTGAGTCATTTTTTAAGTCCGTGATTAGTTTTTTTGATTATAAAAATTGACGATGATGAATAATAATGATGATGATGATGACGTCAAAGTAAAAGATGACGCAAGAAACTAAATTGACGTCAAAATCAAAGACGACGTAACTTAGAATGGCGACAAAATCAAAGATGACGAAAAATGAGAATGATGACGTCAAAATCAGAATGAGATGATGACGTCAAATCAATAACAGGGTGTCGAATGACGATGACGTGATGATGACGATGAAGACGATGATGACTATGATATAATACTCACACAATAAATAAATGTAGATTTTTACAAAATGGCTGCTTCAGTTGAGATATTACTGTTAGAGACGAAAATCTCCAGAAATCCCAAACTAAAACACATTGCACGTTATCATTATTATAATATTATAGCACACATTGAAGGTAATCATTGCTTGAGTATAATAAATAGAGAGTTCACATGTCTATAAGCACACAAAAATATCCATTAATGATGTACCATTCCTGCCGTGGTCGCCGAAAATTTCATTCGCTTTTGTTTCTGTCTTTGATTACAGAACCAAACCCGCACAACGTTTTTCTTAAGTTCCAACTTTTCTGCAATTTGAGCAATTTTTTCTCCTGAAGGTCGTGGCTGCACCGCAAAATACGCTTCCAATGACCGTTTTTCAGGGGCTGCGATTGACGTACGTTTACGTTTTTTGTCCAAAGGTCCACCCATCATACTCGCTTCACCCTCCATTTTCCGATCCCTTGCCTCCTTTTCTGCGTCCTCAAGCCACGTCTGTAGAATGGGTTTGAGTGCGATCATATTGTTGTGACTCAGAGTCAATGACTCGAAGCGACAAATTGTACTTTGACTCAACGATCCGACTCCCGGAATTTTCAAATTAGCTAATGCGTTTCCGACATCGGCTTGCGTCACGCCGAGTTTTATTCTTCGTTGTTTAAATCGTTCGGCAAACGCTTCGAGTTCTCGAGGATCGCAATCGGTATCGTGAACAGGATGGTGCATAGCAGCAGGGTGCGGTGGGAATCCCGGGTGATTATTGATGCTATTAGGGTGATTGTACATGTTGTTATACATCTGATGATGGTGAGAAATCTGATTGTGGTGATCCGACATGCTGGTGACTGGTCCGAGCGACATACTGGTAGGACTTCCGGTTAGTTGATCCAGCATACTATCTGATGGTCCATAGGAACTCGGATGGCCGTGCATTCCCATATTTGACCTTGACATGTGCATGTTATGACCTGTAAATTCCGGAGTGTGGCCGTATAATCCTTCTGGTTTCATGCTGGTGGGTTTGGAGATGTCCACAGCGGCCAGTGCTTCTGCTCGGGCCAAAATTCCATCATCGAAACCTCCGAAAAAATTGCCCTGAAACGAGACAAAAGAAAATGGATTACAAAATGCCTACTAGATAAATTGAGGTATACCTTGTCTGAAATAAATATACCAAAAACAAAGACCCGAGAAAACAATATTATATGTGGACTCTCTGAAAGAGATACCAACTTAAAGAGTTATCAGGCGTTCGGAAGAGTGAGCATAGTTGGAACATCTCTCGTTGTCGTTCTACAAAAATATAGAATAAAAAAATTTCAACCAAAACTATCTTCTATACAAAAGAAAGAAATCGACAAATAAGCTATGTGGACTCTCCGAAATATTGTGTTCGACACTAAGGTACCTTTCTGCAGAAAATGATCAGTATAAAAATGTGTTATATTGAAAATAGGTAGCAAGACTGAAAACTACTAGAGAAAGCTCGAAATACATGTACTCGAAACCATAACATTTCATCATTAACGACCCATTTTTACAGGCTGTAGCCCCTCGGGAAATCAGTATATAGTGGCAGACTGTTCTGCTGAACATATTTTTAGTTCACATAATATTGAGACAAATCTTTGAGCATTCTATGACAGCAAACCATCCCCCCACCCCCTTCGAATAAGTTTACAAAAAAATTAAACATGGATTTTGAAATAGAGATTTGAGCCCATTTTAATTCAGTCTATCCGACTGAAAAAGTAAACGCTGTTGTTTCATTTTTTCTTGGATGTCGAATTTTGTAGATTTGTAATAAGGAGAATCTCTATTGTTTGTTTTTTTTTTGTACATGCTTTAGCTAGAAGGGAGCGTGCAGATTGTGAATTTTTAAATTCCATGGAATTTGTCCCGGCAAAGATACCTTCATTGTTCACCGCATGGTGTTTCCTGTCTTCATTATCTCAATGAGGTGTTAGAAAGTAGGGCATACAACATCATATCATTTCTACTAGTATATTTACGATGTTTGTGGTCTGAGTCCCAGCGTATGAATATTTAATATGATATATATATATATATACAGTTTACAACTTTCATAAATGTCACTAATTATATTATACTAGTTTATTGTCGCAACGTTTCGCTTTTTCTTCACATAAATTATCCTTATTGTCTTAAAGGGGCAAAAAAAAAATTTTGTAAGTCGAAATTTTTGTTCAAATTCATGAAAACTAAAAAATCAGTTTGATCAAGAAGATACATTGATGTACATTTGCATTTTTTAGAAATATTTTCATTTTTTTTTTCACTAATATATATAGGCCCTTACTTCGTGTATTGGTCCAAGAATTGGCTTAATATAAACTAAGCATAAGCGTTCAAAGGTTACATGGAATTTTGTGAGAGATCTTGTCAAGTATCTACATGATTTAAGTAAGGTATTTTCAATTCAACATTTCAACTGGATATAATTTTTGAAGTGGTTACCTCTGAAATAACGAAATAAAACCGTTTGAAAGTTTTTTAAGCAAGCGGGCATCAGACTGTGAAAGAGATTTTTATGACTATATTTGAAAAACGTTAAAATTTAGATATACAAAAAAATAAAAATTAAAATATTTTGAACATCGAAATTTACAAATATTCGTCAAACTTAATATAAACAGAAAAATTATAAAAAAAATTTGAAAAATTTTACATAGACAGAAAAGCTAAATATGTTTTAAACATAAACAGAAACATTACTAAAGAATAAGGTCATTATTAAATATTTAATGTCTATTGATGAAGTTTTTTCCAGTGAAGTTTTTTCTTTACTGAGTGGTTTTCTGCAAGCGAATAAATTATTTAAAACAATTCAGAAATTTATCGCTATTTTAGACTTGAATTAAAAAAAGACGTCCTCAGCCGTATTCTAAACCGTTTTTTTTAAAAATATTTTGTATACATTTTCTATAATATATTCTTAAATTTCAAAATTAGATATATGAGCATTTTTTTTTCAATTTAAAACAGAAATCGTTAGAACAGTCTAGATCAATAATTCAAATCGAAAATCGATAGAAACACAGACAGAAGCATCGAAACATTTGAAACATGACGTACGATGCCCTATAACACGTGACAATATTCTGCATGACTATGTATGACGCATGTGACGTTATTGCTACATAATCTAAAATGTAACTATGTGTCACGAAAAGGCTACTGTATGACTATGTATGGCACACGTGTTACTGCAAAATAGTCTTGATATTATGACTCCGTGACAACTATGTTATAACCTAGTGATCCAAGTATGGAATTTGTGTGACATTACGTGACGCAATGACAACAATATACAATATCGTAGCAATGTGTGACTGTATGACATTATCGCAACATTGTGTGACTGTATGACAATATCTTAACAATGTGTGACTGTATGACAATATCTTAACAATGTGTGACTGTATGACAATATCGTAGCACTATGTGACGGTATCACGATATCTAAACACTGTGTGTCAGTGTGACAATATTGTAGGAATGTGTGACAATATGACTGTATCGTAATAATGTGGGACTGTATGTCAATATCGTTACAATGTGTGACCGTAAGACAATATCGTACATTACGTGACTGTAAGTCAATATCTTAACACTGTGTGACGGTATGACGTTATCGTAAAAATGCGTGACAGTCTGGCAATATCGTAACAATGTGTGACTGTATGACAATTAGCAACAATATTATGATGATCGATCATGTCTTCAGGCTTCATCAATATCTGTATTAATATTATCTGAAAACACTTAACTCTGTGTCAAGAGAACTCTTCTTGAACAAGAAAGCGAGACGGAAGGATTACTGTGATAGGTACTTCGTCACTTCCGGTTCTTAATCAATTCATTAAATTGTCGTTATATTATTACATACATGTATGCAAGAATTTACATGATTGTAAATAATAAGCAACACCTTTTTTCAGGGAAACATTTGTTTAAATAATTTCTTTTATAGATAATGGCGTCTGATTCGTGTTATTTTTTAGACTGAAAATCTGGCATTAGGTTCGTCTGTATTTTATTAAAAAAAAGCTAACGAAAAGTGTCTAAAATTTGAATTTTTTCAATATTATGAAGTCGTGCATGGGCAAATATAACTTAACCCTCCGGTACTTTTGTATTAGATTGTACACGAACAGGAAACAGGATTTAGATTCTGAAAAGTGTCATGCATAACTGAAATTAAGCACTATCAACTTTTATAGCAAATAATTCGACAGTCTAGCTCTTTAAGATAAACTAAAAATTATTCAAAAGGACATACAATTCTGAAAGCATATAACTTATGGAGAATATAAAATTAAAACTATCCTCTGAAAATATAATATTCCAAAATTTGACCCCTATTCCAGGAAACAACTAAAAATCCATTCTCAAAGCATCCTACTTACGGGAAATATAAAATTATAAACTATCCTCCATCAAGAAAATCAATTTTCAAATCATTGATAGTCATTCCCAGAATATCCAAGACAAAAATAAAAATTCCCTACATACCGAACTGCTTGTCATACATCTCATGCGTTCCGGTGGTCGGTACGCAGGTGAGTAGCGACCGGGAATATTCCCGCCGTTAGAGATAGGAGATAATCCCATTAAAGTCTGTTGTTTCATCATTTAGAAAAACAAATTCACTTAATATTTAAATTCCGTTTAAATTCCACATTAATCGAATATACTAAAACACAACATTGTGCACTTTAATATCCATTCAGTGTTAAATCGAGGACTCTATACTCTATCCGAATACTGTTAAACCTGCCAGCAAGCCTAGTAACGAGAGATACGGCCGGATCTGTTAGATTCCATTCACAACTGCTTGCACCTGGCTCTATTCTATACCAGTCACGTGATTTCTACACAATACGCATGCTCAGTGACTAATTAAGCAGAACTGAGAGAAATTCTTTGATAAAATTTGAAAAATTGTGATAAAAATGGTGTTTTTATTGAAAATATTTGCTGTATACGAATACAGTTGAAGTTTATCCAAGTCTAGCGGTATTTCTATATTAAACTCCAGCCAGGAAACTTGGTGGATAAATTATGTATAACCAGAGACAGGTCTGGGTCTTCCTATGAATAATATATTCTCTTTCTGCTAGCCTGGAAATGTCACGGCTTCGTACCGGCAATTGTACACTTTACTCTTACAAATATAGCAGAGTTTTGATATTTCATTTGTACTTTGTCCCTCTTAATATTTTGACTATAAAAATTGGTATTCAGTTCTAAATTTAGTGGTCAATGAATTGGACAATGGTATTCATAATTTTTTGTCTAAACAATGGCATTTTAGTTTCAAATAGTACATTTGGTAAATATACGTGCTGGAATTTTTCTTATTGCTATCGCAACAGATCCTGTTATTTTAGATCTAAAAAATTATGAACAATAACTGAAAATATAACCAGTGAAGAAATATCAAATAGTTTTTTCTTGTATCTTAATGAATTCAATTCTTAATCAAAATTTATGAATATCAACGATTTTAGTATAATTTACTACTTTTCTTATGAAAAAAATATATAGAAAATTTAGGAAATTAGAAGTTCACGTCATATTCAAAGGAAATGGAGGATGGCTAAAAATAGATCAAAATCAAAATCACCCGTCTACTTTCACTTTAAATAAATTTTCTTCAGGCTAGCAGGTAAAGACACTTGAGATGAATTTAAGTGGAGGTGCCCCCCACCTCATTCAATATGTAAATAATATATTTATAGGGAAATATTGCGTTAGGAAATCAAGAGGTAAGACGTAAAGATCAGTTTATATCTTGTGGGTAAATAAAGAGCGACTATCATTTTAACAATAAGAATATTTGAAATGAGAAAAGAGCGTGTTTATAAAGTTTAAAATGCAATCAATCAGCTACTTCATAATCAGTGATCGATATTATTGATCTGTGAAAGACGATTCTCTCTTTCTTGAAAATAAAAACAATAAAATTATAGATTATCAAAACATACACAGTTTTAACCTGGCTGGGAATTTGAACATCATGGTGATAATTATACAATGACTTAGCTATAAGGTTGTATTGAACGCTTTCTTACAGTCATGGGAGCTGCAGTGGCTTAGTTAGACGCTAATTCGCTAACCCATGGTCCCTGGTTTTAATCCCGGTATAGGTCAAAATATTTCCTAATAAGGTTCAGAAGAGTAGGACGTAAAACTCCAATTATTTCATTTCTAATACCGGTGGCTTAGTGAGTTAGACACTTGCTCACTATCTTGAAGATCCTTAGTTCAATCCCGGCGTAGGTCAAGGTATTACCTTTGGTTTATTTCAACCCAGCCCCCCCGTCAGTGATGCAGGTCGGAAAGGGGGGGGGGGGGGGGGTTCTCATTGCATACTGCTTGACGTTTTACTTTTTGAGTTATATAAATCCCAGGGCGGACTCTACACTTATGCCCCCTCTCGCCTCTCCCCAAGACCCCCCTCTTCTCTCCACTAGTATATATAATAGAAGCCAATTGAGATATTATCCTATAACGGTGTAAAATACCAGCCAGCCGGGTATGAATTATTAATTCGGCCATTCTACAGATATTACTATGTATTTCACGGCTTTACTTTTCCCAGCTTACCGTTTCCAACGAGCTTGATAATAGTTTACGGTCTGCGGACAAAATAATTTCTGAAAAGATTTCGCTGTATTAGCTCATCAAATAAGTCGTAATAGGGCCAATATATTATAAAATATGTAAAATTATGCTCAAAAACGATTGTAGGTATATATGGACTTTCAAATTCCAGTCATTTTCGACGTAAAACTTAACTAAAATTATAGTCAAAAACGTAAAATCATGCTCAAAAACGTTTGTATAGGTATATGCGGATTATCCAATTTTATACTCATTTCATTTTCGATGTAAAACTAAACTAAGATTTCTTCGATCATGCTCAAAAAGTATTCCAGGTATGTGGACTCTCTTGAAAGTTTCGTCACAGGGTAACATCAGGTGTTAGAGAATGATAAGCATGTACTGTCTCATTTTCTCAAAGACACCTCCTTTATGTAAAGAAGACAAGATATAGTAGATAGCCTACTACTGAATTTATCAAATACTACGTTTCGAAACACTTACAGATAACCTTATCAAGTAAAATTATTTAAGACTGAAAAAAACCTTATAATCTAACGAAGAACAAAAACAGACAGAGAAGTCAAAATATAAAATACATGTCCATTTTGTTGATAATTACTACCTCAATAGAGAGGTTTATCTGATCTAAGGACAATTAGAATACAACAATAGTTTAACATGCTCGGTTTGGTCTTCGTAATGACCGGCTGGACATGTGTTTTTTACTTTTAATGGCCGATTTTCAAAGCTTACTGCTGTTTTATTGAACAAAGTCGCGTTTTAATTTTCTGTTAATACTACAAAATACGTTTAAAGACTTTTATTATAGAATTTTTGTTGTTTATTTTACAAATGTTAAGTCCTAGCCGTAAACTGATAGAATTAAGAAGACGTAATAAAACATTAATTCGAATCGGTTAACAAATATATGGATTGATGACGCAGCAAAAATTCTATAAGCAAAATATTTTGTGTTCTACTTTTCATTCAAAAAAAATTTTAAACATCAAAGAAAGCGAACTCGCGCTGAACATAAGCTGTAACATCGTCTAATAAAAATTCAAAATGTGGATACATTTTTAGTATTTTGATAAGATCATCTGCAATCAAAGTTAGCCCAAGAATTGAACAAACGACTTTAAAATATCTCTGAAAAGTGTATCAATTGAATTTCATTTTATTTATTTCAATACGCCGGTATCTAGAATTGTTTCTATAAAAGGAAACTCGGTAAGAGCACGTGATAACCAAACGACAATCATTTTAAGATCTATTTTCCCTAGGCGCAAGCTTTTCATGTAAAAGGTCTCAAGGCAGACGTTAAAAGGATAATTCGATGACAACATTGATATGCCTCGATATCAACGTCATTAGGTCACGTGCTTAGTCGTCTGCCGCTTGTTGGTCGCACGTGCCGTAAATGCCAACAAACATGGGGGATTACAGAAAAATAATCGGCAATACGGAGAAATATTTTCACCATATGTTTTATTGCTGGTAGAGAGGAAGATTAGAAAACAATTAGTCAGAGTTTCTATTTTTCATTTTTCCAAATCTTCGCTTCTTTGTATATTTCATTAAAATGCAACAGACATTTTGAAAGTATAAAAGTTTTGCTGGTATCCAGAAACAGCGAATATTTCTAATTTTCATATTTTCATCGTTTCCTCTTACATTTCATTTAAGTAGAATGAGGTATTTAGAAGAGAGCGAATATTCCTTTCGGAACTCTTAGAATATAACCTAATTTCTTAAACCGTTATTTACTATTTAATATGCAAATACTATTTAAAAAGAAAATAACAACTAATATTTCAGAAGAAAAAAATTGGTTATTATTAATGTTAAAAATGGATTTATGGAAAATTTGTTTTAAAAAAAAATCGAAAGGTAGAAATATTGAAATATTATACGTGTATTAAGAGTTAATTTATACAAAAAGTCATCTCTGATATTTGTAGCGAAAGAAATTTAAAATGACGAGTGAGATGAAGTCGAGGGAATGATGAAAAGTGAATTTGTTGTGTGAAATTATTAAATTAATTAAAGATGAGGTCTAATTACTCTCTCATCAACATTGTAACATGTTGTACTACAATTCACCATAATGGCATCTTAATATTCTCCGTTATGAAAATATCGTCACCGATACATATTGATTGCTTTCTAAATACCAACCAATAAACTACCCGAGTTTTTCTAATTTTGGTAATGGATTCAGCCAGCGAAACGAAGCTATGTTGGAAATGTCATGCCGGGCACTGACTGGTATAATTAGAAAATGTACCGAGAATATAAAAGACATTGAATTACAGACATTACAAATAATATTCAAAGAGGAGAATGGCTTTAAAACCATTTTTGAAGGCGGATTGTAGCACTGTTGAATAGAGCGTTTAAGTCTCACATGACGTCATTTGCTTGATTTCGTCGAACAAATAGTGATCTGGGATCAAATCACGGTCAGTGTGTGAAATTCTGGTGACTAATAAATCATTCTTTCATATAGCACCAAGAGAACCCTTTCAAATTACCTTATCAACTGGGTTAACACTCTAAAAAGGGTGATGAGTTGACAAACCTAAACGCAGAGTTACACCATGTATACCTGTCTCGGTATTACAGAACCGTTGACCGAATTAAATGATAATTTGTAGTGCATGTTAAATATCGATATTAAAAATGGATTAGATTTCAAGTTCTCTTAATCCACTAAGATAATATTTACCAATAACAAAAGAGATCGATAATTTCAAATCGAAAATGATGAATTCGATACTGATCAATAACTGATTGGTTATTAAATAAAATAACACAGTTGATGAGACAATAAACCACAATTCTTTAAAACCACACACAATTCCTATTTTTCTATATTTGTTAAGATATCACGCGTTAAATATCCCTGTATAGTTTTAACAACATACTCTATTTACAGACTCTTTCATTGATCACCGCCATGTTGCTTTTTTTCTTTCGCCTCTTTTGTAAAATAAAATTCAATAAAAATTATTCGATATGTTGAACATCGTTTAAAGACAGTTAAATAAAAAACGCGTCGGATTGTTTATAGAAAAGACAAGACATGATCGAAATACCAAAATGTCAACGGGAAACATAAGACATGGCGGGAATTTGACCATCTGTTCGTTTGACGTTATCCGCCATCTTGAATTTGACTTTCTTTGAAAGAATAGTCTACATCATCCAGGCTTATCATATCTACACAAACATTTGTGGCTGGATAATAGTGACTCAAAGAATGATTTCACCTGCAGTCAAAGCTCGTGACGAACAGCAATACACGATTGTCTTTACTATGATATTGTTCCTTATTAATTTAATTTGTTTAAAGGTACTTCACCTGAAATCGTTAAATCAAGGTACACACCCGAAACACTTGAAGCTTGTGAATTTAACTCATGTGTACTGAATGAACACCAACACGTGTGTTTACGTCTTGTATGTAAAGTGGGCCTATATTCATAACGTCTTTATCATAAGACAGTTATCTTTTGAGAGACAAGTGGGATGCTACTATAATTAGCATGTCCTCAAACCCATTCATTGCCTCTCGCCTTTCTCAATCTAGATTACTGACAAAGCCTGTAATGAAGTTGTTTACTCTAATTAAAGCTCCGCACCGAACCTATTATTACCATCAAACCACAATAGGAACCTCTTTCTGTATTTTCTAAGTTACCAAAATTAGCAGTTCGCATGCAT